>NC_080864.1:5823961-6151529 GCF_030435755.1 Ochotona princeps | reverse complement strand
GCCCTCAAGTTCCATTTTTGCTCTCAATTCCAGCTCAGACGCCTGGAGGCCCATGTGTCTACGCTCCTCCTACTCACATCGGAGACCCTGATGGAGTTCCAGGCTCCTGGCATTGGCTTCAGCCCAGCACCAACTGCTGGGAGCATTGGGCGCTTCAGTCAGTGGAAGGGAGCTCTGTGTGCGTGCATGTATTCTTCTCAACTAAATAAAAATGAATCAACATGAGAGAAGGTGTTCGCTATCCCAAGGGATGCTGTGGACAGATGACCAAGCCTTCACAAGGTCATTGGGTCTCAGGGCTCCGCACGGACGGACCGACCGAGGAGCCTGGCTGAGTGCATTTGGCTCTCCCAGGAGACAGCAGGATCCCCAGCCGCTCACTGGCTGCATAATCCCAAGAATGCACAGTTTAATTCTGTTGGTTTTAGAATAGTTTCTTCCTTTGCCAAATTCGGGTGATGCTTTGTTTGTTTGTTTGTTTACAATTTTTTTATTATCTTATCATTTTTTAAAGATTTACTGATTTGTAATGTAAAGTCAGACATACAGAGAGGAGGAGAGACAGAGCGGAAGATCTTCCGTCTGATGATCCACTCCCCAAGTGACCTGGAGGAAGCTCTTGGCTCCTGGCTTCGGATCGGTGCAGCACCGACCATTGCACTCACTTGGGGAGTGAATCATCGGACGGAAGATCTTCCTCTCTGATTCTTCTCTCTGTATATCTGACTTTGCAATAAAATAAATAAATAAATCTCTTTTTTTAAATGATTTTTTATTATTATTGGAAAGCCGGATATACAGAGAGGAGGCGAGACAGAGAGGAAGATCTTCCATCCGATGTTTCATTCCCCAAGTGAGCCGCAACGGGCCGGTGAGTGCCGATCCGAAGCCGGGAACCGGGAACCAGGAACCTCTTCCGGGTCTCCCACGCGGGTGCAGGGTCCCAAAGCTTTGGGCCGTCCTCGACTGCTTTCCCAGGCCACAAGCAGGGAGCTGGATGGGAAGTGGAGCTGCCAGGATTAGAACCGGCGCCCATATGGGATCCCGGTGCGTTCAAGGTGAGGACTTTAGCCGCTAGGCCATGCCGCCGGGCCCATAAGTAAATAAAACTTGAAAATTTAAAAATGCCTTGGGTATCTTCTTATAGTAACACCCAAATAGACTAAGATGAGGTCAGTGAGACAGGCTCCCCGCCCAAGATTCCCCACGCACAGGACCACACCCTGAAGACACCATTCTCTGGGTATAGGGAGACTCAGCATCAACCTGCAAACCAGCTCGATGCAAGATGCTTTACGGCTGCACAGGGTGGTGGCTTTCCTCCTCGCCGTGAAAGGAGCTAAGAAGCTGATGAGCCCGGAGGAAAGGGGGGCGTGGGCTCCTTCCGCCCCGCTTTGTCAAGCATCGGCCCCTGCATGCCTTTCAGATCCTGTTTCACGTCCCGTAAAGCAACCACAACCAAACAGCAGGCATGCTGCGTGTTCTCGTATGCTCTCTCTGTTCCATCTTTTCTTCTCCTTAGATTTGGCGGATGCCACACTGTACCCACTGGCCACACGTGGGCTGCTTGCACCTTCAGGAGCTTTACAAGAACACGTTCACTGGCCTGAAGGGGTAGCACAGCTGACTGCTACGCTGCCTCTTGTGCCGACGTACTATGTGAGGACTGGTTTGTTTCGCAGCTGCTCCACTTCCCATCCAGCTCCCTGCCTGTGGCCCGGGAAAGCAGTTGAGGACGGCCCAAAGCTTTGGGACCCTGCACCCGCGTGGGAGACCCGGAAGAGGTTCCAGGTTCCTGGCTTCGGATCGGCGCTCACCGGCCCATTGCGGCTCACTTGGGGAGTGAATCATTGGACGGGAGATCTTCCTCTCTGTCTCTCCTCCTCTCCGTATATCCACCTTTCTAATAAAAATAAATAAACCTTTTTAAAAAAAAAAACAAACTGTGAACCAGATAAACACTCCCCCCCAATGGATGAGTACTACCAGAAATAGGATCAAACTTCTTCAGGTTGATAAAGGGCAACTTTCAGGAACTTTGAGAAATGTTCTCCTTACATGAGACACGAGCAATGGATCCCTTGGTTTACGTGATAGATGGGGCTGGAGACAGAACTGACGCACACCTACAACCACCAGTGTGTGTGTGTAGGCTGAGGTGGGTAACGGACTGAGCCAGACCCTGTACCGGATAGCAAACACACAGCTCAGGTCTGGGGTCACCCAACCATGAGGAGAATACTAGAAGGATCTGAGGTCCGAGCGTGGAGTGCATGAGTCCAAATGGGCCTCCTCAGCCACTGAAGATGGTGCAGTGGCCGGCATACCCCCAATATACATGGGGGACATGACAACCAGTTCATTGGAGGCCTTGAGATGACACCTAGTACCATGGAGGGTATAGAACAAATTGGACAGCTCTCCCAGGCAAGCGTTGACAGCAAGTATCTGGCTGGATGGAGACTCTAAGGTGGACTATGTCAGCCAACGGACCTTGGAATGAATTTTCTCATCCTTCCAGCAATGAACTCAATAGCGTTCCAGAACTGTCGAAACCACATGAGCAGAGCCCCTGGAGCACGCTCCGCATCGGGGACCCAGCGATGACATCGGGTGGCGGTCCCCCATGCCTGGGACTGATGCACTTGGGCTGTGGGTGCGGTTTCTCACCTTTTTTTTTTAAAAAAGATTTATTTATTTTATTACAAAGTCAGATATACAGACAGGAAGATCTTCTGTCCGATGATTCACTCCCCAGGTGAGCCGCGATGGCCGGTGCTGTGCCGATCCGAAGCTGGGAACCAGGAACCTCTTCCAGGTCTCCCACGCAGGTGCAGGGTCCCAAGGCTTTGGGCCGTCCTCGACAGGCCACAAGCAGGGAGCTGGACTGGAAGTGGGGCTGCCAGGCTTAGAACCAGTGCCCATATGGGATCCCAGTGCATTCAAGGTGAGGACTTCAGCTGCTAGGCCACGCCGCCGGGCCCAAATAAATATTTTTTTTTTTTTTTAAATCCAAGCTATCAGGAAGCTTTAAGAACAGATCGGAAGCTGTCACACTTAACTGGGATCCAACACAGACTCAAAATGAATTCCCAAGAAGAATGGTAAAAGGATTCCAGTGCCTTCCTGATTTATAAGCGCAATGATTTCCCAAACCAAAACTCCAAAGAGACTTCTGTTTTTAAACTGCGTCATGTGAGGTCCAGAACTAACCATTAAGAACACCTTGGGTGTGCAGTTCAATGATGTTAAACATTTTGGCGAGAGAGGCATTTGGTGCAGCGTTAACCCCACTGCATGGGATGCCCTGCCCGAGGGCAGGGGTTCGACTCCTGGCTTTGCCCTCTGCTGGGGCTGTCTACCCTGCTAGACACCAAGTCCTTGGGTCTCTGCCACCTATGTGGGCGACCCAGATGGAGCTTCAAGCTCCTGGCTCCAGCCTGGCCCAGCCCCGGTTGCTGTGGCCACCACAGAGAGTGACCCTGTGGTGGGAAGATTTCTGTCTTTCAAATATAGAACACCTTCGTTCCATTTGAAGCATGGCTATCTCAAAATTAGCTAAAAATTATTCAGGACCTGAAGCGTCGGTAACAGCTGCAGGTCTGACAGATGTCAGAACACTTAACAACAGGTTGGCCTGGAGCCACGCCCCCAAAACAGCCTGGGCTGCAGGTGCATCAGCGATCAAATTCCGGGATGCACCAGTAGGGGGACAGGCAGGGAGAGGCAGCAGCTGCTGGGAGCTGCTGAGCTAGCCAGGGCTTCCCAGTACAATAAGCTGCTGGGCTGTGGGCAGAGGAATTCAGGATTTGTTCACCGGATGGGTGGCGCAGTACGTTAAGCCGCTGCCTGTGGCATCAGCATCCCACATGGGATGCCAGTTGGGGTCCCAGCACTTGCTCCCTTCTTGTGGCCTGGGAAAGACGCAGAGGACGGCTCAAGTCCTTGGGACCCTGCACCTACGTGGGAGACCTGGAAAAAGCTCCTGGCTCCTGGCTTCAGCCTGGTCCAGCTCCTGCTATTGTGGTCATTTGGAGAGTGAAGCAATGGATAGACAATTCTCTCTCTCTCTCTCTCTCTCTGGCTCTGCCTTAAATGAATAAATCTTTTTTTTTTTTTTTAAGAATAAATAAGATATGAACACCCATCGTAGAACCCCAAGGTTCAAAGAAACTGGGTGCTTTACACACTGACTGGGAGATGCACGGAGCTCCAGCTGACAATGAAAAACGTAGGTATAAGGGCAACCGGGCACAGACAGCCCCAGGCCCGCAGCAGGTGCACGGGGCAGCCCCACCTTCCCATCTCACACAAAGCCGGAGCAGGCCTCATAGCAACTCGCTTTATTCAGCCCCAAGGGGCTGCCAAGAAGCAACTGAGACCCTGGGTGCGGTCCAGCCAGACGCCCGGGGTGGGGGTGGGTGAGGCTGCAGGGTACGCATGCGTGTTGGGGGGCCACGGTCTTTATTGCGGGGTGCAGGAGCCGGCGGGCCGCTTGCAGACCCAAAATCGGAGGCCGTTGCAGAGCGAGTCGTTCCAACCATCACCCCTGAACTCGGCACAGTCTTCCCCTCCGATGTCGTTAGGCTCCCCACGGTTCCAGAACTTGGTGAAGCTGCGAAGAAGGTTCAGGCGCTCAGCACGCACGTGAGCGGCTGCCAGGTCTTCCCGCACCGGAGGTCCTCCCACCCGGACCAACCCCGCACCCGAGCCTCGCGTGGGAGCTGGAAGGCAGCGTAGCCTGTTCAGGGGTGAAACCCACCCAAAGGAGAGAGCGTGGCCAATCACCCTCGAGGCCATGCCTCAGTCCACCCACGCAGGTCAGGAGCCACACAAGCCCTGGTGCACCAAATACAGGATGCAGGGTCGCCGATTCTAACCCTGCCAACTCAACTTTGCCCCTTTCCTTCCCATAGACCGGAAGACATGGTCTCCCCAACCGCCGCCTAAAATGCACCCTGTTGGTGCACCTGCAATAACCATCATATTCCCTGGGACTTCCCTATTCAATTCCTATGGTGTGAAATATCCGCCCAGGCTGGAAAAATCCACCTGCCGCTGTGGCCGTGCAAGTTGTAATTATTGGCATCTGGCACCCCGTTGGCACCCCGATGGGCAGCCTTTCCTGCCCACAGGTTCTGCAGGGTCCCCTGGGGATAGTTAAGGTCACACTTGCCGTCCCTTCCCCCGTCTGGCACCTACTTGAGCTCGAGCGGCGAGCCGTCCACCCAGTGCCACACGCCCTCCTTGTTGAGGTCCGAAAGCCCCATCCAAGTGTGGCCTACCGTCTTGGAAGTCTGTTGCAGGAAGGACTAGGGAGAGAGAGAGAGAAAAGGTAGGAGGCAAGGACTGAGGAGGGCATGCCTCCACACACAGTACCCTGTGACCGGCTCACGGAGGCCCTAAACTTCAGGCAGGAGGTTCTGTTTGCAGTGCAACCCTCTAACGTCTGGCGGAGCGGAGTCCTGACCCTCACAGACGTAGCGGGCCCTGGACACGCTGTCTCAGCCGTGTGCACAGCATTTGTGTTACCTGCGTCTCCAGCAGGTGCATTCTGAACAACTCCACTGCCTCCCCCTCCCTGTGATGGACTGACAGGCAGAACGCTTGGGCTCCAGACCAGGCCCACGCGCCTCGTCCCGAGGGTTGCCCCTCACCCCTGCCGCAGAGTAGAAGCAGCAACCCCCCCACCCGGAGAGTGTATCCATCAGGGAGATAGGTAAACGCCACACCCCTCCATGCAACAGCCAGCGAAGGCACGCTTACCCACACCCCAGGCTTATGTGTGTTCTCTTGGGATCCCTTGTAAGGTGCCCGGGACCTCCTCAGGCCTGTCCTGTCCCCATCCATGCCTCCCCCAAGTGCTGCAGAAAACCTCCCCTCCAATAATTGTCTTGTGTCATCTGATTCCACCCTGAAAACCCATAGCCAGAATGCAATCGCCACCACACACGCTCACCTCCCCCGCTACCCCAGCCCAGCAAACCTGCTCCTCATCGCTTCTGACGATGACCAGCTGGGCCCCCACGTCCTGGCAGGCCGACACGGAGTCGTGCCAGTTCCGCTGGGACTTGGAGAAGAAGTAGCAGTGTCCCTGGAAGAAAGTCCAGTCCCAGGGACAGGGGCGGCACAGGTTGGCTGTGGGGAGGGAGGGGGGCAGCGAAAGGTAGGACAGGCTGGGACGCCCCTTCCCCCGCCAACGTCCACTGCTCCTTCCACACCCGTCTCCAGTCCAGCAGGACCCAGCAGGACCCAGCCATCACTGTAGAACTCAGAGCAGAAGGAAGTAGACTTGGCTTTGTGGAGCGCGTATTGTATCCACGGCCTCCTGTGGACTCCGAGTGTCCTGTGTTCCCATTTCACAGAGGGAAGTTCAAGGCTCAGAGCCCCACAGCCCGTCGACCAGGTACTGAACTCACCCAGTCCTGCCTTCAGCTGCATCAGATCCTGATACAACTCCTCCTTGGACTCCTGCTCTGGGCAGCTGGGGACTTTGGAGACTATGACAAGACAAGCAGAACAGCACTGATTAGATGCCTACATTGTGATCTGTCCTGGGGACACAGCGTTTGAGGGTCATGTCTCTTGTAAATCCGAAGGAAGGAGAGGGGAGCTGAACTTGCAGAGAGAGAGAGAGGGCTCCAACGCCTGGATTCTCTCCCCACCCTGCCCCACCGCCTCTTCCTTCCCTGCCGGACCTGTCCCTGACCTTGAGCCAGGATGGCTACCAGCAGCACAGCACACAGCAAGACGCACAGCAGCTGCAGCACCAGGGACAGGTGACTCCTGAGATGGCCTGTGGGGGAGGGGAGAGGCGCTCCATGCCACTGAGTCCCTGCCTGCAGCTGGCCTGGGGACAGGCAGCCCAGCCCCCCCTCCCAGCACCCAGGGGTCAGGCCCCAGCCCCACCTCCCAGCACCCAGGGGTCCAGGCCCCAGCCCCACCTCCCAGCACCCAGGGGTCCAGGCTCCAACCTCCCAACACCCAACCCTACCTCCCAGCACCCAGGGGTCTAGGTCCCCAGCACCCAGGGATCCAGGTCCCCAACCCCCAACCACTCCTCTTAGCACCCAGGGATCCAGACCTCAGCTCTCAGCACCCAATCCCCACCTCCTAGCACCAGGATTCCAGGACTCTAGCCCCCATCTCCCAGAACCCAGGGGTCCAGGTTCCCAGGCTTGACCTCCCAGCACCCCAGAAGTCCAGACCCATACCTCCACTCCCAGATACCCCAGCTCTTGGGAAGACCCCTTCTCCATGACCCCCCCCCCATCTGGAGGGCCAGCGTCAGAGCCTGGGCTGTGTGACATCCTCTACCCAGAGCCTATACCTGCAGCCCCCACAGCTCCCTCCCACCACCACCTGCTCCACAGCCTCACCCAGGGGGCCCTGCGGCCGCTGCCTCATGGCCATGAAGTCGCTCATGTCCCTCGCATACGGCCCTGTCCTCGCCCGGGCGTCCCTGCTGGGGGCTGAGCTTGCATTCCCGCTACCCAATTCTCCCTCGTGAATTTATCGTCACTCAGGAAGAGGAACAGGGAAGTGGACAGGGGCTCCGGAAAGGAGGGAGGAGAGAAGGGTGCTCATATTCAGCCTCATCGCAGCGTGTGTGTGTGTGTGTGTGTGTGTGTGTGTGTGTGTGTGTTCCAGGGATGTCTGTTTAGGGGTGGAAGGGGGCAGTCTTAGGACCCTCCCAGCACAGCAGGCCTGAGGGACAGCTGTGGGATCCTCCGCACCCCGAACCCAGGCTGGGCTGGGTTGGGCGGGCAGCAGCCCCATCTTCCCTTCTGACCTCCAGGCCTGGCTGGCTGGCTTTATTGCTGTTCCTGGTTCCTTGGTTACTGTCAGTTCTGCCAACCTTGGCATTCAGGGCTGAGCTGCTGCCACGTCTGGGGTTCCTGGAATGTCTGTGAGCACCAGCACGAGGCGCTCTGTAACCGCTTCACACAAACGACCATTACACAGCTTAATAGTCGAGGCTGATGAGGGTACGAGGAATTCTGGTAAGCAGCCCCCCATGTTTTGTGCCTTGTGACTGGGGAGCTGGAGGGTCGTCCCTTAGCCATCTGCTGCAACGCTGCTGACCAAACAGTCTGACAGTACCAAGGAAATGAGAGAAAGATGACTAGAACCCGGTGCCATGGCTTCGCTTTGCAAGTGCTGAGATCCCACATGGGCACTGGTTCTAATCCCGGAGGACCCACTTCCCACCCAGCTCCCTGCTTGTGGCCTGGAAACGCAGTCAAGAATGGCCCAAACCCAGAGGAGGCCCCTGGCTCCTGGCTTCAGCTCTGGCCTAATGCTGGCTATTGTGGCTGAGGAGTGAACCAGTGGATAGAAGATCTTTCTTTCTCTAACTCTGGCAATAAATAAATCTGTTTAAACAGCAAAAAAAAAAAAAAAAAAAAAGCTTTTCAGAGCTTAGTCTCCACAGAGCTTGCTGGATGGGATTGAAATCCCCCAAACTCCTAACCCCACACAGGCCTTCCTGGTGACAAACCCCACCCCCCGCCCCAGGCTCCTCTGAGGGGCCCTGCCCTGAGTCACCTGTCGCTACATTCACCTGTAACAACAGAGGACATTACTGCCATCCAGGAATCGGGGACAAGTTGTAAATACAGATTTATTTATTCCTATGACCCGAGAGAGAGAGAGAGAGAGAGAGAGAGAGAGAGAGCATAAAATCTCCCACCTGCTGGCTTACTCCCCACACACCTGCAACACGCCTAGGACTGTGGTCCAACGCCAGGAGCTCACCCTCCCCGGGGCGGGGGGGGCAGAGATGCAAGGATTTAAGCTGTCACCTGCTACCTTCCAGGGTGTGCATGACGCGGGAGCTAGAGCCAGGGGCTGGAGCTGGGATTCGAACCCCAGCGCATTACTGAGAGAATCATCCTCGGGTGTCAGGATTCATCGGACAGACAACTAGAAAAAGCTTAACGGAGAGACAATCTTATGATTCTACACCACGGCCATCATCCACGCTTTCAGGATGACGCCCTTTGAGAATACAGAGACTTTTATGTCCCCAAAAGAACACAGATGTCACACAACGGCTTTCATTAATTCTTTTTTTTTTTTTTTTTGCTTTCATTAATTCTTATGTGAAGCTAGCAGTTCTTTTTAAAAAAATTTATTTAATTTTTAATTGGAAAGTCAGATATACAGGGAGGAGGAGAGACAGAGAGGAAGATCCTCCGTCCGATGATCCACTCCCCAAGTGAGCCGCAACGGCCGGTGCTGCACCGATCCGAAGGCAGAAGCCAGGAACTTCCTCCGGGTCTCCCACACAGGTGCAGAGTCCCAAGGCTTTGGGCCATCCTCCACTGCTTTCCCAGGCCACAAGCAGGGAGCTGGATGGGAAGTGGAGCTGCCGGGATTAGAACCAGCGCCCATATGGGATCCCGGCGTGTTCAAGGCAAGGACCTCAGCCGCTAGGCCATGCCGCTGGGCCCGAAGTTAGCAATTCTTAGAATACTTATTCTTATTTTAGTAACACTAAAAAAAAAAAAAAAGTGAGAGAGAAGACATGAACACAGCGTCTTGATGTGCTTTGGTTTGTTATTTACAACTCAAGGCAAGCATAAGGAGAGATAGCATTGAGGTTGAGACGCTTGCTTCTGCTTTTTTTAACCAGAGGGAGGTACATAGCTCTGTGGGTTTTGGTTTGCCTGTTGGTGTTCCAAGGTTAGACACAAGCCCAGGTGTTCCTGGCTTTCCTGGCTTGTGAATCGCTCCCTTGTCCTCAGATGCACTCAGCTCCTTCACTGGGATGCCCCCAGCCTGCGGGATGAGGTCCCCGTGTGGAAGAGGGGCGGGGAGCAAGTGACAGCAGGTACACGTGGCAACCTCACCGAGGAAGAAAGAGCCAGAACAGAACACCCCGGGCCTGGAGTCTTCCCCACAGTGGCTCACTTTATTTAGCTCCAAGAGGGTGCCAGGGCCACAGCCTGGAAGCCCAAGGCAGGACGGAAGCCACGCAGGCCTGCAGGGCCACCGATGGTGCGATGGTACAATCCCAGCACATGTGACTAGGGGGTCGGGAGGAGGGGGGTGGCAAGCAAGGCCTTGGTAAGCGGCCCAGCCTGGTGGAGTGGGGGATGGAGTGAGGGGGAGGGCCCATCTTCAGGCAGCTTCGCAGGGGGCCATGGGTTGCTTGCACACCCAGAACTTGTCCTTGGAGCACTGCTCATCATTCCAACCGTTGTCCTTGAACTCGCCACAGTCTTCCTCCTGGTTGTTGTTGGGTTCCCCGGGGCTCCAGTATTGCATGAAGCTACAAGGTCCATGACAGAACATGAGCTTCCAGCCCAGCCCAGCTGCTGAACCCCGGGTCAGAGTGGTGGCCCTGCAGGACCTGTGAGGCATGCACGCATGTGTCACGCTCCCCTGACCGCGCCACCTCACGCTCCCTGAGAAAGCAAACCCCCCCCGCCTCCATCGTCCACCCTCTTCCTCCAACCTGGTCCAGGGGTCTTACTGTGGGCACGTGTGCTGCCATATGTACTCTACTGCCATTGATCCCAACTATATCCTGAGTGTTTGGCCTCCCTGTACCCCAGATTTTCCACCAATAAACTGTGTTGGGGGTGCAGGGCAGCCATTTGGTGTAGCAGGTAAAGCCGCCATCTGCAGCGTCAGCATCCCACATGAGGGCACTGGTTCAAGTCCCGGCTGCTGCACTTCCCATCCAGCTCCCTGCTAATGCGACTAGAAGATCTCCCCTGTACCCATCTGGGTGCTGCTTCCGGGTCTCCCACATGATGCAGGGTCCCAAGGCTTTGGGCCGTCCTCCACTGCTTTCCCAGGCCACACGTAGGGAGCTGGATGGGAAGTGGAGCAGCCGGGATTAGAACCAGCGCCCACATGGGATGCTTGCGCTGCAAATAGAGGCTTAGCTCCCCTACGAGGCTGATCTACTTTTCAAACAAATAAATCTTACACTCTTTGCAACCACTGCCAAGGCCAAGAGCGCCCCCTGCAGCTTTCAGTGTGCAGTGAGACACACACCTGCTTCAGCATTGGACAGCATGTTCTGAACTCGGAAAAATAAAAACCGGTGGTGAGGACCCAGGCACGCAGGCGGTGGGGGCAGAGTTTGTAGAAATAGCTCAGGGTGATCCCCAAGCCTCCTTCCTCTCAGCCAAGCCCACCTGAGCATGAGCGGCGAACCATCTACCCAGTGCCACGTGCCCTCCTTTTTGAGGTCTGAAAGTCCCATCCAGGTGGGGCCTCTGGACTTGGCGTTCAGCTGCAGGAAGGACTGGGGGGAGAGGGCAAAAGGAGATTTTGGCTGGGCAGCTCTGACACTCGACGCTCATGTCACTGCCTTAAAGGTTCTCCACCTCCCCAAACCCCAGCAGGAAGATCTGCCTACGGTGGAACCCTCATCTGTCCGGAGACGGAGGCTAAGGGCGTTTGACAGGCGCGCATGTGCGGATGTATCTGTCTCCTTATTTGCATACAAAGTGTGCACAGGCAGCCTCCTGGCCAAGTCACAACAGAGGGAACACCTCTTGTCGCAGCTGGCAGCAGCTCCCCTGGGAATGTTTACAGCAGGGAAATAGGCAAAGGCACAGCCCTTCCATGCACCTGCGAACCCCCCGATCTTGGGCTTTTGGGCAGTTCTCCTGGGGCCCCTTGTAAGGTGCCTGGGACCTCTTCAGGCCTGTCCCGCCCCTCTAGCCATCCCCCAACCAAACACCGTGGGAAACCACCCCCACTCAAAAACTCCACTCTGTCATTCCCCCCCGCCTCGACCCTGAAAACCCACGGCCAGAACACATGCTCACCTCCCCCGCTACCCTTGCCCAGCAAACCTGCTCCTCATCGCTTCTGACAATGACCAGCTGCGCCCCCACGTCCTGGCAGGCCAACACGGAGTCGTGCCAGTTCCGCTGGGACTTGGAGAAGAAGTAGCAGTGTCCCTGGAAGAAAGTCCAGTCCCAGGGACAGGGGCGGCACAGGTTGGCTGTGGGGAGGGAGGAGGGCAGCAAAAGGTAGGACAGGCTGGGACCGCTCTCCCCCGCCAACGTCCACTGCTCCTTCCACACCCGTCTCCAGTCCAGCAGGACCCAGCAGGACCCAGCCATCACTGTAGAACTCAGAGCAGAAGGAAGTAGACTTGGCTTTGTGGAGCGCATACTGTATCCACGGCCTCCTGTGGACTCCGAGTGTCCTGTGTTCCCATTTCACAGAGGGAAGTTCAAGGCTCAGAGCCCCACAGCCTGTCGACCAGGTACTGAACTCACCCAGTCCTGCCTTCAGCTGCATCAGATCCTGATGTATCTCTTCCGTCTTGGACGGCGCCTGTCGATGACAGCTGGGAACCTTGGAGACTTCCAGGAAAAGAAGAAACAATGATTATGCACTTAGTGTGGGTCGGGACCTGTCCTTTCAGAAGGAGAATGAAGAAAACGCACTCCTGGGGAGGACTGTGTGACTCACAGGCCCTCCTCACCGCTGCACCAGACCCTGCGAGGGTCGCCTAGGAGCCTCCCGCCCCGTTGCCACATTCCTCTCCCAGCCTCAGTCCTCAGCCCAGGGCAAGAACACGGAGTCCGGGATCTGCCGGACCTGTCCCTGACCTTGAGCCAGGATGGCTACCAGCAGCACAGCACACAGCAAGAGGCACAGCAGCTGCAGCACCAGGGACAGGTGACTCCTGAGATGGCCTGCGGGGGAGGGGAGAGGCGCTCCATGCCACTGAGTGTCTGCCTGCTGCTGGTCTGGGGACAGGCAGCCCAGCCCCACCTCCCAGCACCCAGGGGTCCAGGTCCCCAGCCCCACCTACCACTCCTCCCAGCACCCAGGGATCCAGGCTCCAACCTCCCAGCACCCAGGGGTCATGCCCCAGCCCTACCTCCCAGCACCCAGGCTTCCAGGTCCCCAGCCCCACCTCCCAGCACCCAGCACCCAGGAGTCCAGGCCTTAGCCCCACCTCCTAGGACCCAGGGTTCAGGCCCTCAGCACCCAGGGGACCAGGCTCCAACCTCCCAACACCCAGCCCCACCTCCCAGCATCCAGGGGTCCAGGTCCCAAGCCCCCAACCTCCCAGCACCCAGGGATCCAGGCTTCCAGCCCCCAACCACTCCTCCCAGCACCTAGGCGTCAGGCCCCTAAATCCTTACCTCCCTGCTCCCAGGAACCCACGGTCCCCATCCCCAAACCCATCTCCCAGCACTCAGGAGTCAAGGACCCCAGCCCCCAGCTCCAAGCATCCAAGGGTCCAACCCCAATTCCCAGGTGTCCAATACCCAGCCCATTTTCTAGCATCCAGGGGTCCAGTCCCAATTCCCAGGTGTCCAATACCCAGCCCATTTCCTAGCACCCAGGGGTCCAGCCCCCAGCACCCAGGAGTCCAGGCCTTAGCCCCACCTCCTAGGGCCCAGGGTTCAGGCCCTCAGCACCCACAGGTCCTGCTCCTGGCACCAACCGCCCAGTACTCCCAACCTCCTCTCCCCTGGCCTGTCATGTCTCTGCGCATTCCCCTGCCTACTGCTATACCTGCGAGTGTCGTGACACCTTCCACTCTTTCCAGCTCCAAGTCCCTCGGGGCGTCTGCGTGCTCACCGGAGAGGAGATCATCCTCCTCTGGATAGACAGAGCCCCAGGTTGGCTGCCACCCCAGCTAGCCATGCCCAGGACTTCCCGGACCCCACCCCCCGAGCTGCACCCCCAGCCTCACCCACGGGGCCCAGCGACCGCTCCCTCGTGGCCTTGAACATGTCCGTCAGCAGACCTCACCGCCCCGTAAGGATCGTCTGGCCCTGCTGCTGGCTCGTGAATTTATTGTCACTCAGGAAGAGGAACAGGCAGCCCAGCAGCAGCTGTGAGAGAGACCCAAGGGTGGGAGGAGGCTGAGGGAAATGCGTGGGGGAGAGACTAGGGGAAGGAGGGAGAGGTTGGGGAGAGGCTGGGGGAGGAGGGAAAAGGTGGGGGAGAGGTCTGGAGGAGGGGAGAGGCTGGAAGAGGGGAGAGGGAGAGGCTGGGGGAGGGGCAGACGCTCAGCTACAGGACCCTATGCATGTTCCAGGACTAGAGGCAGGGCAAGCAGACGCCACCCAAGGTACAATCACCCCCAGAGAGGTTCTGTGAGATCCCTTGATGGTGAAGCCAGCACCGTGCGTTCCTGCACCTCCGCACTGCCTCCCTGGCCAGACCAGAGGAAGGGCTGGTGGAAGACGGCATCCCCATCTTCCCGGCAATTCCAGCCTTCCCGACCTCCAGGCCTGGCTGCCTGGATTTGCTGATGCCCTTGGTTATGGTCAGAGCTGCTGTTGACCTTGGCATTCAGGTCCAAGTTGCCACATCGTGTGCTAGAACTCCTGGGAGTGCCACAGCCAGGCACTTGGCTAACAGCTTGTAAACTTTCATTGGCTCTGTCACCTGCGCTTCTGGTCACTGGCCAAAGGTTACACAAGTTGAAAGTTGGCAAGAGTCAAGAGACACATGGGGACATTCTTCAAAAGAATGCCTGCGGCCCGGCATGATGGCTCAGTGGGCAAATCTTCCCCATCAAGTGCTGGGATATCATAGGGGTGCCGCTTCTAATCCCGGCAGCTCCACTTCCCACCCAGCTCCCTGCTTGTGGCCTGGGAAAGCAGTCGAGGACGGCCCAAAGCCTTGGGACCCTGCACCCGCGTGGGAGACCCAGAAGAGGCTCCTGGCTCCTGGTTTCAGATCAGTTCAGCTCTAGCCATTGTCACCATATGGGGAGTGAACCAGCAGATGGAAGATCTTTCTCTCTGTCTCTGTCTTCTCTCTGTGGATTTGCCTTTCTAGTGAAAATACATAAATCTTTAGAAAACTTATATCATAATCAAAGAGGCCTTGGTCTCCTTTTTATTTTTTTTTTTTAAAAAGATTATTTATTTGCATGGAAGAGTACAGATAGAGAGACAGAGAGAGAGAGAGAGAGAGATCTCTGGCTCACTCCACAAATGCCTTGGACAGGTTGGAGCTGGCCGGGGTGTGGGACCTCCATCCGGGTTGCCCGTATGAGTGGCAGGTGCCCGAGCACTTGAGAGGACCAAGGCCAAGGGAGATGAGGGTAAAGGTAGCAGTACTGGAACCACGGCTGCATCTCTGTGTAACACAGGAGATGAGCCACACAAAGAGCCACGCTTCACTCAGTGGCCCTGTGTGTCCACCAACGAGTTGGGTAATATCCGGGCCCTGGACACTCACTGTGTCAGGATTCTAACACAAATCTCACCATACCAGGGTTATTCTCAAGTCAAAGGGGGCAGACAGACCCTGGAAGAAATCCTGGGCAACTTCCTGGAGGAGGAGGAGGAGGAGGAGGAGACTGACGGATGAACTGTAGGAGCAGAGAACAGATGGGATAGTAGGGAATGCAAAGATCAGGAAGTGAAAACAAACTTTTTCGCAGGAAATGAAAGCTATGGGGTGGGACTGGAAGGCCTAGGATTGGAACAGGCAGGCACCAGGCTCGGGTCGGATCACAAGACCCTGTGTACAAGGAAAGGGAAGTCAATATTTTATCTTCAGGGAGGAAACGACACCCCCGACTGGGCTTGCGGGGGGTCGTTAGCAGAACACAGAATGTCCCAGCCCTATCACCTGTAGTTCCCGGAACACAGGAAGGAGCCCGGATTTTCTGGAAGTCCACATGGAAATGCCAATGGAATCAGGCTTGAAACTCCTGATTTCCTGCTGGGGAGGGGCTCCAGATGGACCTCTGAACTCCTGGCCTGGCCCGGCCCCGGGCAGCTGCAGGCATCAAGCGGAGACCTGGATGCAAACACTCACAGATGCAACAGCCCCCATCAGTCACCGAAGGCACCCCATGTTCTGCCGTGTGGTCTTTGCTTAAACATTCATGGATTGGGGCCCTGAACGGTAGCCTAGTGGCTAAAGTCCTCATCTTACATGTGTGGGGAATGCCATATGGTTGTGGGTTTGTATCCCGGCTGCTCCACTTGCCTTCAAGCTCCGTGCATGTGGCCCGGGAAAGCAATAGAGGACAACCCAAAGCCTCAGGACCCTGCACCTGTGTGGGAGACCTGGAAGAAGCTCCTGGCTCCTGGCTTCAGATCAGCTCAGCTCCAGCCACTGTGGCCACTTAGGGGACTGAAACAGTGGAAGGAAGACCTTTCTCTTTATCTCTGCTTCTCTTGTAAATCTGACTTTCCAATAAAGTAAATAAATAAATAAATCTTAAAAAAAAAAAGTCATGAATTGGAAAGGCAGAGTGTTGGGTCGGGGTGAGTGTGGGATCCCCCGTGGGTAGACTCGCCTGGTTCACTCCGCCACCAGGAGGCCGACCAAGAGATCTTGAACTTGCTGCCTTCAAAACTGTGAGCCGGGCCCCAGCATGGTGGCCTAGCAGTTAAAGTCCTCACCTTGAATGTGTTAGGGTCCCATATGGGCGCCGGTTCTAATCCCGGCAGCTCCACTTCCCATCCAGCTCCCTGCTTGTGGCTTGGAAAAGCAGTCAAAGACGGCCCAGAGCCTTAGGACCCTGAGCCCGTGTGGGAGACCTGGAAGAAGCTCTTGGCTCCTGGCTTCGGATCGGCGCAGCTCTTGGGCATTGCGACCACTTTGGGGATGGAGGATCTTCCTCCCTGTCTCTCCTCTATGTATATCTGAGTTTCCAATAAAAATAAATAAAATCTTACCAAAAGAAAGAAAGAAAAGAAAGAAAGAAAGAAAGGAAGAAAGAAACATTGGATGGGAGGTGTCATGCCAATTCATATTTCTGAACATATACATTAAGACACAGGGAGGGGCGTGTTCATCCTGCACACATGTGGGGGGAGTGCACGTATAAGTGCGTGTGTGTGTGTGTGTGTGTGTGTGTGTGTGTGCTGCTTGGGTTTAGGCTGTATGTGCACTGACACGCCCACATCAGCACGTTGATGTGATAACATGTGTTTGGGTATGTGGACTCAGGTCTGAGACGCCTGTGTGTTTTCGTGTGTGCTACATGTACAACTTTTTTTTTTAAAGATTTATTCATTTTTTATTACAGCCAGATATACAGAGAGGAGGAGAGACAGAGAGGAAGATCTTCCATCCGATGATTCACTCCCCAAGTGAGCCGCAACGGGCCGGTGCTGCGCCGATCCGAAGCCGGGAACCTGGAACCTCTTCCGGGTCTCCCACGCGGGTGCAGGATCCCAATGCACTGGGCCGTCCTCGACTGCTTTCCCAGGCCACAAGCAGGGAGCTGGATGGGAAGTGGAGCTGCCGGGATTAGAACCGGCGCCCATATGGGATCCCGGGGCTTTCAAGGCGAGGACTTTAGCCGCTAGGCCAAGCCGCCGGGCCCGCTACATGTACATCTTGTGTGTTTCCGTGCACCTGTTGGAACGCGTGTGTGTTCGCAAGTTGAGTGTCTCCAACCCGGCACCTGTAGGCTTATGCAGGTATGCGTGTGTGAATGGCCACACGCGTGTCTTGTGTGTGTCTGTGTGAGTGTGGAGGTGTGTGCCTCAAATGTGCATTTCCATTCAGCTACAGAATGAGGTCCATGGCACCCAGCGCAGCAACCCACACCCAGAACACCCAGCTAGGGTTCCTCAATACCAACTGGTCTCCACTTACGAGCTGGTGCCAGAGTGGTGACCCGCAACCCCACGAACCTCCAGCCAGGCCGGGAAGGGAGAGAAAGCAGCCAGCCAGCAGCTGGTAAGAGGGCTGCCTGCCTGGGGCACAGCAGCTGGCATGAGATGCTTCCCCCGACCACAGCAAAGACAGTTTCAGCATCCAGGGGGGAAAAAATGAAAATAGAAAGGAAATGCCAGCGAAATGGTGAACAAAACCTGCCTTTCTAGAAAAATCAATGGGGTCAGGGGTGGGGGGAGTCGGAGAAGGAGGTAAGATCTGATAGAATCTACATTTCTCAGAATCCTATCAATTCACCAAAAGCTGACGGTAATTCAACATCAAACTTTTCTGGCTTGTTTTATTGTTGCTGTTTGCTGTTTTGTGTTTTGGTGGTGGGGGTGTGGTTTTGTTCTAAACTGTGCGCACACAAAACAGCAAGCTTTACAGAATGTTAGCATACCCCTGGGCCTCTGCCCGCCCTACACCCCAACCCAGAAGCTTTCTGCCAAGGTCCAGGTCTGGGCCAGGAGAGAGCCAGAAACCAGAATCTCAAACCAGCTCAACTGCATGAGCCTGGCTTGATGCCCCCTCTCGGCCCCCTACCCTCTCCATGTTCTGAGAGTCACGTGCAGTCCCTGGGGTACTGAGGCTGGGGCTCCCACACTGAGCCTGGGCCACGTGCAGTGCCTGGGGTGCTGGCTGGGACTCCCACACTGAGCCTTGGTCACTCACAGTCCCTAGGGGACACACACACACTGAGCCCTGGTCACTCGCAGTCACCGGCATGCTGGCTGGGACACAGGCACACACTGAACACTGGTAAGAGCCAGGGCTGGTGCACGGGCTGCTGCGCCCTCTGATGCCCCGACGTGGAACAGCTGAGCCTTCCCTCCAGGGCACAGCTGATGCGCTCCAGGGGCCCCGAGGCACTTCCCTCGGTCCTGCAGGGGGCACCCAACGTCCAGGAAACGGCTGTGGGTCACTGCCGCCTGCACCCTTCCCTGGACAGCTCAGGGAGAAGCTCCCCTGGGCCGGGGCTGGGGGGCTGGGACGGGGGCGATGTGTCTCCTCTGATCCAATCCCGCTGGCGCCCCACCTCGCAGGATCTCCTGAGGCTCCACTTCTGGCTTCTCGACGGTCCTCACTGGCCACTGCCCGTTCTCCACATGCTCTGGTCCACCCTAGGATGAACCTGGCCTATCTGGTCTGAGCCCTAAGCAGGGAATGCACCCCGGAGTAGTTGGGCTCTATTGTTGTTGTTATTATTATTATTATTATTATTATTATTATTATCATCATCACAGAGGCTAAGCTCCGCATGCCTGTTCACTCCCCCCAGATGCCTGCAACCGCCAAGGCTGGGTTAGGGCAAGAGGCACAGAGCTGGGATTGGAAGTGGAAGGTACTCTCTCTTTCTCTTCCTCCCTCTCTCCCTTTCAAGTTTGAAAAAAAAAAAACTAAGCAATTACAAAACATCTGGAAGAATCAGCCGCTTCTGCTCCCGGACAACACCTGCTACGCTCGGGTGATGTGCTTCTAAACTCTGAAAGGGTGAGAGGCGTTGGCCCTATTTAAGCCTTACAAAGTCCTGGAGCCTGGCCACGCCCTCTCCACGTCCCGACCACGCTGCTGCTCCACCCGCAGCCTGGGAATTGGATTACAAACGCTCCCTGTCTTCATGCCATGCAATTCTGGGTTGGTCTCTTACTCAGCAATAATAATTTTAAAAATTAATAATAACAAAACTGGAACAGCTGGTCTTGCTCCGTGGAGGCTGATTGACAGCTGAGGCCAGGATGTGGCTGGGTGTCTGTCATCTGGGTCGCCTGAGGCTAGTCCCTCAGATGCCCAGGAGCGACAGGGCACCATGGCAGGGCAGATGGACCTCCAAGCGCTTGTGTCCCACCCACCACAGACAACAAGCAAGCAGAAACTCCCAGCCCTCAACGTGGCAGGAACCCTAGGATTCAATCAGAGAGGTACAGCCCTCCGGTAAATGCAGAGTCAAAGAAAAGTCAAGTTGAGGGGTGGGCATTGGGCCGCGTGGCTCAGACACTCCTCGGGGCACATGCACCCCCATATCAAAAAGGGGGTCTTTGGAGGGCAGTGGGGAAGGGGGACTGGTGTGGCACTACAACGGGGTAAAGCCACTACCTGTGACATCAATATTCCATGCGGGTGCCAGTGTGTGTCCCAGCTGCTCCACTTTCCTTCCAGCTCCCTGCTAACGTTTCTGGGAAAAGCGGCAGGTTAGACCCAAGTACTCGGGCCCTGTACCAAGTGGAAGACCCGGATGGAGCTTCTGGCTCCCAGCTTCAGTCTGACCCAACCCTGGCTATTGCACTCATTTGAGAAGTGAACCTGTGGATGGAAGATACATGCTCTCTCTCTCTCTCTCTGTATATATACATACATATGTATATATATGGCCCCGCCCTTTTCTGATCCCTCCCTTCCATTGGCCATCCGAGCCACGCCTTCTCTTGGCTCCTCCTCCATTTCATTCAACCCAGGTTTCGAGTCCCACCGTCCTGGATGACCGTCCACCTCTCCCTCGTCTCTCTCAATCATTCAACAAATAGATACATATTTTAAAAACAGCGATTTTTCAAAGGTCACATTCATGCACCAACAGCTCCCTTCAGACACAGCTCCAAGAAAAGCGTTGCGGCTAAAAATGATTTCTACCGACCAATCCAAAATGAAAACTCATGAGCTTCAGATACAGTTGCAGCAAACCACACAGAAGAGTGGTCCAGGAATCCCATGGTCCAAAACACAGTTTGGAAGCGAACGTGTCTTCCAAGAGACATGTGTTGGATGTTTCCCCTACGGGTGCTTATAAAAATGGAATCAAAGTGTTCCCCAGAATAAAACCATCTTGTGTGTGAACTCAGTAGCAAAAGAGGGGGTCAAGTGAGTTCGATTTTTATCCACCTGGCACCAGCTGCAAAGACCCCCACAAACTAAGTGGGTGGGTGTGACCTTTCTAAGGGTATCCTGGCAAGCCCTAAATTAACTCTTCCCCGTAGCCTCCTCAGCCCCCATGCCCTGGGGAGCCCAGGACAAAAGGCTCAGGCATTGTCTGGCTGGCCGTCCAGGTCCCCATCACTTGCTGGTCTCCCCCGCACCCTCCGCCCCTTCTGCTCTGGAGTCAGCAACCTGAACAGAATCATACAAGCTGGCTTTAGGAGGAACAGGAAAGTCTTTTTTTTTTTCCTTAAAAAAAAATGGGGTAAGTGGCCCATGCATGCATGCGGAGGGGAGGAGGAATGCATTATAACTGATATGTATTTTTACCAGCCAAGTTTTGGGAAATTGGCGTTCGGGGACTTAACAGTTACAGAATTGTAATCGGTGTAACAGAAATAGGAAACAAGAGGGAGGAGAGGCAGAGGGACTCGCAGGAGGTGCCAGCCAGGGCTTATCTCTGACCTTGCCAGGGCCCTGGCACGCCCCGTCGTGTCTGCAGCCCTCCAGGTCCCTGGCTCTGACCGTCCTTCAGAGCTGATGGGGGTCACTTGGCACACCTGTTTCCTGGGACTCGACACCCCCCCCACAGTCGGGGACTGCCCTTGTAGGGTCCCTCCACCGCCTGTGAGGAGACATGGGCCCACACACTCATTCATCCATCACTGGGCACGGGCTGCAGGGCTGCTGCTCTGAAATGCTGGGCGCCCAGACGGGGCTAAGGACAGCTGACCTAGGTAGGCCTGGCACCGCAGCCCACCCCAAACCCCTAGGCCTGGCACCCCACCCCAAACCCCACAGAGCTGTCAGTCCAGCAGGATGAGGGATGCCGACGGTTCCAGCGCGATCAAAGCTGTAACGGAGGGGACTGACGGGATACAAAGAAGCCTCTTACCCCGGTCTGGACAGGAGGGCCAAGGCCAGGGGGCCGACTCCCCTACGTCAGCCCTCCGACCCTAAGCGCCCAAGTGTCAAGGATGCTCTGTGCTGGTCACGCCCCCTCTAGGCCCCGCCCACGAGCCCCGCCCTTTTCTGACCCCGCCCCCTCCGTCGGCCGTCCGAGCCACGCCCTCTCTTGGTTCCTCCCCCATTTCATTCAACCCCAGGCTTCGAGTCCCACCGTCCTGGACGTCCAACCTCTCACGCGTCTCACAACGTCATTGGTCAGAAAGCATCGCTGCCCCGCCCTCCTTCGCTGCCATTGGCTTATCAGGTGTCAGTCTTCTTTCATAGCGGCCCGCAAGCTGTTGCCAGGGCTGGGGTTGGAGGGGGCAGATAATAATGGACGTCTCAGGACGTCTCGTTATTGGGCAGAAAGCCCGGCTCTGGGCGGGGCTTAGTGCCAAACGCTTGGCCACCTACGCCTGGGGTTCCTCAGGGCCTCAGCCTTACCTCAGGGACACACCCCTTCTCTTTTCCTATTGGTTGTTCCAGGTGTTGCTCAACAAGATTCCTCACTTTGATAGGCAACACCACCCGTCCTTCACCGCTTCCTTAATTCCAATTCGTTTTTCTGTGCAGAGGCGACAGCCTTCTGACCGTAGCCAGCGACCCTCTCACGGAATGACCACGGATTGGACAGGAGGCCCGTCCCTCTTAGAGGGTGGGCGGAGCTAGAGCACCTGGGGGCGGTGCATTGGCTGACCGGACTCCGGGGGCGGGGCAGCGGCTCCTGTCAGCCGGTGAAATGGCAGCAGCGGAGCCGGCGGCGGCCGCGGCGGTCCCGGGGGGCGGCTGAGAGAGGGGGCCGGGCCCGGGGCTGCGGGGCGAGCGGCTCGCCGGGGATCTGGCAGCTCGCGGCCCGGGACGGCGAGGCTCCGAACGGAGATGGCGGCGAGCTCGGTGCAGGTAGGGCGGCGCGGGCCGGGCCTCCTGGCTACCTGCTCGGGGCCGGCAGCTGCTGCTGCTGCGGCTACCGGGGGGCCGGGCAGCACCGTGACTCGGACACCGTCTGGCTCCGGAGCCCGTGTCGGGCGCCTCAGCACATCCAGCCCCGACCCTGGGCCCCCCAGCCCCGGCGCCCAGCCACCCTCGTGGCCGATCCCCTGAGGACCCCTCCCCTGCAGCGCTTGCCCCTCCCCCACAGGCCCAAGACACCCCCCCCCCCGCCCACCCTTTTGCACTGACCCCCGAGACCCTCCCCGGGGACACCTGCAGGACTCCCCCATCCCCCACTCTGCAGACCAAGCACCCCCTCCCCGCCCTGCCACCCAGCCCTCCACAACAAGCTGTCTGCCCCAGGCAGGCCTGGGACCCCCACCCATTTACTGCCCACCCCCTGTCATCTGCCCAGTCCTTGTCACCCTATCTGCCGGCCCCTCACATCTCACCCTTTGCCCCAGACCAGCCCCCACCCCTGCCCAAGGAGACCACCAGAGAGCTCCAGGGCCCCTCCTCCTTCCTTCTGACCCCCCCAGTACCCCTCCCTGCTTAAGGCAAGACTCCAACCCCCTCCCCACAGGGCCTCAGCTCTACCCGCTGGCCCCGCTCCCATCACAGCAGCCTCCAAGGCCCAAGGGCACCCCTTAAAAAAAATCACTCCTTGGCGGAAGGTATCCCCTCCAGCGCTCTCGGCTCACTCCACACTTCCCAGATCCCAGTGTAGACCCAGTATCCGGAAAAGTCTACACTTACCACCTGCTGGAGACCGCCCAAAGGATGTTGGGAACCACCCGCTCCCTGCCCATGGTCGTGGCCTCCCTCCTGGCCTTCTGAGGGCTCCCCCACCACACAGACACACACACACACACACACACACACACACACTGGGGTCCCCTGGACCCTCCCCCTCCCAACAGACACAGAAACTTGGGGGCCTCTACTCAGAGTGACATATTCACACACACTCACTGCCGAGCACGGACCTGGACACTGTAGGCCTTTACTGCCCAGACCCCTCCTAGAGGATGCTAGAAGATGATTTCCATGTCACCCCAGGCAGCCAGCCTGCCCCTTCACTTATAACCTCCCTGAGCCAGCACCCATCCAGAGCGGGGAGGTGGGGAGCCTGGAGGAAGAGGCTGGGGTCCCAGGACCACAGCAGGCACCTGTTTCTGGTCTCTTTCCCTCACCCCAACTCTCTCTCTCTCCACTGGGCCTTTTCCAAAGGAGGGTAGGATACTTCGTCCTACACCAAAGTACCTCTAGAAAGTTTGATGCCCCCTCTCCCTGGAGTGGGGTGGGGGTGGGGAGAGTTCAGACACCTGTTCCTGGCTCCAGTCTTAGGGTCTGGGCATCAACACCCTGCCAGCCCAGAGAGAGTTCTTCACTCATCACGCAGACAAAACAGCTTCCTTCTGTCCTGGCATTTGGGACAAGCAGGGGGCTGGGTCAGGGGGCTGTGCAAGGCAGCTCTTGGTCACAGGAGTCTTTTCAGAAGGAGGAAAATTTGTGCTTAGAAAGTAGCTTGGGTTGTTGGATGGAGCGGAGGGAGGGGGCACACTGGATTTCTGTCCCTCTGCCCCATGGGTTGTGCTGGAAGACTCACCGCCGTGTCCTTGTGTCTTGTCACCCGTCCTGGGGTTCCCACCTGTGTGGGGCTGACCAGGGTTGCTGCGGTTGACAGTGTGTTGGTGGGGGCGATGGCGTGGGTGGTTTGGAAGCCATGGCCCGTGGCTTGGCCCTGGCACAAAAGGCTGAGGTGAGACAGAGCAGAGAGAGATTCCAGAACTGACCAGACACTATGGTCTAGTAGGGACTGCGGAGTGGGTATGAGGGGGTGGGGTGAAGGAGCAGCAAGCTGGAAGACAGCCAAGCCACCCCCCTCCCGCCCCCTGTGCAGGCTGAATCCTGGGGTCTTTTCCAAGAACACAAACCCTGTTGGTCATTCCCCGTGGGAGATGTGCTGTCAAATTCTGGAACGTCTTGGGGAAAAAAAAAAATTTGGACTGAAGCCCTCAGTCTACCTCTCCGGGAAGTGGGGGCATCCTTAGTGCTGCAGGGAGCTGAGGATGCGGCCTCAGAGGTCCCACCGTGGGGAGGGCGTGGTCAGGCCTACAAGGACCATTGCCCACCTGTGAATGCTGTTTGTGGCCCATCAGCACCTCGCCGAGGAAGGTCAGCCCCTGGGCCAAGCTGTGCTGCAGGAAGCAGGCTTCAGTTGGGGCTGGAGGGGGAGCGGGCTGAGGATAAAAAAATTTTGTGGCCATGCAGAGGCGGGGAGCAGGTGGGGCCGGGGACCGCTGGCTGGCTGCCTCCTTGTTTCTTGAAGAGGTGGACAGACAGACAGACTTTCAATCTGCTGCTTCTCTGCCCAAATGTCCCCCCCACACACACTCCCCCCGAGGCGTGGGGCTGGACCAAAGGGAAAGTCAGAAGCTGGGAATCCAGGTGGAGGTCTTCCCCCTGGGGCTTGTCACCTGCTTCTTCGTAGGGTCTGCTTGAGCAGGAAGCTCAAGTTAGGAAGCAGAGTTGGGCATGGAGCCCTGGGGCGCTGCTGCCGTCTGGCAGGCAGGCAGGTGCCCTACCCTGGGAGGCGTCTTTACTGCCAGGCTCGACGTCTGCCCCCATAGGAACCTGCGGCACCAGTTGGGAAGCGCGGCTCTGCCCACCTGCAGGAGGAAGGCGTGGCCCCAAAGATTCCTCAAGGTCACGGGCATACAGGAAGCCACGGGCCTCCTCAGGGTGGCACTTGAGGGCAGAGGGAGTAGAACGAGAAGGTCCAGCCCCAGGGAGAGCTGGCCAGGGAGGTTCCTCAGACTGGGGACTCGGATCTAAGTCTTTGATGTTCTGGGGCTTCAAAGAGAAAGACGAGGGGGGGCAGGGAGGTTCAGTTTCCTGGGGCAGGAGTTTGAAGGGAAAACAGAACGCAGTCCCTGCTGGGTCCCCAAGCCCCTCTCTGAGTCCTGGAGATCCATTTATGTAGCATCTCATTTAATACACCTGCCTAAGCCGAGGGGTCGGAATGCTGCTGTTCCTATTGCTGCCGCTGCTTCGGGGACAGTATGAGGCAGGTTAATGTCCAGCACTGCTGCCATAGCCCAGAAAAAAAGCCAGGGCGTGTCTGTGGGGCATGGGGAGGGCGCAGTCAGCCGGCAAGCGTGGCGGCAGGCAGCAGGAGAAGTTGTTCCAGACAGAGGAAGGGCTTGGCCCAAGCCCAGGGGTGCAAACGGGTGCCCCCTTGCAGGGTCTGCCCCAGGGTCCCTGTTGAGATTCACGTATGGGGGCGGGTGGGGGGGTGCCGGGGAACCCTCCCTGCCAAAGAGAGAGAACTTGGGAGTGTGAGAGGCCTCAGCTTCCTCCACCCCGCCCCTAGAGGGAGGTCTGAATGCCCAACACTGGCAGGAGAGGGAGGGCAAATAGCAGGTGGCTAAGAGAACTAACTCAGCGAGAGAGAGACTTAGGGTCACCTCCGGGAGATTTTATTTTTATTGGAAAGGCACATTTGCAGAGAGAAGTAAAGACAGAAAGATCTTCCATCCACTGGTTCATGCCCCAAAATGGTTACCACAGCCAGAGCTGAGCCAATCTGCAGCCAGGAGCCAGGAGCTTCTTCCAGGTGACCCACGTGGCTCAGGGTCCCAAGGCTTTGGGCCTTCCTTGACTAGTTTCCCAAGCCACAAGCAGGGAGCTGGATGGGAAGTGGAGCGGTTGAGACACATGAACCAGTGCCCCCATGGGCTCTCCCAGCACTTGCAAGGGGAGGATTAGCCAATGGAGCCATTGCGCTGGGCGCCTCCCCCCTGCCCCCGGGGATGGATTTTTTAGTGTCCCTGGCCAGCCTCTGTGAGGCTGTTTTATGTTGCCCACTCCCGCATGCGCACAAGCTGAGTCCGTCCCAGGAGGGACTAGATGCTCGCCTCCCGGAAGCCTTGCCAGTGTCTGGAGCGAAGGGGGTGGTTCTCCAGGGAGAGAAGGAAGTAAGGAAGTCTCGCAGTGGACCCTGGGAGGGCTCCTCCAGGGGGAAGCAGGCTCAGGCAAGCCAGAGGCTATACCTGGATCATCAGAAGACCTCCTTCATCAATTCCCCCTCGGGCAAGCCCTGGTGGCAGCTGACTCAGCGCTGGAGCAGGAACCCTGGCCCCTTCCCCGCTGTGCCCCCCTGCCCCCACTCCCAGGAGAGTCCTGCAACTGAAGTGACCCACGCGCAGATTTTTTTAGCCCGGAGACTTTTGTTGGGACTGCCCGACAGACTAAGCAACAGCTGTCCCAGCACAGGCTTAGCGCAGAGGGTGGCGGCTCAGGCGTGCGTTCTGCACACCCCGCGCATCTGATGACCACAGCCCACTCACGGGATCCAGCGTGCACTACCTAGGCGCTGTCCAAGCCCCTGTCCCCCACGGAGCCTGCCATCCAACAGGGTGGGCCAGGCACACGGCAGGTGGGAGCTCTCCTGTGGGTCTCAGCATCCCTCCCCTGCCCCAAGACAGAGGCGCGCACCGTGTGTGTGTGTGTGTGTGTGTGTGTGTGTGTGTGTGTGTGTGTGTGTGTGTGTGTGCTGCAGCGGGTTAAGCCACTAGCTGTGGCAATGCCAACACTCCATGTCAGGGCACCTGTTTGAGCCTCAGCTTCCGGTCCAGCTTCCTTCCCACGCGTGCGGAAAGCCAGGATGGAGCTCCTGGCTCCTGGCCCAGCCCTGGCTGCTCTGGGCGTTTAGGGAGTGAACTAATAAATGGAAGATGGCTCTCGCTCTCTCTCTCTCTCTCTCTCTCTCTCTCTCAAAACCTATGGGAGAATGACAGAAAATCACAATGGAAAAAAGCAATGTGCGGTGTTTCAACCAGATGCTATTTCAGTTTTTTTTAATTTTGTTTTAGATTTTTTTTTTTTTTTTTTTTTTTGCTTTTTTAATTAGGAAGTCAGATATACAAAGAGGAGGAGAGACAGAGAAGATCTTCCGTCCACTGGTGGCCGCAACGGCCGGTGCTGCGCTGATCAGGAACCAGGAGCCTCTTCCAGGTCTCCTACGTGGGTGCAGGGTCCCAATGCATTGGGCCATCCTCCACTGCTTTCCCAGGCCACAGGCAGGGAGCTGGATGGGAAGTGGAGCTGCCGGGATTAGAACCGGCGCCCATATGGGATCCCGGAACATACAATGTGAGGACTTTCGCCACTAGGCTACCATGCCGCTCCCCCCCCCCTTTTTTTTTTTTTTTAGACTTTTATTCTTTTATTTATTTGAAAGGCAGAGCTCCAAAAAGAGGGAGAGACAGAGATCTTCCATCTACCACTTCATTCCACAATTGGCCTCAACAGCCAGAGCTGGGCCAGTATCAAGGCAGAAGCATCTTCCAGGTCTTCTCCTCCCTCCCCCCTTGTGGATGCAGGGTCCCAAAGACTTGAGCCATCCCTCTGCTGCCTTCCGGCATCTTCATTAGCAGGTAGCCGGTTTATAAATGGAATCGCAGGGACCTGAAACAGGTGCTCGAGAACGGATGACAGGAAGTCCAAAGTCACGTACTAGCGCTGTGCTCGGGGCTTGCGTCTAGCCGTCACCCCCGGCAAGCCTGTGGCCACGGCTCAGCCTCTGATTTGCCTCCTCTGGAGGTTCCACGTGACCAAGGGATCATGCAACACACGTGACCTTTTGGGCCCAGCAGGTGCCCCAGAGCGTGATGACTTCAAGTTTGCGTCTACAGGTCTCTGTGCGGCTGGGTTGGATCCCACGGTGGAGGTGGGTCACACCATGTGCGCCGTGGCACACCCACCCGCCTGCGGGCGTCCGGGTTGTCTCTTTGTAAGTGACGCTGTTGCAAAATATCCAGGCAAGCAATGGGGCAGGTGGGAGGTTTCCACGGCCTCGGCCAGATCACTTAGGAGGGAAATCGGGTACCAAAAGGTGCGGTCTGACGGGGGTGGAGAGAGCCACCTACTCTCCATCTAACTTCACCTTTCTTTCCAGACCTTTCCTTCCATTCAGTACAGATAATTGTCTCTTGCGTTCTTCCCCAACCCCACTGGACGCTCCAGGAGGGCAGGGGACACAGAGCCACATGAAGGGCTGAATGGGGTTTGGGGAGGGGACACAGACTCATGGGGCGACTCCTAAGGGCCCAGATGGCAGGCCTGGCCAAGTGCTTGGCACAAAGGAAAATGCCAGAAATGAAGGTTTCCCAATCACGATCATATTTGGTCATGGAAGCCCTCAGAGTGATATTTCCTGAAGGGCATGAGAGGCTGAGGTCAAGGGCCTGACCTCCTGAGGCCCAGGAGACCCCAAAACCCTGGCCAGAGAGATAGGGTGGTCCCAGGAGCCTAGCTGGACAGGGACCTCAGGGGGCAGGAGCTGTGATCCCTGGAGAGGGGGGAAGGGGAGGGGCAGTGAGGACGCCCCCAATGCCATCTTTTCAGCTGAGTGACCGGAGCTGGTGGTAGTGGCCAGCAGGGGCAGGGCCAAGTGGCCCCATCGCCCACTCTGCCCTCCGAGTGACTAAGGTAGAGCAAAGGCGGGGCGTTGAGCTTGGGGGTCAGCCCATGTACCCTTGCTGTCCAGCAAGAGTGGAGTGGTGGGGGTGGCTGTGCACCTCTCCTCGAGGAGGGGGTCCGGCCCCACACCACCTCACTCCATCCTACACCCCCAGCCAACCACAGCATCTGGGCTGGCCTGGGGAGGGACATGACATGATACAATGGAGAAGGAAGCAGAGACTTCCTGAGGACTTGGGACAGCAGCCAACCAGCCCCCAGCCTCCACTGCCCACCTGCTGAACTACCAGGGCACCAAGATTGGGCTGTGGGGTAGCGTGTGTGTGCATGGGTGTGAATGGGCCAGGTGGGACAGTGTTTAATTCTGTATCTGGAGGCACAGGTGGGGGAGGTGTGTAGTGCCAGTACGTATGTGACTAAGCATAAATGTGTATGTATATGTGTACTGTTTCATGTGTGTATTATATGTGTACTGTTTCATGTGTGTATCTAAGTATATGTGCGTACACACCCACACACAGGGATGCTGGGCCATGGGAAGAGTCAAAAGAAAGTTCTGGAAGGTTCCAGGCTGCTAACGTCAGCCGTGTATGTTTAAGTTGTCCTACTTCTTCAGTGCGGTACGCTTTCATATGTAATAACAGCCTGGCCAATTCTGCCAGCGCTTGACCCCATCCTGTCCCCCTGGGGCCAGGGGGCCAGCTTTGGGGTTAAACCATTCCTTCAGGCTTCTTGGGACAGCCTGGGTGAGGCCCATGCCCCCTTAAGCTAGGTCCTCTCACTGTACAGGGAGGGGGCCGGTCCTGGTGGTCCACTGAGCTCCCTTGAGGCTCCAAGGTTCTGAGGCTCTGGGCCCTACCTCCTGTCCTCCCTTCCTGAAAGTTCTCTGGAGCATCTGTAGCCCCGCTGTCGCTGTCCCAGAATGAGTCACTCCTCATTAGGTTCATAGGGTGGGTGGTCCCTGGCAATCTAAGCCACTCGATCTGCCCACCTCCTGCCACCGCCAAAACCGCACCTTCCTGATGAAAACAAAGGCTCTGGGGAACCCCTAAGCATCTGGGGGTGGCTGGGGAGGGTGATGAAGCAGGCAGGGCCAAGTTCTCAGCCAGAGGTGAGCCAGGCGCACCTGTCGGCTCTGATGTGTTGGCTAGCGGCTGAGCCCAGGGCTGTGGGGAGGGATCCTGAAGTTGGCCAGATTGGAGGGGGTCATGTGGTCTGCCCACATCCTGCCTCCTGAGAGTCCCCCACATGCCCTCCCCTCCCAGAGACCTCCGCTGGGGTTCCATGGTTGTGGCAGAAGCCCCAGACTCCCGGCCTTGGTGGGATAACAGTGGCTGGCGGGGACGGGGCAGGAGGAGAGTTACTGAGCAGCAGCTACTGTTCTTAACACCCACCCCGGTCTTCAGCATCAGCCTCTGTAGGATCTCAGTCCCTGGAGACCAGAGGAGCCCCATGCCTGGCCCCACGTCACACAGCCGGCCAACAGGAGTCACAATGCAGACCCAGGTCTCTGCTCCCATCTGCTTCCTGCCAGGCTGTCGCACAAGGCAGGGGTCCAGCCAGCATCCTGGAAGCACAACCCCGCCCCCCAAAAAGCCCCAGAAGATGGGGGGCTGATGGGGTGGGGACAGGAAGAGCAGGAACCCAGCTCCCCTCCCAGCTAGCACCCCCTTTAAGGACCTTTGTGACAAGGTTTCCCGGTCCAAGGGGCTCACCTCTTCCAGCCTGCTAGCAGTGGTGGACAATTGCCAACAGAGAGGAGCCGCCGGGGCCATGCCAGCAGCCCACTTTGTCTGATGAGCTGGGAAAGGTCAGGTGTGGAGGCCAGGCCGGCTGCGGCAAGGGGACAGGGACCGTGTTATCAGAGAAAGACCACAGAAGCAACCCCTGGGGTCCCTGTGGGGTCATCGGGACCCCCGAGTGGCCAGCAGTCTCTGTTCTGGGCCACCACAGTGCACTTGGGGATGTGTACTTGACACTCGGCCTTGGCAACTGCACAGTAGTGAGGGACCCCCAGTAGCCAGGGAAGAAGCCGGGTACATAGAGGGGGAACGTGGGAGGCTGCTGAAGTGTCATGCGCACACAAGAGAGGGCTGGGGGGCAGGCTGGGTGGGCACCCAACATCAAGCACCCATGTCTCTCTGAACCTCAGGCTGAACTGTGACCTGGCCCCGCTGCCGACAGGACCCGCCCACCATGGCGAGCCCCACGCTGAGCCCCGACTCCTCATCCCAGGAGGCCCTGTCTGCCCCCACCTGCTCCCCGACCTCAGACTCCGAGAACCTCAGCCCCGATGAACTGGAGTTGCTGGCCAAGCTTGAGGAGCAGAACAGGTGAGGAGAGGGGCAGGGGTGCTGGGGAGGCAGGTGGAGGACCAGGAAATGTACCACTGCCTGTATCTCTAGAATCAGGCCTCCTGGCAGTCTTCTAGCCTCTCTGCCCCCGTTACATCACCTCCCACCCGGTCTTAACCTGTACTCTCCACTATTAGAAACAGCAATGCCAGTGCTGACATGACCTAATTTCCCCGGGGCTGACTGGTCCGGTCAGATCATGGCCCAGCAGGTGAGGGTCTGATGGAGGAGGTGATGACCGGCCGGGGTGTGGGCCAGGGGTTGCTGGTCAGTTTTGCAGGTGGCAAGGTATACCTGTTCAAAAGCTCCCACCAAGTCAAAGGCACCAGGAACACACGAGAATACTTGAGAGAACGCGTGGGGAAAGAAAGCGCAAAGCTAGCCCTGTGGACTGGGATTTTGCCAAATTCTTGCGACACTCATTTTCCATATGAGAGTCTCTGGATTCAAGCCCCAGCTCATTCCCCGCCACATGGCTACATCAACCAGATTGGAGGTGTGGTGGGGAGGCCAGCCCAAAGCTTGGAGCCAGGAACTCCCATCTGGGTCTCCCACATGGGCCCAAGCCCTCGGGCCATCTACTGCTGCTGTCTTCGCAGGCACCTAAGCAGGGAGTTGGATGCCAGTGAGAGTGTCAGGACTCGAACCAGCATCCACATGGGATCCTATCATTGCAGTTGGTGGCTTAACTACGCCAACCTCTGAAACTTAGCTTTCAATTTCATTTTCCTTGGGCTTTTACAAGATATTTCTTTTCAGGCCCGGCACAGTAGCCTAGCGGCTAAAGTCCTCGCCTTGCAACCACTGGTATCCCATATGAGTGCTGGTTCGTATCCTGGCTGCTCCGCTTCCCATCCAGCTCCCTGCTTGTGGCCTGGGAAAGCAGTCAAGGACGGCCCAAAGCTTTGGGACCCTGCACCGCATGGGAGACCTGGAAGAAGCTCCTGGCTCCTGGCTTCGGATCAGCTCAGCTCCAGCCATTGCAGTCACTTGGGGAGTGAACCAGCGGATGGAAGATCTTCCTCTCTGTCTCTCCTACTCTCTGTATATCTACCTTTCCAATAAAAGAAAATAAGTACAAAAAATAAAAATATATTTTCACTTGCTGGTTCACTCCCCAAATGGCCTGAACAGCTCAGACTGGGTCAAATTGAAGCCGAGAACCCGGAACTCCAACTGGGTCTCTTCCGTGTGGCTCTCAGGGACCCAAACACTTGGTCCAAGATGCCCACTACCTCTCAGGGTACACGTCAAACAGGAAGCTGAATCAGAGACCGAAAAGTCAGGATTCGAACCCGGCACTCTGAAAAGGGGTGCGGCGTCCCACGTGACAAGCTAAGCTCTGTGCCACAATGCCTTTCTGGGCAGAATCAGTCACTGAGATGCCACCTTGCAAACCCTGGCCAGGGCCACCTCCATGTGTAAAATGCAGATTGCCAACAAAACCCTCTTAGTGGCAGGCACAGACTGAGAGACCCCAGAAATGACAGCTTCCCCAGGCCCCCAAGGCCTGAGGCCCTCGGTTCAGAGACTGGGGATCCCATGGGGTTAGAGAGGTAGCCCCCTACCCCCTGCCCCCCAGTCCCAGGGCATCTCACTGGCAGCCCTGCTTCCCGCCCAGGCTCCTGGAGGCCGACTCCAAGTCCATGCGCTCCATGAACGGCTCCCGGCGGAACAGCGGCTCCTCACTGCTGTCCAGCTCCTCGGCCTCCTCCAACCTGAGCCACCTGGAGGAGGACACGTGGATCCTGTGGGGCCGCATTGCCAACGAGTGGGAGGAGTGGCGGCGCCGGAAGGAGAAGCTGCTCAAGGTGGCGGTGGAGAGGGGGAGGACGCGGAGGGGACGCGATGGGCAGCTGGCAGCATGGGAGGACGCGGAGGGGACGCGGTGGGCGGCCAGCAAGCGTGGGTGTCAGCCAACCTCAGAGCCAGCCCCAAGGGAGCAAGGGGCGGGACCAGGGGATGTGGGTGGGGCTTGGAGAGTGGTGGGCGGGGCTTGGGGGAGTGGGGCGGGACCAGGAGGGAGCAGTGGGCAGGACTTGGAGATTGAGGGGGTGTGGAGTGCGGGGAGGAAACAACAGAGGGGGCGGAGCTTGAAGAGTAAGGGGAGGGGTATAGAGGAGTGAGGGCGGGGCATAGAAGAGAGGGGCGGAGCTTGAAGGGAGGGGGACTCTTTAGAGGAGGGGCAGGACAAAGAGAGATGGGTGGGGCCCAGAGTAAGGGGCGGGGTCTGGAGGGAGTGGGAGAGCTTGGAGGGAGTGGGTGGGGCCAGGAGGGAGAGAGGGGTGGGGCCAGGAGGGGTGAGGGTGGGGCCAGGAGGGAGTGAGGGGCGGGGTCTGGAGAGAGTAAGGAGCGGGGTCTGGATGAGTGACAGGCGGGTCCAGGAGCGAAGGGCGGGGCCAGGAGGGAGTGAGGGCGGGGCCAGGAGGAAGTGAGGGCGGGACCAGGATCTGTGGTCTGATCTGCGGTCTGGTGGGCAAGGTTCCTGGACAGATGTGGAGAAGTGCAGGTGCTTAGGGGGCCACCATCCAAAGAGAAGGGGGGGGGCCTGGAGGCAGTGGGTGGGACCTGGAGTAAGGGCGGGGTCTGGAGGGAGTGGGTGGGGCCAGGAGGGAGTGAGGGGCAGAGCTTTCAGTCCAGCCGTGTCCACTGAGGACCTGGGCGACGCTCAGGGGGCACAGGAACCCCGAGGAACCCTGCACCCGGGGTGAGCTGTGGGCCAGTCACACCCCGGGAGTCTGTGGGACGGGCTCCGTGCCTCCCAGAGGCCCAAGTCCAGCCCCGGCCTGCCCCGCTCCCTTCCCCACCCCTGCCCACCACCAGGAACTCATCCGCAAGGGCATCCCACACCACTTCCGGGCCATCGTGTGGCAGCTGCTGTGCAGCGCCACGGACATGCCCGTCAAGAACCAGTACTCAGAGCTGCTCAAGATGTCCTCGCCCTGTGAGAAGCTCATCCGCCGGGACATCGCACGGACCTACCCGGAGCATGAGTTCTTCAAGGGCCAGGACAGCCTGGGCCAGGAAGTCCTCTTCAACGTCATGAAGGTGGGCGCCGCCCCCGTGCAGGGGCCGGGAGGGTGCAGAGCCTGGGGACTGGCCCTCACACCTCCTATCCTGTCCTTCCTGCTCCCCAAGGCCTATTCCCTGGTGGACCGGGAGGTGGGCTACTGCCAGGGGAGTGCCTTCATCGTAGGTCTGCTACTCATGCAGGTAGGCGGCCTGGGCCAGCCCAGCTGGGCTCCTGTGGTTGGGAGACAGAGTATAACCTCTTCCTCTACCTCCCCAGCCCCCCATCCATGTCCTGGGATGGTCAGGGGCCACATCTCCCCCCGGGAGGAGTCATGGACACAGAGGGGCACCCAGGAAGCTCAGACCTGGGCTTGAAGCAGTCAGGGTAGTTGGAGGTGGGGGGTGGGAAGCTGGGGAGGAGCCAGAAGGGGCAGCCAAAGCAGTTGGACCCTGGCAGCCAATAGACCCCAGGGCTCAACCCCAGCTGTCCCCTGCCCCCCACTTACCGCTTCCCACCAAGCGGCTATCTGTGAAACTGTGGTGGTGGCCACACTGACCAGTAGTATGACGTGAGGGGTGGCTAGCCAGGGTGTACAATAAATGTAAATGGAATAGAACTCGGCTCCTGCGTGGGAACTCCGACCGTGATGCTGGGAGCCATGGCACACCCCTCCCCACCACACATACCTGCCGGGTCCTCTGACTCCTACCCCCACCCGGCCCCTCGTACCACCACCCAGATGCCCGAGGAGGAAGCCTTCTGCGTGTTCGTACGGCTGATGCAGGAGTACCGGCTGCGGGAACTCTTCAAGCCCAGCATGGCCGAGCTGGGACTATGCATCTACCAATTTGAATACATGCTACAGGTGAGCTCCCTCAAATCCCACTCCCCGCTCCCCCGTCCCCCCACAGGCAGTGCAGAGATGCAGACCCCAATCAATCGCATCCTGTCCCCCCTCAAGGAAACTTGTAGCCGGAGGTGGGGAGAGGTAGGGCCAGGCAGAGCCAACCACTTCTGTCAGGAAACTTGCAGAGAGGGAAGGGCTAGCTCACTCACACACGTGCACACGCAGCCCCACCCCCTGAGTGCCCCAGGCGCAACAGAAGCTGTGAAAGTGTTGTCTGCCCGCCCCTGCTGATTCTGTTTATAAATAGCAGCCTCCACAGGGATGCTCCCTGTTGGTAGACAGCGCCATGCCTTGTTACACACACACACACACACACACACACACACACACAGTGTGCTCGTCACACAGCAGCAGGTGGGCTGCATGATCAGCATACCCCTCAAGGTGGTAACCCAGGAAGAGCTGCAAGCAGGTGGTCTGGACCTGCTCAGGCTAGGCCAGGCTAGGCCAGGCTAGGCCAGGCACACCTCTCACAGCCACACAGGTGGCCTAGGGTCTTTTACATCATCTGCCCCCACCTGCCCCAACAGCCTGCCACACTTCCCAGCAAGTCTCAAGTTCAGGGTCGTCAGCCACAGTGATGCCCAGGGTAGGCCCTGGCCCCTACCCTGTCAAGGCTCTGGTACCCGGGGGAGGTGGGAAGGAGGATGTGAGTTTGCACCAGGGTTCTGTAGGCTGCATCCATTTGCCCTTCCGGGGGAACCTGAAGGAATGACTCCAGGCTTCCAAGCCTGAGTTTCCCCATTGTTGGGGGGGTGGGATGTGGAGTGGAGAGCACTTCGGGGGCTGCTGGGAATGGAGCACTGAGCCAGCACCCTCCCCAGTGAGAGGTGCAGGGGTGGGGGAAACCTCCCAACACAGAGTCACTGCTTTAGCGCCAGCCATCGTGGCCTGTGTCCCATGCCTTGGTGCTGCTTGCATTTCCGGGCTCCTGTGGCCTCCCCGCTCCCAGCTCCACACCAAGGAGCTGCCTGAGCGTGGGGCAGTGGGGGGGGCAGAGGTACTGAGGCCCAGCACCCCTCCTCCCCACAGGAGCAGCTCCCGGACCTCAACACGCACTTCCGCTCCCAGAGCTTCCACACATCCATGTACGCCTCGTCTTGGTTCCTCACGCTCTTCCTCACCACCTTCCCGCTCCCCGTCGCCACCCGGGTCTTCGACATCTTCATGTATGAGGTGGGGGCCGGCGGGTCACCCACCCCCATCCCACCGCACCTTCCACCCCCTCCCCCGCCCTGCTCAGCCCAGTCCTCTCTGGATGGAACCAGTCATGCTGGGGCTGGTGCGGTGTGGGGGGGACACGGGCTGGGGTCTCACAGCCACGGCCTTGGCTCTTCCAGGGGCTGGAGATTGTGTTTCGGGTAGGCCTGGCCTTGCTGCAGGTCAACCAGACGGAGCTAATGCAACTGGACATGGAAGGCATGTCCCAGGTGAGCCACACCCCCTCTCCCCCACAGGCCCCCAGACATCCCTGACGAAGCCTAGAAGGTTCCACCACCTTCCCTCCCTCCCTCCTTAGTCTCCGCTAAGTCCCCCCAAGTCTGGGAGCAGAGAGTGGCCCTGGCCCCTACCCTGTCAAGGCTCTGGTACCATTTCCATCCCGGGCACCTGGCGCTCTGCCCGCCCCTCGTCACCACTTCCCCAGCCCACAGGCCCTCCGGCCCCCTTGGCCAGCATCCCCCAGCTGGAGCTGCGGGAAGAATGCACAAAGCCACGATTGTGCCCGGGGAACACGGGCAGCCATTGTCCGCAGCTGCCAGAGGAGGCCAGCTGGGCCCAGAGTGTGAACCGCATCCGCCCGCTCGCTTTAACCCTTTGCAAAGGCTGCGGGAAGACCCTCCGTGCAGATCCCCTCTGCTCAGACCCCAGCGTCTGCTTCACAAAGTCTCCCAACCTCACTGTCCCCAGGCAGCCGGACAAAGCCAACCGTTCCCTCTGCCTCCGCCCCCGTCTCACTTCTCATCCTCACCCTTCATTCGTGCAGTCCACCAAGGCCCATGCCCCGCACTGGGTACGGCACCGGGTACGGGGCCTTGGCCCAAGCAGCAGGCCGCAGCAGGCCACGGCAGGGGTCAGGCGGGCCCTGGTGGTGTTGAGGACCCCAGTGGCCGTGACCATGACTGCCCCATCCTCCCAGTATTTCCAGCGGGTGATCCCCCACCAATTCGACAGCTGCCCGGACAAGCTGGTCCTCAAGGCATACCAAGTCAAGTACAACCCCAAGAAGATGAAGAGGTGGGTGCAGGGGGTGGGGGTGGGGAGCTGCTGGGGAGGGGAGCTCCCCCCAACCCCTCCCCCACCCCGTCTGGACAACGTGACCCCCACCGACCGACCGTGGGCTCTGCCGCCCCCTGCAGGCTGGAGAAGGAGTACGCGGCCATGAAGAGCAAGCAGATGGAGGAACAGATTGAGATCAAAGTGGGTCCTAGGGCCCAGGGTTGGGGTGCTCTCGGGAGATGGGGGGCCCCCTCCGAACCCCGACGCTGGCCGCAGCCGGATGGATACCCACCTCACAGACGTCAGCTTAATCCATTGCACCGCAATGCTGACCCTTTGCTTTTTGGTTTTGGAGTTGTCTTAGTTTAAGATTTTTTTTTTTTAATTTGAAATGGCCAATGTGAAAGAGAGAGGAGGGGGAAGCCAGAGACAGAGAGACAGAGAGAGAGAGAGAGAGAGAGAGATGTTCTTCCTGCTTGTTCACTCCTCAAATGGCTACAACGGCCCAGTATGGGTCAGGTTGAAGCCAGGCCCCTGGAGCTCCATCCAGGTCTCCCGTGGGTGGGTAGCAGGGGGCCCTGAGCCCTTGGGCCGTCCTCCACTGCTCTCCCAGGTGTATTAGCAGGGAGCCAGATCAGAAATGGGGCAGCTGGGACTCGAACCGGGTCTCTGCTGTAGAATGCCGGGTCTACCTGAGTGGCAGGCAGTGGGTGAACCTGCAGTGCCACCATGCCAGCCCCACCAGCCATTCTGAACAGGAATGGATCCTGAACGTTTCCTGAAATGGCCGGCCCTATCCCGCCTGGGTCCACGGACGCGGGGAGGGCACGTGGGCAGGGGAGGACAAGGCCTGACATGTGCCTGCCCCCCATACACACTCCACCCCATAGAGGCTTCGGACAGAGAACCGGCTCCTGAAACAGCGAATTGAGACCCTGGAGAAGGTGAGGGTGTGTGTGGGGGGGTGTGCCAAGCAGCCAGAGGCCAGCCGGCCCCTTGCCCCGTCCACCCCGGGTTCAAGCCCCCTTCCCTCCCCTGCCCCACATGGACCCTGTGAGACCCTGAGGGTGTGCCCCAGCCCAGGGGATTCTGGGAGGGAGCCCAGTGACACCTTGAAGGACTTGGTGTTGGGGCAAGGTTGAAACCCAACCAGTGAACTGTAAGCAGCACTCCCAGGCTGGGGGGTGGAGGTGGGGGTGGGCAGAGCAGACCTGATGGGGGTCAGCAGGTGGGGGAGTGGGGAGCCTGTCCCCTGGCTCCTGAGTTTGTAATGGGGAATCTTTACCCACACACAAAAAACGGGTCCAGTAGAAGAAAAGGGGGTGACCTGCCTTCCCACTCTCCCCTCCTCATTGGGACACCCTGGACCACAGCGGGGGGCCTGGGATGCCTGGGGCGGTGGGAAGGGGTGTTTCCCAGCTGGAACCCATCGCCAGGACGAGCTGGCTCCGGCTCTGGTCTTCCTACAGCTCCTCTCCTGCTGGTTTTCTGCCCTTCATCCTCTCTGTCCCGCTTCTAGACTTAGTCCACTGCCTTAGTGACAAGCGGTTCTTGTCTGTCTCCCCCCCTCTCCTGTCCCCGCGTCTTCCGCTCCGCCTCCTCCTCCTCCCCTGTCGCTGGGAACCCCCCTGGCCCGCCGGGTAGGAGAGCGCGGCTCTGGCCGATAGGTTAATCCAGGTACTGTAGCTTTTTGTGTCCTGTTTCTTCCTCTCCCCAACCCCTTCCTGACACATGAACACGCCAGCCAGTAACTCGCCTTTCCCCCTGGCCGCTGCCATTCCGGCCTGCCGCGTGCATGGGGGGCAGAAGGAGGACGGACGGCTTCCCGGGGACGCAGCATGGGAGGGCAGGGGAGCAGGGGTATGCTCGGCTGGACAAAGAGCTTCCTCCCTCCATGGGGGCCAGGACGCAGGGACCCCCTAAGAGCAGACCAGTTCCAGGCTCTGGCTGGCTGCCCCACACCTGCACACACAAGCCCTGTGGGCTCTCACGCTGCTACGTGCGAAACGCGCCACCTTCTCTCACCTGCCTCTGCTGCTGCTGCTTTCTGCTCTCCGGTGGCTCCACCTGGAAGCTCCCAGCTGCTGAGCCTGGCATGCGGGATGGGATCGGGTGGGGGGCAGAAAACGAGGTGGAGAAAGAGAGGGGTGGGTCTAGCCCCAGGATGAGCCCCATCCCAACCACACACTGAGAAGCAGTGTGCCCTTGACTCTGCGCAAGAACTCGGGTTCTGTTACTTGTTCCTCCTGCAAAGACCAAGAGCCAGAATTGGGAGGGCTGTCTGGAAGCTGTAGGCAGAGCCTAGGCCCCAGAAGTGTGTCTGCAACCCCCAGGCTTCTCCAGGCACCGCGGGGTGCCCTGTCCCAGGCTCTGAGTGGGGGCAGCCTCGCCCAGGCACCGCGGGGTGCCCTGTCCCAGGCTCTGAGTGGGGGCAGCCTCCCCCAGGCACCGCGGGGTGCCCTGTCCCAGGCTCTGAGTGGGGGCAGCCTCGCCCAGGCACCGCGGGGTGCCCTGTCCCAGGCTCTGAGTGGGGGCAGCCTCGCCCAGGCACCGCGGGGTGCCCTGTCCCAGGCTCTGGGTGCGGGCAGCCTCCGTCCCCTCTCACTTGCCGCCCCCGGGGAAGGCAGGCAGGCCCCCCGCCCGCGGTGGGAGCGGAGGCTCACGGGCCCCCTGTGTTCGCTGTCCTCAGGGGCAGGTGACCCGGGCGCAGGAGGCCGAGGAGAACTACGTCATCAAGCGGGAGCTGGCAGTGGTGCGGCAGCAGTGCAGCTCGGCCGCCGAAGACCTGCAGAAGGCGCAGAGCACGATCCGCCAGCTGCAGGAGCAGCAGGTACCCGGAGAGGAGGGATGCGCAGTGGGAGCCACGCCCACCGAGAGGCCACGCCCCTGCACGCTGCACCCAACCGAGCAGCCACGCCCACCGGGGGCCACACCCACGTGTGCCGCGCCCACCGGGAGGCCACGCCCCACGTGTGTCCCTCGGCGCACGCCACGCCCCACCCAGCCACGCCCCCGAGGCAGCTACGCCCCTGTGTGCCACGCCCACTTGTGGCAACGCCCACCAAGCAACCAGGCTAGCAAACAACCACGCCCATGTGTCACGCCCACCGCGTGACCACGCCCATTGCACACCCCACTCCCTGCCTTCCAGTCCCACAGAGGAGCAGGGCTGATGGCAGGGGATGGACCCAGAGGGGAGCAGGGGTGATGGCGGGGACGGACCCAGAGGAGAGCAGGGGTGATGGCGGGGACGGACCCAGAGGGGAGCAGGGGTGATGGCGGGGACGGACCCAGAGGGGAGCAGGGGTGATGGCGGGGACGGACCCAGAGGAGAGCAGGGGTGATGGCGGGGACGGACCCAGAGGGGAGCAGGGGTGATGGCGGGGACGGACCCTGGCCACCCCGGCCTCCGTGCCAGCCTCCTGAGGCCGCACCGCAGGCGCCCCACGCCCTCCCCTCCACCTGCCCCAGGACAACCCGCGCCTCACCGAGGACTTCGTGGCACACCTGGAAACGGAACTGGAGCAGTCGAGGCTGCGGGAGACGGAGACCCTGGGGGCCCTGCGGGAGATGCAAGACAAAGTCCTGGACATGGAGAAGGTGTGCCGGGGCGAGGGGTGGGCCATGGGCGGGGGGCACAGCCAGGTCCCAACAGGGACCGAACATCCAGGGCCTGCCCTCTACCCACGCACGCACGCACGCACGCACCTGCTGCTCTCCAGCCCGGGATGCCTCTGTCAGCAGCCCCCCCCCCCCCGGAGGCCTGGGCAGGTTGGACCCCTCCCCGCTCGCTGCCCAGCAGTGTCCTCCTCTGCGCGCACACACACACACACACACACACACACTCAGGCAGGGGCGGTGGGGGGCCCTGAGCTGCTCTGGGAATTAATGCCCCCCAATCCCCTGCATCCACACACACACACACACACACACACCAGGAGCCCATCACAGCCTCCCAGCCCGCACAGGTGTGCATCCACAAATGCCCCCATGGCTTGCTGAGCTGGGGAGGGAGTACTCCAGGACAGCCCACTTGCCAAACGGAGCTCCCCGTGGAGGCCCGGTGCCCCCCACCCCGGGGTGTCCGGGACCCTGAGTAGTAGCTCCAGCTCCCCGCAGAGGAACAGCTCGCTGCCGGAGGAGAACAACGTAGCAAGGCTACAGGAGGAGCTCAAGGCGCTCAAGGTGCGGGAGGCCGAGGCGGTGGCGGCCATGCACGAGCTAAAGTCCCAGCTGCAGGAGCTCTCGGACACCTGGCAGGTGAGGGGCCTGGGGGCCTGTGCACGCGCTGGCCCTGGCCTGGACGGAGGCTGACTGACCGCCCCCCGGACCCCAGGCCCATCTGTCCCGCGGAGGCCGCTGGAAGGAGTCCCCGCGGAAGCTGGTGCCCGGCGAGCTGCAGGACGAGCTGATGAGCGTGCGTCTGCGCGAGGCGCAGGCCCTGGCCGAGGGCCGTGAGCTGCGGCAGCGCGTGGTGGAGCTGGAGACGCAGGTGCGGGGTGTGTGTGTGTCTGTCTGTCTGTCTGTCTGTCCGGCACCCTGACCGCCCTCCCTCCCAGGACCACATCCAGCGCCGTGTGTGTGTGTCTGTGTGTGTGTGTGTCTGTCTGTCCGGCACCCTGACCGCCCTCCCTCCCAGGACCACATCCAGCGCTGTGTGTGTGTGTGTGTGTGTCTGTGTGTGTGTGTGTGTCTGTCTGTCTGTCCAGCACCCTGACCGCCCTCCCTCCCAGGACCACATCCAGCACCGTGTGTGTGTGTCTGTGTCTGTGTGTGTCTGTCTGTCTGTCTGTCCGGCACCCTGACCGCCCTCCCTCCCAGGACCACATCCACCGCAACCTGCTGAACCGCGTGGAGGCGGAGCGCGCGGCGCTGCAGGAAAAGCTGCAGTACCTGGCGGCGCAGAACAAGGGGCTGCAGACGCAGCTGAGCGAGAGCCGCCGCAAGCAGGCCGAGGCCGAGTGCAAGGTGCGCCGGGCGGAGCCCCGGGAGGGAGCCCCGGGAGGGAGCCCCGGGAGGGAGCCTGAGCTGCCCACGACCCCGCCCCGCCAGAGGCCCCGCCCCTTCCCGAGGCCACGCCCTGCCAGAGGCCCCGCCCCTGACCCCGTGTCCCCCACTCCCACCCGCAGAGCAAGGAGGAGGTGATGGCGGTGCGCCTGCGGGAGGCCGACAGCATGGCGGCCGTGGCCGAGATGAGACAGCGCATCGCCGAGCTGGAGATCCAGGTGAGCGGAGGGGCGGGGCCTGGCCCGCGGTGGGCGGGGCATAGCAAAAGGGCCAGTGCTGCCCAAGGTGGGACGGGGCCTGGCCCAGGGTGGGCGGGGCCAGACTGTGGGCCCCTCCTAGACGAGCCCAGCCCTGCCCTGCGCTGCCCTGCCCTCCCTTCCCCTGCCCTGCCCTGCCCTGCCCTGCCCTGCCCGGCGCTCCCATCCCCTGCCCTGCCCTGCGCTGCCCTGCCGTCCCTTCCACTGCCCTCCCTTCCCCTGCCCTGCCCTGCCCGGCGCTCCCATCCCCTGCCCTGCCCTGCCCTGCCCGGCGCTCCCATCCCCTGCCCTGCCCTGCGCTGCCCTGCCGTCCCTTCCACTGCCCTCCCTTCCCCTGCGCTGTCCAGTCCGGCCCTGTCCTGCCCTACGCTCCCATCCCCTGCCCTGCCCTGCCCTCCCTTCCCCTGCCCTGTCCTGCGCTGCCCTGCCCTCCTTTCCCCTGCCCTGTCCGGCCCGGCCCTGCCCTGACCACCGGCACCTGGCCCCACAGAGGGAAGAGGGCCGCATCCAGGGCCAGCTGAACCACTCGGACTCGTCGCAGTACATCCGTGAGCTCAAGGACCAGATCCAGGAGCTGAAGGCCGAGGTGAGGCCGGTGCTGGCGGCGGGCGGGAGCCACGGGGCACGGGGGGCCAAGGGCTGGGGGGCCACAGGGCACGGCGGGCAGGGGGCACGGGGGACCGGGGGCACGGGGGGCCGGGGGCATGGGGGGCCACAGGGCACAGGGGCCGGGGGCACGGGGGGCCGGGGGCACGGGGGACCGGGGGCACGGGGGGCCGGGGGCAGGGGGGCGCCTGGCAGGCAGGATCCCGCGTGAGCACCCGGGGCTCGCCTCCAGCGCGCCGGTCCCCCGCCCCAGGTGCGGCTGCTCAAGGGCCCTCCGGCCTTCGAGGACCCGCTGGCCTTCGACGGGCTGAGCCTGGCGCGGCACCTGGATGAGGACTCGCTGCCTTCGTCGGACGAGGAGCTGCTGGGCGTGGGCGCGGCGCTGCAGGACGCCCTGTACCCGCTGTCCCCGCGCGATGCGCGCTTCTTCCGCCGGCTGGAGAGACCCGCCAAGGACAGCGAGGGCAGCGAGGACAGCGACGCCGACGAGCTGGCCGCGCCCTATAGCCAGGGCCTGGACAATTGAGCCCGTGACCGGTGTGCCTGGAGGCCACAGCCACCGAGGGACACCCGGGGGAGGCATTTCGCGGAGGGCAGGGTGGCGGCGGGCTCTCTCCCCAACCTTCCCGGGGCAGTATGCACCCCTCATCTGGGTCCGCACCCCTGCAAGGCGGAGGTGCAGGGCGGATGGAGGGGGGAGCCTGCCACTTTCCCTGGCAGGGGAGGGCTCCCGCGTCCAGCAGGTGGCCCTGGGGACATAGGGCAGCCCTGCTGGGAGGGGCTGAGGAAGGAGGCGCTGCTGCAGGCTGGCATTGGCACTCCCCACCCTTTCCACAACCCTGGGACACAGCGGCACCTCGACCCCTGGGTGGTGGGCGGGGTGGCGGGGGGGGAACGGCACAAGTACAGGGGGTGGTGGCCACTACAGCCAAAAACCAAAACCCCCTCGACCGACCACATGGGGGGCCACTTGAATGCAGGTGGCAGGGCCGAGCAGAGTTGAGGGCATCAGCGCCACCCCCCCGCCATACCCCCTCTCCCCCTCCAGGCCAGGGGAGGGTGCCCAGCCTCTGTCCACCACACCTGCCTGGCCCCAGCCCCGGGGGGAGGGCAGGGGGCAGGAGGAGAGGGACAAGGGGGGAGGAGGGCAGGCGGAGGAAGCGCCCCAAGGGTCCCAGGCGAGTGTGAACCCAAGAACGGTGCCAAAGTCCAGCCAAGTCCTCAGACCCCCTTCCTGCGATCAACCCCCACTCCCCAGGGCCTCGCAACCCCACGGGGCCACAGTTGGTGCTCCTGGAGCGGCTAGGAGCCAGCGATGTCCCCCCCCACCCCACCGCCTCCATCGTAAGCGAATTCCTGACGCTGCCCTGGGGTGCGGGGACATCACCCCTCCAACTCGCAACCCCCACCCCCAGGCCTCCACCTCCTGGCCACCGGCCACTCTTCTCAGTGTTCTAAAAGCCTGGGGGCCAGGGCAGGTGCACACTCGGGCTTCGGCCCCCTGTGCCCTCACACTGCCCACCATTTTGCACACTGCCCGTTCACACTCCACATGTCGCCCAGGTGGGGGAGGGGGGAGAGAAAGAGGAGAAATAAAGTGTATTTACACGGTCACCGGCAGGGGATGCTGCTGTGCGGGGTGGGGTGGGGTGTGCCGCGCCATACATGTCCGGGCACGGGCTGGGGGCCGGGGACCAGCCCACCCTGGGAGGCTGCTGCTGAGGGCGGGAGAGGGGAGGTAAGCCCACAGGTGTGAGCGGGTTAGAATTGGGGTGGGATGGTTCTATGACGGGGGGGGGTGGGGAGTGGGTGGGCTAGCCGGTCACGTGGTCTGTGACCAAGCAGGGAAGGCTTCCTGGAGGACTGGGGGGAGTTGTTGAAGCTCCTGGAAGGACTCCAATCAGACATGAAATTTAAAAGGTGAGTGAAGACTGGAGTGGGTTGATAAGACGTCGGTCTTGGGCAGGCACCGTGGCACAGCAAGTTAAACCTCTGCCTGCAGCGTCCCACATGGGCGCCGGTTCAAGTCCCAGCTGTTCTACTTCTGATCCCGCTCCCTTGCGAACGTACCTGGGAAGGCAGCAGAGGATGGCCCAAGTGCTTGGACCACTGCCACCCACATGGGAGACCCAGAGGAAGTTTCTGGCTCCTGGGTTTGGACCGGCCCAGTTCTGGACATCACAGACATTCGAGTAGTAAACCAGCATGTATAAAATCCTCTCGCTTTCCTCCTCTTTGTAACTCTACCTTTCAAATAAGTCTCTTTTTAACATTTCTATTGGAAAGTCAGATACATAGCGTGGAGCAGAGACAGAAAGATCTTCTGTCTGTTGATTCACTGCCCAAGCCAACGGCCGGTGCTGCGCCGATCCGAAGCCAGGAGCCAGGAACCTCTACCGGGTCTCCCACGTGGGTGCGGGGTCCCAAGGCTTTGGGCCGTCCTCCACTGCTTTCCCAGGCCACAAGCAGGGAGCTGGATGGGAGGTGGAGCCGCCGGGATTAGAACCGACACCCATATGGGATCCCAGTGCATGCAAGGCGAGGACTTTAGCCACTAGGCTACCGTGCTGGGCCCTCAAATAAATATATATATATATTTTATATATAAATATATATATATTAAAAATTCAACATATGAGAAGGGTGTGGAGTTAGGACCCCTTAGCCTCCACCCCAGCCCTGGGAGGGGTAAGTCTTTGCTGTGCCGGGAAGGGGGGGGCTCTTGAAGAACCCCAGGCCCAGCCACTGTCCTGTCTTCTGCATTGTGACACCTGCGTGAACGGCCCACGCGAAGTTCGCAGCCCAAGGCAGGCCCAACTTGAGGCAGAATCCTCATGACAAACTAACGAGGGAGGAGCCACGGGACCGCCCGTCCCTGCCTTCTTTCCCTGGGCACCGGTCCCGGGATGACCTGTGGTCATTCTGCCTTGGCCAGACACCTGGACACCACTCCCGGCAGGCCTGGTGGGAGCCAGACAAGAGAGTAGAAACAGAGCAAGCTTGGGTTCATGGCTGAAGAGACAGGAAACCCAGGACCAGGGCCAGGCGGCTCAGTCTGAGCTCCAACTCGGGCACACACCCCTGGCCCCTTGGCAGGACCCCCCACCACCACCACAGACAGACACAGCAACGGCGTGCAGGGTCCTGATTTATTGCAGACTCGGGGGATGCGCGGGGTACAAACAGCCAAGGACATGGAGGGAGGGTCCTGGGTGGGGAGGGGAGGCGGCTAGCGGGGCAGTGGCGTGTCCAGGGTTAAAAGTAGTGGGTGCTTGGGTGGAACCCGAGCAGAGGCCAAAGGCAGGGGCAGATGGGCCAGACAGGACTGTCCAGGGCCATGACCAATCAGCCAAGAGCAGGACAGGGGCAGGTGTTGGTGGGAAGGCGTGGAGGGGGCTGGTCCTAACGCAGGGCTCAGTGGAAGGTCTCCACCTCCACCACAGTCCAGTCCCCTTGCGGCGAGGCCACGTCGTCCGGAGAGAAGCTGGTGACCGAGGTGATGCTCGCCCGGGACTCGTCCAGCGGGGACAGCAGTTCTGCCCAGCGGCCCAGCTCGGCGTCGCTGAGCGCAGTCCGTGCAGCTCCTGCGCCGGGAGCCGCGCCGCCCTCGGCCGCGGCCAGCAGCAGCGTGCGGCTCAGCAGCTGCTGCACCAGGCTGGCCTGCAGCGCCCCGAGCTGCAGCTCGCCCAGGCGCGCCGTGGCCTTGGGGCTGCGCGGCGCAGGGGACCCCGGCTGGCCCTCGGCCCCGGACGCCGCCTTGCCGTCCTCCACGCTGGGCGCCGGGCCCTCATCCGGGGCGCCAGGGCCGGGGGTCGCGGCCTCGGGCCCGTCGGCCTCGTAGATGGTGCACAGCCCGTCGGAGGAGCCCGGACCGGCCACCGGAGGCCACGACAGCGACGCTCCTGAGGGGCAGGGAGAGACGCCGGGCTGGACGCGCCACAGTCCACCCTGCACGGGGAGCCACAGTCCACCCTGCACGGGGAGCCCACCCTGCAAGGGGAGCCACAGTCCACCCTGCACGGGGAGCCCACCCCAAGGAGCTCTGGCGGCCCCCAGGACGAGAGCCTACCCACCTGAAGACCACGCCCCCAGCACACAGGGCTCGCCCCGCCCACACCCCTCCACCCCGGTTCCGCCCCTCGTTCAGGCCCCACCCCCGGTACCTGGCGCGCCTCGCGGCTCCAGGCGGCCCCTCCCGCCCGGCCCCGCCCACACCGGCAGGCCACACCCGCTGTGAAGGCCACACCCTCTGGAGATGCCACACCTCATCTGGCCACATCCATCATGCAGGCCCCACCTCTTCTGACCACACCCCACACAGAGGGCACACCTCTGACCCCGCCCACCACGCAGACCCCACCTCTGATCACGCCCAACACAGAGGCCACACCCCTGATCACGCCCACCACCCAGGCCCCATCTGCTGTTGACCACGCCCCCAGCACCCCCACCTGAGGCCCCTCTGCCCTGGTCACTGGGGCTCCACAGGACACGCCCGCCATCATAGCCACGCCCCCTCCGGCTGGACCCGCACCGGACCACGCCCATCGTCCAGGCCCCACCTTCACCGATGGCCCCGCCCTTCTCCCTGGCGCGCCCCGCGGCTCCGGGCGGCCCCGCCCACCCTGCAGGCCCCGCCCCCGTACCTGGCGCGCCCCGCGGCGGCCCGCGGCTCCAGGCGGCCGGGTGGCAGGCGGCGAGCTCGGCGTCGGCGGGCGGGGAGGCCGCGGCCCCCTCGGGCCCGCTGTCGTAGCCGCGCAGCTCCTCGGGCGTGCTCGTGGCGCTGCTGCTGTGGCCGGCCAGGTCGGGGCCGCTCAGCGTGCTGGACGGGCTGCGCGAGGGAGGCGCGGGCGGCGCGGGGCCCGGGGCCAGGGTGAGCCGCGAGGCCGGGGGGTCGGGGCCCGGGGCCGGGGTGAGCCTCGAAGCCGGGGGGTCGGGGCCCGGGGTGGGCGGGCGGGGCGGGGCCTCGATGAGGGGCGGGGTCGGGGAGGGCGGGGCCTCAGTGAAGGACATGGCCAGAGGTGAAGGTGGGGCTTGGGAGAGGGGTGGGGCCAGGGAGAAGGGCGGGGCCAGAGGTGAAGGTGGGGCCTGGAAGATGGGCGTGGTCCGGTGCGGGTCCAGGAAAGGTCCAGTCGGAGGGGGCGTGGCTATGGTGGTGGGCGTGTCCTGCGGAGCCACAGTGACCAGGGCAGAGGGGACCTCAGGTGGGGGTGCTGGGGGCGTGGTCAGAGCAGATGGGGCCTGGGTGGTGGGCGTGATCAGGGGTGTGGCCTCTGTGTTGGGTGTGATCAGAGGTGGGGTCTGCGTGGTGGGCGGGGTCAGAGGTGTGCCCTCTGTGTGGGGTGTGGTTAGAGGAGGTGGAGCCTGCATGATGGATGTGGCCTGATGAGGTGTGGCATCTCCAGAGGGTGTGGCCTTCACAGCGGGTGTGTCCTCCACGAGAGGCGTGGTTAGTGAGGATGAGGCCTGCGCAACGGGCGTGGTCAGAGGAGGTGTGACTTCCACGAGAGGCGTGGCCACATAGGGTGTGGTCTCTACAAGGGGTGGGGTCAGGGAGAGTGAGGCCTCGGCAAGGGGCGTGGTTGGAGGGGGTGTGGCCTCCACGAGGGGCGTAGCCTGCACAGAGGGAGAGGCTGGAGGAGACGCAGACCTAAGAGGGGGACCCTGCAGGGTGAGTGTGGAGAGGGGAGAGACTTGCAGAGGGGCTGCCTCCAGAAGAGGGGCCTGCAAGAGAGGCGTGGCCTGAGGAGGGGGTGGAGACAGAGGGGGCCTGGCCTGGGCAGGGGGCGGAGACAGAGGGGGGCTGGCCTGGGCAGGGGGTGGATGCAGAGGGGGCCTGGCCTGGGCAGGGGGCGGAGACAGAGGGGGGCTGGCCTGGGCAGGGGGTGGATGCAGAGGGGGCCTGGCCTGGGCAGGGGGCGGAGATAGAGGGGGGCTGGCCTGGGCAGGAGGCAGAGACAGAGGAGGGCTGGCCTGGGTAGGGGGTAGAGACAGAGGGGGCCTGGCCTGGGCAGGGGGCGGAGACAGAGGAGGGCTGGCCTGGGTAAGGGGCAGAGACAGAAGAGGGCTGGCCTGGGTAGGGGGCGAACGCAGCGGAGGGCTGGCCTGGGCAGGGGGCAGAGACAGAGGAGGGCTGGCCTGGGTAGGGGGCGAACGCAGAGGAGGGGTGGCCTGGGCTGGGGGCAGAGACAGAGGAGGGGTGGCCTGGGTAGGGGGCAGAGACAGAGGAGGGCTGGCCTGGGTAGGGGGCGAACGCAGCGGAGGGCTGGCCTGGGCAGGGGGCAGAGACAGAGGGGGCCTGGCCTGGGCAGAGGGCGGAGATAGAGGGGGGCTGGCCTGGGCAGGGGATGGACACAGAGGGGGGCTGGCCTGGGCAGGGGATGGACACAGAGGGGGCCTGGCCTGGGCAGGGGATGGACACAGAGAGGGGTTGGCCTGAGGAGGGGGCGGACATAGAGGGGGGCTGGCCTGGGCAGGGGGCGGAGACAGAGCGGGGCTGGCCTGGGCAGGGGGCGGACACAGAGGGGGCCTGGCCTGGGCAGGGGGCGGAGACAGAGGGGGACTGGCCTGAAGAGGGGGCGGACACAGAGGGGGACTGGCCTGGGCAGGGGGCAGAGGCAGAGCGGGGCTGGCCTGGGCAGGGGGAGTGAGGGCTGACTGAGGGGGGACATTGGGGGCAGGAGGGGGCGCCGCTGGCGAGCAGGGAGCGGAGGGAGGCGTCCCCTGCACCCCTGACGAGCAGGGAGCTGGAGAGGTGTGGGTGGCCTGGGCCAGGGCTGTCCCCAGCTGTGGGGGCGCAGCTGGAGACGGGGGCGTGTCCGGCGGGGAGGGGAGGGTCTGCAGGGCGAGTGGAGCAGATGCACAGGTGAGGGTGGGTGTGGTGGGCGGAGCCTGCAGGTGCAGCCCGGCAGGTGGAGGGGGCGTGGCCGGCGGGGAGGGAGGGAGGGCATGGGCTGTGGCCTGCGGGAGGCGCGGAGCCTGGGGCCCTTTGCACTTGGGGGGCTGCTGCGTGGGCGCCCGTGCAGCCCCGCGGGCTGAGTGCGCCGGAGGGGTGGCCGCAGAGCCCAGGGGGCGGGAGGCCGGCCTCTGCAGCCCCCCGCTGCCCACCGGTCGCCTCCTGGCTGCTGGGCTGGGCTCCGAGGCGCTGCCCACTGCTTTCTTGGGGACCTCCGTGGCGGGCTGCGGCCGGGTGCTGGGCGCTGGCCTGGGGAGCCCCATCTCGGCCCCTGCAGGCCGGACCCGTCGGGCTGTGGCCGGGGAGGGGGCGGCCGGGGTGGGCCCTGCGGGGTCTGGAGACAAAAGCAGCAGGCGAGGTGTGACAGGTGGATGCGGGGTCACCCATGCATGCCAGCGGGTCTCTGCTGCAGTGCAGGGACCCCACTCCTGCCAGAGTCACGCACCTCTCCGAGGCCCCGAGTTCAGACTGTTCTTTTTGGGGGGTTCCGCAGGTTTCCTTCTGGCTACCAGTTCCTCGGTCGGGGGGCGCAAGCCCTTCTGGCCCAGAGGGCCGGGCCTGCAGACAAACGGACATTTTCCTATTTGTAAAATGGGTCCAACAGCCCTGGCGCCCCTCTCCGTTTGTGCCGAGGGATTTGTGGGGAGCGTCTCATGGTGGAGGTGGTGTTGTTACCTGGTGGCCCCGACGGTACGCCCTGGGCTAGAAGTGGAACCCTGGCCGGGGGTCCTGGCAGGGGGCCGTTCCCCTCTCCCCACTGCTGGGGGCCTGGAGGCTGCGGGGAGGGGGTAGAAGGTGGGGTCAGGGGTACCCCGGGAAGGGGGCTGAGGGAGGTGGGGTGGGAACTGGGGGCTGTGGTACCTGGGCTCCGGGGACCTGCCCCTGCACTCCGCCTGGCTCCCGCTCCGGAAGCCGCAGCAGCCGCCTCTGGAGGTGCCGGGGAGCCCCTGCCCCCTGCCGGCTCCGCTAGCGGCCTTCGCCTGGCAGCAGCAGCCCCCAGCAGCCGGAGAGCCGCTGCCGTGACGGGGGGCGGGGGCCGAGGAGAGCCTGGGGGCTTGGGGATGGGAAGGCCGGGGGGGCGTGAGGCCGGTGTCCGCGCCGCCGCAGCCCCCGCCTTGGTCTTGTCTCTCTTATCCATCGCGCCCCTGAGGAGGAGTCAGAGTGGTCAGTGTCCACCCCACGTCCCAGAGGGCTTGGCTGCCTGCAGGGATGTGGCTCCTGCCCCCCACCCCCTCCGCGCACATCACCACACATGGCGGCCTGGATCCGAGTCCCTGCATCCCGCCCACGCTCAAAGCTGGGGGTGAGGGGGAGACCCTGCCTGCCCCAGCCCCTCCCCACGCACCCCTGCCCCACAGCCTCGGGGGCAGAGAGTGGGGCGGCCACGGGTTCCTGATACCAGCAACCCAGGGCTCCCGCCCGAGGAGCCACGCCAGCCCCCGGAGCCCATCCCCTGTCTCCCCCCACCAACCCCAGAGACGCAGGCACCTGCCAGGAGGAAGGGCCGCCCGGCTGCCCGGGAACAGGCTCTCGGAGACAAAGAGCCGCTTCCCGGCCCCGACCCTCCCGTTGGTTGCTGGGTCCCCCCATCCGCCCACGCGCCTGGGCGCGCACCCCCTTCCACCTGCTCACGGAGGGCTCCGCTGCACGCAGGGTCGTCTGGGGTGGGGCTCGGACCGATCCGGGTAGCAGCAGGGCGAGGGGAGGAGGGGGCGCTGGCGGAGGCGACCAGGGGAGCCCGGCCAGCCCCACCCCTCAGCCGCCGCGGGCGAGGAAGAGCTGGGGAGGGGGTGGGGATGGCGGGTGACGCGCTGGAGCCAGACCCGGGAGCGCGGCCGGCGGGAGCGCGCCCAGGAGGTGGGGGGAGAGGGCGCGGTGCGCGCGGGAGGGAGAAAGGGGCAGCTGGAGGGCTGCGCCTGAGGACCCTGAAGACCCTCGCGGAGTGAGGAGAGGAGTCTCTAGGCACCCCCGACCCCGGCCTTCCCTCCCATCCCCGGCACTCATTCAAGCACCTGCCGGGACCCCAGCCCCAACCACCTGGACATCAAGATGTGGGTCGGCTTGCCCCTGGCAACCAGGGGGCGGGACCACCGCGCGCCTCTGGCCCACTGACCAATCCGGTCCCTCGGTGTCCCGACCGGGGGTCCTGGTGAGGGCGGGCCTCCCAGGGTCCCCTGGCACGCGCGCGCGCGCGCACACACAGACTGGGAGTGGGGGACAGTTGGAATAAAGTAGTCCCGGGAATGTAGGGAATGACAGATTTGCAGGGAAAGGCGGAGGGAGGGTGAGAGGGGCAAGGCGCTTCTTCCTGGGGTGGGGAAGGGGAGGGCGCAGAACACGGCCAAGCCCCTAGCTTACCCGAGGTCACAGCCGGCCACGGCTCAGTGGCAGCCGCAGGAAGGAGGAGATAAGATTATGGTACGAGCTGGAACAAGCGTGGGGGCCCTTTGGCCCAGAGGACTAAGCTGCCACCTGCCACACAGGCATCTCCAATCCCTGCGCCAACCTTAATCAGCCTCCCATCCAGCTCCTTGTCAAAGCACCAGAAGATGGTTCCCAATACCTGGGCCCCTGCCACCCACAAGGGAACCCCTGGCTCCTGGCAGCAGCCTGGCCAGGCCCTGGCAGTTGATTCTATTTGAGGAATTAATCAGTGAATGGAAAAATCAACCTCTCTCTCTTTCTCTCTGGTCTCTCCACTTTCAAATGATTATTATTATCTTAATGCATGGGCGAATAGAAATGGTCCTATCGCAGTGGCCCAATACAGCTGGACAAGGGAGAATGGTATCACATTGGGTGATTTCACCAGCCAGCTTGCAGGGACCCGGAGGGGATCTGAGGAGGGAGACAGACAGCACACCTGCCTCCCATCAGCCTTCTGCCAAGCCTGCTTCTCCAAGGTCTGGCTTGGTCAGCCCTGTTGGCTGTGCGACTTCTTTGGACACATCACATCCCTGTGGACTCAATGGCCTCGCTCCACATTCCATCCCAAACCACCAGCCCCTGCTTCCCCCCGCACACCTGGACAAGCAGCTCACCTGTTCCTGGGACTCCCGGGCTTCTGAACCCAGAGCGGGAAGGGACGCGGGAGGCAGCCCAGGATGAACCAGAGAACCTGAGGACAGAGTTCTCTCCATACAAGAGCTTTTTCTGATGTATGTGTGTACGTGGGGCGGGGTGTCATGCCTCAACATGTTAATCCCCCACCTGCCAGCACCAGCATCCTATATGGGCACCAGTTCACGCCCCAGCAGCTCCACTTCCCATCCAGCTCCCTGCTTGTGGCCTGGGAAAGCAGTGGAGGACGGCCCAAAGCTTTGGGACCCTGCACCCGCGTGGGAGACCCGGAAGAGGCTCCTGGTTCCTGATTTCGGATCAGCTCAACTCCAGCCATTGTGTCCACTTGGGGAGCAAACCAATTGATGGAAGCTCTTTTTGTCTCCCCTCTCTGTAAATCTGTCTTTGTAATTAAAATAACTTCCGACTCCCTTATTTGCTCGGCCCCTTTTTCCTCCCCCCTCCCCTCCCCAGCCAAGGCTCCGGCTTAGACCTGGACCTTGATACCAGTTCAATCCATCCAGGTCCTCACTGGCCACCAGCTCCTGGCCTCTAACGCCTGAGGCATAGAGCTGCCCAAGGGGCAAAATGCTTGCCTCAGCACACTGGGGTCAGCACGCCGGCTGGCAACCACTCTGCCTTCAGCGTCAATCTCACCAGGCTGGACATGCAGGGATGTAGTGTCTGGTCCCTACACATGCTTGTGTCAAGGGCAAGAATCAGACGGCAGGGGGTCTGCTACCCCACACCATCCCAGGGTGTCGCTGTCCCGCAGCGATGGACTCGGTGCACAGAGCCGATAACAACACGCCTGGACTCTGACTGATGGTCAAAAGCTGAGGTTCATTCGTGGCATCAGACTTCACACACAGAGGGCCATATGGGATAAGAGAGGAGGTATTGAGCTTATGGACAAAACCCATCAATTGTTTCTATACTTTTGTGTGGAATTCCTTTTGTATATTCTACCAAGTGCTGTCCACTCAACTGTTCTCATACAAATCATATCCAACCAAAGGTAGCCATTCGGTTGTTCTCATACAAATATTATCCCATCAATTGTAATCCTGTGCTCGCTGACCTTCTAGGGTCACAATGTCCTCCTCCACCAGGGAGGAGGGGGCCTTCCTCACTAATCTGCCATTGTGGACAGATTTTTTATTCCTCCCCCCCCCACGCACACACGGTCTAAATACAACGCCAGATGCCCCCAGGTTCAAGTGGAGATTTGCTTATGTTTTATTTATCTATTTCTGTTGGACTGGTTGGGGAAGGGAGGAGAGGGAGGGGCAAGGCAATGTTGATCCGGCCGAGGTTGGCTAGGGACACCCAGGTGAGCACCCCAACTTTGCTGGGCTTACTCCCATCCCGCCCACAGCTCCTGCTCCACCTGCCGTTTCGGTTCACCTGCACTTCGGCCAAGCTCGCAGGGGACTAGGTTGTTGCACCTTGCGGGTGGCAGACGACCCCTCCATGGGTGCCTGACAGGGTCTCTACGGGCCTGGTTCCGCAGCGTCCTCCACCACTGGCCGGGACCAAGCCAACCTGTAGAGTTTCAGGGCCGGGAATTTCGGATTGCCGGCACGCGCTGTCGACCTGGCCGCGCCCTCGGCAGGGCGGGACCGAGGCGGCCCGGGGGGCGGGGTGGGGCGGGCCGGTTCCCCGGCTCCCTGGGCTCCTGTCCCGCCCGTCCTGACTCACCCCGGCCCGCCCGCCCAGCCTCGGGAACTCTGCGGGAGTCCCGGGCCGCTCCACTCCAAGGGGACCCAGGACTCGGCGCGCCCGGCGTCCGACCCGGAGCGGTGAGTAGGGGGGAAGCTGTACGTACCCATCTCCGGCTTCTGGAGGAGGGGGTGGCAGGATGCGGGTCGGGCTGGGACCTGGGGTGTGGCCCAGGAGGAGGAGAAGGGCCGGGCTCCAGGTGTGCTGCCACTGTGGCCTGCGCCGGCTACCGTGACGCCCAGGAGCCGGCGGGGAGGAGGGTGTGCGCAGCCGAGGCGCGCGCCCTCTGGGAGCCACGCAGGCTCCCACAGCAACAGGTTAAAAGCTAACCCTGGAGGTCTTGAACGGGTTTTAACCTTCCCAGGAAGCGAGCGGTAAGGGAATCTGGGAAAACAGCCCGTTTGGGGGGTGTGTAGGGAGCAGTGGGGTCCACTCCATCTTCCCTTCTGAAATGCCTCCTGGGCTCCTAAATCCGGGCAGGTGCAACTTGTTAGAGTCCCACGTTGGAAAGACACCTGCTGGGTCCTGGCCCAACATTTGCTACTGAGAAGTGACCCTTCCCTTTCCTTCTTGCTACCCCTGCCTCAGTTTCCCTAGAGTGTAAAAAGGCCTCCCTCAAGGCTTGGAAAGGACTGGTTTCTCATTGGGAACTTCAGCCAATGTCAGGATAGAGGGGATGGGGTGGGAGTAGCACAGGTACCCACCCACCAGGCCCAGCCTCAATAGGAAGGGGGTCAGGACGCAGTGAGTGGCCCTATTTGGGGATGGTCTGATAGAAGCAAAGCTGGGGTGAGACTGCTAAGACGCCCCTCACCACCATCCTCCCCTCCCCAGCCATCATCTTCCTGCAGGCTTGACAGAATAAAACAGGTGCCTTCGGACAGAGTGGAGGGGCAGGGGGGCCCAGCTTGACAGCCACCTGTAACCACACGAACTTGGCAAAGTTGCATTCTTGACCAGCTCTGCCCCCAGAGGTAAGAAGGGGAGGTGTGTGTGTGTGGGGCGCGGGGTCTGTCTTCAGTCTTTTCCCTCCCTGCTCCCTGACTCCTGCAAGCCCCTCTTCCCGGACTCCCCTCCCCCCGCTAGCTCTGGGCAGACAGAGGGGGGCTGGTCTGCGGTGCGTCTGCGGAGCTTTTAATGGCAGGTTTGAGATGATCGACGTTGAGTCATGGAGACGGATAATGATAATTTGGGCACTGAGGTCTGGGTCCTGCGTACGGACGGATGCACCTTGCGCCCGTGGGAGCTGGAGGAAGAGTGGGAGGCCCTGACGGTCCATCATCACTGCGTACCTAAGATGGCAGGAAAGACCCTCGGACGATGTGCCATAAATGGTGGGCGGGACGTGGGACCATGTGCGTGCGTGTGTGTGTGTGTGTGTGTGTATGTGTGTGGTGGGGAAGAACTCTTGTGCTGTGGTTCCTGAAGGGGCTCACCTGAAAGACCCCAGGGCACACCTGATTCATAGTTGCTCCGGATTAAAATAGGATAGCGCCCCCCCCCACCTCAAGGGCAGCACCTGCTTCCTGTGGGCCTGACTGCTCCCTCAACCCAGCCAGGAGTGACCCCACTGCTTTTTCTTTCTTCTTTAAAGATGTATTTATTTTCATTGGAAGGTCAGTTATACAGAGAGAAGGAGAGACAGACAGGAAAAGCTTCTCTCCACTGATTCACTCCCCAAGCGACCACAATTGCAGGAGCTGAGCTAAGATGAAGTCAGGAACCAGGAGCTTCTTCTTGGTCTCCCACACAGGTGCAGGGTCCCAAAGCGTTGGGCCGTCCTCTACTGCTTTGCCAGGCCACAGGCAGGGAGCTGGAAAATGGGAAGTGGGCAGTGTCCATATGGGATCCCGGTATATGCAATGTGAGGACTTTAGCCACTGGGCTACCGCACCGGGCCCACCCCAAAGCTTTGAAGGAACAGAGAGGGATGATGCAGGTAGCTGAAGGGTAGGATAGAGTGGGAGGCCTCAGGGCTCCCTGCCTGCCTGCCTGCCTGCCTGGCTGTGCCCCCTGGCAAGTGATGCATCCATCCATCACCACACTAGGAGACTCCGGATAATGTGGGCTGCGGAAGCTGGAGTAGTGACACAGGAGTCCTCTCTCGGACTCTCTCGCCCTCCTCTTCCTTTCCCTTCCAGCACTTTGGGATGTCTGCCCAGGGGCCTGCGTGTGTGTGTATTTTCAATAATGACATGTTGGCCTAAAATGAAACCCAGGGACAGAGTGGGCCAGCTGCCCAGCCTCAGCCTGGACGTAGGTATCACCCTGACAAGCCATCTGGCTGCAGTCCAGCACCCCGGCCCCCACCCTGCCCGGGCCTGGACTCAGCTCTCTTGGGAAATCCTGGTGTTTCGGTCACCACCTGCGGCTCCAGCCCTCCACCCCCACCCCGGGGCTGTCTGGGCTTCACCTTGGCCACTCCCTAACCCCTGAGGCCGCACGGAACTCAAACCTGGCTCTAGCCGGCTTTTCCGGTTGGAAGTTGGGGGGGGGTGCTGGGAGCACCCCCGGAGAAGGGGGAGGGACTCACGCCCTGCCCTAAGTCTTGGCTCTTGGAGCTGTCTGGGCTGGTGACCTATGGGCTCCCCGCTGGCTCAGAGATAAACGGGAATGACGCACTGGAATTTGGGAACAAAGTGGCACAGGGGGAGGGGAGGACTCCTGAGCTCAGAGGGGGTAGGGGAGCAGGTGAAGGGGGCAAGTGACAATGGCCTCTCCCCTTCCCCTCCACAGCCCTGGGAAGGGGGTGAGGTGGAGACCAAGGTGGAGCAGGTCAGGCTAAGAGGCGGGAACAGGTGCACGTAGTGGTGGGATTCTTTCTGTTTTCCTTAAGTTTATTTGGTTGAGCGTTCCGTCATCTATTTTTCATTCCTCCAGGGTGCCCTGTGGCTGACCTGTGTGTGTGCAGGGGGAAGTGGAGGGGAGTGGATGGGAGTCAGGAGACCAGAGCTCCATCCGGGTCTCCCACGTGGCTTGCGGGGACCCAAATGCTTGAACCCTCACCTACCACCTCCCAGGGTGTGTGTGCATGAGGAGGAGGAAGTTAGGAGGAGGACCCCAAGCATCCGATGCAGGGTCCAGGAGCCACTGCACCTGTCGGGTGGTAGCCGGGCCACATGAGGACTGGGGGCACACATCTGGGGCCTATGGTGGGGGTGGGAAGACCCCCTACAAGTGCCCCCTCCTCCACAGCCTCTCCCTGCCAGGCAGCACAATGATCCCCGTGGCGGAGTTCAAGCAGTTCACGGAGCAGCAACCTGCGTTCAAGGTGCTGAAACCCTGGTGGGATGTACTGGCCGAGTACCTCACCGTGGCCATGCTAATGATTGGCGTCTTTGGCTGCACTCTGCAGGTGAGGGGTGGGGCCGGCGTGTGCCAGGGTGTGGGGGGGCCCCAAACGCAGCAGGGGCGTGGCCAGGCAGGGAGGGGAGGGGCCAAAGGCAGGGCCGTCCGGAAGCCTTGCCCTGGTCTGTAACCCGCAGGGCAATGCAGACCCCTGTCCTGGCTGCTCTTGGGTGCTCGGCTTTACCATGGCATTGACTACATTCGCTGCTAGAATCTTTGAAAATTTCTTTTATTTGAAAGTCAGAGTTAGGAGAGATAGAAAGAGATAGAGTTCTTCATCAGCTGGTTCATTTCCCAAATGACTGGAGCAGGTTAAAACCAGGAGCCCAGGAGCTCCGTCGGGGTGTCCCACGGGGGTACCAGGGGCCCATGCCCTTGGACCAGCCTCTGCTGCTTTCCTAGGAGCTTCAGCAGGGAGCTCGATGGGAAGTGGAGCAGTCAGGACTCGAACCACTCTAAGGTGGAGGATTAGCCTGTTGAGCCACGACGACGCTGGTCTGGGGACTTCAGTATCTTTTCTGGAGGATGACGCAATTCAAGCCAAGTTCTTTTTCATGCATTCATTCAATACTCAGCGGGGAGCAGTTCTTCCAAAAGACTCGCCCAGGGTCAGGACTCCTCCCTCCCGCCATCATCTCCCTCCCTCCCACCATCTGTAGGTGACACAGGACAAGATCATCTGCCTGCCAAGTCATGAGCCCCGGGAAAACGTGTCGGAGGCCCCGTGCCAGGAGCTGCTGCCGCGGGGGGTGTCGGAGCAGATCGGGGGGCTCCGGGAGGTCAGTGGCCTCAAGAACAATCTAGACCTGCAGCAGTATAGCTTCATCAACCAGCTGTGCTATGAGACGGCCCTGCATTGGTATGCCAAGTACTTCCCCTACCTGGTGGTCATCCATACGCTCATCTTCATGGTTTGTACCAGCTTCTGGTTCAAGTTCCCCGGCACCAGCTCCAAGATTGAGCACTTCATCTCCATCCTGGGCAAGTGTTTCGATTCCCCCTGGACCACGCGGGCCCTGTCCGAGGTCTCCGGGGAGAACCACAAGGGCCCAGTGGCTACTAGCGGCAAAAGTGCAGCCACTGGGACGTCTGTTGCCACCACCGCCGCCGCCACCCATGCAACCGGGAGCGGGCCCGGCAAAGCGAGCGAGGGTGAGAAAGAGAGAGAGAAGGTGCTGACAGAGCCCGAAAAGGTGGTGACTGAGCCGCCGGCGGTCACCCTGCTGGACAAGAAGGAGGGTGAGCAGGCCAAAGCCTTGTTCGAGAAGGTCAAGAAGTTTCGCATGCACGTGGAAGAGGGAGACATCTTACACAGCATGTACATCCGGCAGACGGTGCTCAAGGTGTGTAAGTTTTTGGGGATCCTGATCTACAACCTGATCTACGTGGAGAAGATCCGCTTCCTGGTGGCCTGCCGGGTGGAGACGTCCGAGGTCACGGGCTACGCCAGTTTCTGCTGCAACCACACCAAAGCGCACCTGTTCTCCAAGCTAGCCTTCTGCTACATCTGTTTTGTGTGCGTCTACGGCCTCACCTGTGTCTACACGCTCTACTGGCTCTTCCACCGGCCCCTCAAGGAGTATTCCTTCCGCTCGGTGCGGGAGGAGACGGGCATGAACGATATCCCGGATGTCAAGAACGATTTTGCCTTCATGCTGCACCTCATCGATCAGTACGATTCGCTCTATTCCAAGCGCTTCGCCGTCTTCCTCTCCGAGGTCAGCGAGAGCCGCCTCAAGCAGCTCAACCTGAACCACGAGTGGACACCAGAGAAGCTGCGGCAGAAGCTGCAGCGGAACGCCCGGGGCCGCCTGGAGCTGGCCCTGTGTATGCTCCCGGGCCTGCCCGACACGGTCTTCGAGCTCAGCGAGGTCGAAGCGCTGCGCCTGGAGGCTGTGGGCGACATCACCTTTCCTCCAGGACTTTCGCAGCTCGTGCACCTGCAGGAACTCAGCCTCCTGCATTCCCCGGCCCAGCTGCCCTTCTCTTCGCAAATCTTCCTGCGGGACCGGCTCAAAGTGATCCGAGTCAAGTGTGAGGAACTCCGGGAGGTGCCTCTGTGGGTGTTCGGGCTGCGGGGACTGGAGGAGCTTCACTTGGAAGGGTTGTTTCCTCCCGAGCTGGCCCGGGCAGCCACCCTGGAGAGCTTACGGGAGTTGAAACAGCTCAAGGTGCTGTCGCTGCGCAGTAACGCAGGCAAGGTGCCGGCCAGCGTCACCGACGTGGCTGGCCACCTGCAGCGGCTCAGCCTGCACAATGACGGGGCCCGCCTGCTGGCGCTCAACAGCCTCAAGAAGCTGACGGTGCTGCGGGAGCTGGAGCTGGTGGCGTGTGGACTGGAGCGTATCCCGCACGCCGTCTTCAGCCTGGGCGCCCTACAGGAGCTGGACCTGAAGGACAACCACCTGCGTTCCATCGAGGAGATCCTGAGTTTCCAACATTGCCGGAAGCTGGTGACACTCCGGCTATGGCACAACCAGATTGCCTATGTCCCTGAGCACGTGCGCAAACTCAGGAGCCTGGAGCAGCTCTTCCTGGCTTACAACAAACTGGAGACGCTGCCCAGCCAGCTGGGCCTGTGCAGCGGCCTCCGGCTGCTGGATGTGTCCCACAACGGGCTGCGCTGCCTGCCTCCCGAGCTGGGCCTCCTGCAAAACTTACAGCACCTCGACGTCTCTTACAACGCCCTCCAACTCCTGCCGGATGAACTCTTCTTCTGCCGCAAGCTGCGCACGCTGCTGCTCGACTACAACCAGCTGAGCCACCTCTCGCCTCACGTGGCGGCCCTGGGGACCCTCAGCCGCCTGGGGCTCAAGGGCAACAGGCTGGAGGCGCTGCCCGAAGAGCTGGGCAACTGCCAGAGTCTCAAGAAAGCTGGGCTGCTGGTGGAGGAGATCATCTACCAGGGCCTGCCTGCTGACGTGCGAGAGAGATTGGAGGGAGAATGAAGGGTGGGGTGGGGGGCATCTGGCAGCCCCCCCTGCCCCATTGAGGCCTTTAGATGTTCCATCTGTCCCTGTGGTTCCAAGGGAGGTGGCGAAGCCAACGGAGAGGAAGGGGGTGCCTTGGCAAGATCCTGGGGCTGATTTAGGTGGGGCGGTCAGGAAGCTGTGGATTCGGGGCCGTGTCGGCAGAGAGAGGATTAACTCTGTCATGGGCGTTTCAGAGACCAAAACCACACACACCTGTGGCTCAGCCCCTCCCTTGAGGCACCCTAGCGTCATCTAGGCCACTTCTACGGGGGCGGAGGGCACATCACATCCCAATGGGAGGGCCAACTGTCCATCCCCACCCACTCACTGGTCCCACAACCCTGACCTTTCCATCCGTTGTCGTCTCCCGAGAAGGGGTGGGGACAGAGAGCATAAGGCACAAGCCTCTCCCTTCCCAGCCCAGCAGGGAGGCTGGTTAATCCTTGCTTTTGGTGCCACAAATGGACACAATGTTTCTCACACTGGGATGGGTGTTCAAGTTGGAGCTGGCTTGAGGCCCCGCCCTGGGAAGACTGATTCGCGAGTGGGCGGGCAGGGGGCCAGGCAGCTGTCTGTGGGCCAACAGAGCCCAGGTAACTGGTGGGTGGTCCTCCCTGGTACTTAGCAGTGTGGGGGGGATTGAGGATGTGCGGTGACCTTACCGGGGGCCACCTAATAAACACGATGGATCCATGGACAGCTCATGTTTTGGTCTTGGATGTCTACGGCCATCCCGTCGTGGGCTAAGCCGATTCCTACAGACCTTTGCTGCTGCCCCCGCCCTCCCCACCCCCGGTGGAAGACGCAACCCAGAGGGAAAGAAACCCGCAGGGGAGGGAGGCCTTGGAGAATCGGAAGGAGAAGCTGAAAAACCAGAGGAGCCTTGCAAGGCGTCTCGTCTCCCACCACCTGCTGTTGTGTCCAGATTTTGAGATCCCCAGAAACCACCAGGAGTCTGAAATTGATCCAACTGCACAAGGATGGTTTATGGAAGCTCAGCACATCCGAGCCTGGGTTCTTGGTTGAGAGCAGGCAGCGGGCTGACCGACACCCCTTACCAGGAGTGTGGCCCCCGAACAGCACATTCCTAGGGTTTTTAGAGAGGCAGTCCACAACAGCTTGAGAAGGGGCAATTCACAGTAGCCTGCAAAGTGAGGGGGAATGCCACAGGTTCCCTACCTATCTCGGCTGGACAGCCAGTGCCTCCAGCAGCTAAGGGAGGCACCCACTTAATTACTTGGAGCCACCTGTGAGATAACCAGACTTGGGTGGGTCTTGATAAGAATTGGGACCCAGCAATGTTAAAGGTCACATAGGCGGCTAGAGGCCACTCTGCCTGCAAGCTCAGACAGTTTCTTAGTAGCAATGAGCCATGAGCAAATGGTTGGGATTTTGCTACTGAGGGTTCTTCACTGCAGCCTTGGAGCTCAAGTGGACAGGGCACAGCCTGCCTGGCCTTGAGAGCTGAGGCTCGTCCACCTGCTGCGTGGGTTTCCAGAGCAGCCACGCTGCCCTCCTGTTGGGGCACCTGCCCAGGGCCTCCCGTGGCCAGTCCCAATCCCAGCCTGCCCACGTCCAGAAACTAGCTGGGCTAGCCTCCCCACCGGGGCGGGAAACGGTGAGGGCAGCAAACCAGGCCCTGGGTCCTGTGCAAGGAGGTGCAGGTCAGAGACCAAGCAGCAGCAGCACCCCTAGGCACGCCCCTCCACACACACACACACACACACACACACACACACGCTTCGGTCCTCGGCCCTCATCGAAGGGAATGAAGTTCTGAGAGGACGCGGCTGATCAAGACCCAATCGGCAAGACCAAAAACGCTGGAGGACTGACCACGGGTGACCTGCAGCCGAGGCACCTGCCGTGCGCATGCGCGACAGGCATCCCGCCGCGCCTCCCCTGCCGCGCACGCCCAGGACGCATGCGCGTCGCCGTCCCCGCCTCCTGGGAGGGGAGAGGAGGACGGCGGAGTGGGCGCATGCGCAGCACGGCTGTTGGGGGAGGTCGGGAGAAAGGCGGCGTCGCCCGTTTCCAGCTGCGACCTCTAGGTGGCGCGATCCTCCGGGCCGAGCCGCAGCGCGCAGGCGCGGAGCGTCTCCCGCGTGGCCAGGGCGGGTGCGCGCCGCGGGCATGCGCCCTGCGGGGGCGAGACGGCGGCTCGGCGGGGTCATCCGGGCGCAGGCGCAGTGCGGTGTTTGTCTGGCGGACTGACGGGCGGCCGGGCGGTGCGCGGCGGGGAAGATGGCGGCGTCCTCCCTGGAGCAGAAGCTGTCCCGCCTGGAAGCCAAGCTGAAGCAAGAGAACCGCGAGGCCCGGCGGAGGATCGATCTCAACCTGGATATCAGCCCCCAGCGGCCCAGGCCCAGTGAGCACGGCGGCGTGGGGGAGGGGGCGCGCGGGGCGGGGACCCCGTCTGCAGGCCCCGCCCCCGCTTCCGGGGCGCCCCAGCTCCTCCTCCTCCTCCTCCTCCTCCTCCTGCTGCTCCTCCTCGTCCTGCTGTCGGTCGGCTCGCGGTGGGGGGTGGAGAGACGGGAGAGCCGGGTGACGGGTCCCTGCGAGCACCCCGACATCCCAGCCCTTGTATGGCACTGAGTGTCAGAACCCCCATCTTTGCAACCTCCGCCCCATCCCTGGCTGGACAGCAGCTTGTCATGCGGGGAGCAGCGAGCGGGTCGCTGACGACTGGGTTGGGGCGATGTACCCCCTGCACAGGCGATGCACCCCCCTGCACACACACACACACACACTCCCGGGTGTCGCATCCTAAAGATCTTTGATCATGTCGTGGGGGCCTCCCCTCCTGCTCTTAGGACAGCCACCTCCCTGGGGCTCACTCGGCAAGCCCCCCCCACTGCCCATCTTCATACACCAGCCCCTTCAAACCCAGGTAGCTAGCCTGTTTCATGCCCCTTGGGGTGTCAGGTCCGGCTCCCTCGTGGGTCCTGTCTCTTGGACCTTGGGGTGTCAGGTCCGGCTGCCTCGTTGGTCCAGTTCCTTGGACCTTGGGGTGTCAGGTCCGGCTGCCTCGTGGGTCCAGTTCCTTGGACCTTGGGGTGTGAGGTCCGGCTCCCTCGTGGGTCCGGTCCCTTGGACCTTGGGGCGTCAGGTCCGGCTCCCTCATGGGTCCGGTCCCTTGGACCTTGGGGCGTCAGGTCCGGCTCCCTCGTGGGTCCGGTCCCTTGGACCTTGGGGCGTCAGGTCCGGCTCCCTCGTGGGTCCGGGGTCCGGCTCCCTCGTGGGTCCAGTCCCTTGGACCTTGGGGTGTCAGGTCCGGCTCCCTCGTGGGTCCGGTCCCTTGGACCTTGGGGTGTCAGGTCCGGCTCCCTCGTGGGTCCTGTCTTTTGGACCTTGGGGTGTCAGGTCTGGCTCCCTCGTGGGTCCGGTCCCTTGGACCTTGGGATGTCAAGTCCGGCTCCCTCGTGGGTCCGGTCCCTTGGACCTTGGGGTGTCAGGTTCGGCTCCCTCGTGGGTCCTGTCTCTTGGACCTTGGGGTGTCAGGTCCGGCTCCCTCGTGGGTCCGGTCCCTTGGACCTTGGGATGTCAGGTCCGGCTCCCTCGTGGGTCCGGGGTCCGGCTCCCTCGTGGGTCCAGTCCCTTGGACCTTGGGGTGTCAGGTCCGGCTCCCTCGTGGGTCCGGTCCCTTGGACCTTGGGATATCAGGTCTGGCTCCCTCGTGTGTCCGGTCGCTTGGACCTTGGGGTGTCAGGTCCGGCTCCCTCGTGGGTCCGGTCCCTTGGACCTTGGGGTGTCAGGTCCGGCTCCCTCGTGGGTTTGTCAGTGCTTGTACCCCTTCCATATCCACCTGCCAGGGTGCCACCCTAAGGCAGCGTGACTCTGTCTACTGGGCCCAGCTCCTGTAGCCAACATGCCCATTTGGAACTTGGGGCCCTCTGGAGGGTCCCGGGTCCCACCCACCCAGTCCTCCTCCCTTGGGATAGATCTTACCTGTAGGCTCGCCTTAGGGGCAGGGGGAAAGGACCCCATAGTGCAGCCCGAGTCGCTGGCTCTTGGGAGCCCCAACCCAGGGGAGACAACCGGGTTGCTCAGGGGGCGGGGTGGCCGTGCCCGGTGGCAGCGTGGTGGGCAGGTCCCAGGAGCCCCCTGCAGGTGTGTGTCTGTTTCCATATCATTCCGCCCGCCCTCCCATCTCTGTCTGTTCCTCCTCCCATCTTTGCAGTTTCTGGTACCTTGCGCCTACCTCCCCAGACCACCCCACTGCTACCCCCAGCCCCCACCGTCGTCCCCACTCCTCCCTCTCCTCCTCCTCCCCCCTCGTGGCGATTTGGTTTCTATTCTGTTGGCCGGATCGGGCGTTTTCTGTTGTGATTGATCGTGCTGTTGTTTTTTTTTTTTTTTTTTTCTTCCTTTTCCCCCCATCCAGTTATTGTGGTCACTCTAAGTCCCGCTCCTGCCCCATCCCAACGAGCAGGTACCAACCTTTACGTCATCGTCTGCTTGGACACCTGCACCATTGAGACCTAACCACTGCCAGGCTGCAGAATGCCCCCTCGCCCCGCCATGCTGTGTGCGTGCGCGTGTTTGTGTGTGTGTGTGTGTGTGAGTGTCCGTCCCGCCCACCCCTCCTCTCGCTCTCACACCACACGGGCGGCAGGCGGTTCTTCCCCACACACCCTTCCTGGGCTCGGGTTGGACTCCCTAGGGAAGGACACGGGCTGCCTTACTGTGTGGAAGTCCGTGGCCTGCCGACAGGCGAACAAGTGTGTGTGTGTGTGTGTGTGTGTGTGTGCGCGCGCGCGTGCGCATTATGTGTGGGTATCCATGCATGCGTGTGTGTGTGCAAGAAAAAACACAGGCCCAGCAGGCTTGATCCGTCTGAGCAGCCCCACGATCAGATGGGCACGTGGCTGCACGCAGGGACTCCCCCCTGGTGGGCAGGGAGCGCGTGCCGGTGGGCCAGAAGGTCCTAGTAGTAGGGGAGAGACTGTACAAGAGGAGCCTGTGTCAGTGTGGAGTGAGTCCCAGAGGAAACTTTAAACAGCCTTGCTCAAGTCCCGGTCGGCCACAGGCGCTTGCGTGTGTGTGCAGGTGCCCGCACATGTGTGGGAGTGTAGGCCGTGGGGCCCGGGGTCGTGTGCAGCATGCATACGTGTGTGTGTGTGTGTGTGTGTGTGTGTGTGTGCTTGCACGTGTGGCCGGGGCAGTGTGCACCGTGTGTGGGAGTGTGTGCCGTGTGGCTGGGGGCAGTGTGCACCGTGTGTGTGTACCCACGCGCATGTGCTCACCGGGCAGGCAGCCTGCCTCTCCGTGCCTGTGTCAACAGCTCTGTACCCCTCCATGGCCTCCTGCTCCCATTCTCATCCATTCATTCCACGTCTCTGCCCTCCTCCGTGTCCCCTCACCAGCCTCCCTCCCCGCGCCCCATGAGGCCGTTATCATTCCAGATCTCCGCAGGGCCTCTGTGTGACACGCTCCCTACAACACACACTGCCCCCGCCCCCTGTCACTTAGGCCCCCCCAGTCGCAGCCCAGGCTGTGGGCTCCCAGTGTGGGCCTGTACACTCGGAAGGGCCCAGGATGTCCACCCCTAGGGTCCCTAGTGTAGAAAAGGGCTCAGGTGCAGGCGTTGGGGCCCCTCGGGACCTGGGAAGGGCTGGGAAGGAAAGGTGCCCTGGAGCCTTTTCCTGTGTCCCTGCCAGGCCCAGGCTGGGGGAGGTGAGGGGCGTGCACCTGCCGGGGTGCTGGCCACACTCAGGGTTGCAGGCCAGTGCGTGGGAACCTGGCTGCTGGCACCTCCGCTGCACACCTGTTGGTCAGTGAGCAGTTCTGGCAGCCCTGGGGGGGCAGGGTGGGAGCCAGCACCCATTGGGAGGGTGAGTGAGGAGTGAGCCTTCCGGCTTCCAGGGGACCCCAAGCTCTTCAGGTCTCTGCCCTCTGTCCTGGCCCGGTCTTGGCTCCTTGTCTGTCTTTGTCCGTTTCCTGCCCCCACCCGCCCCCTAACACTGCCTGCCCATCCTGGGGTTCCCGCTGCCTGCCCGCTGCCTACCTCCCTGCCTGTAGTATGTCCAAGCTGTCCGCATGCCGGCTGCTGGAAAGAGCCCACCCCCTGCCTGGCCCATGCCTCCCCCTGCCTGGCCTGTGCCTCTCCCTGCCTCCTGCCAGCCTCAGGGCGCAGGCACAGGCGTTGCTTGGGGTCCCCTCTGCCCTACCAGTCCTAAGCGGCCCTGGTTCTGTTTGCCTGTGAGTCAGGCAAGGCAGACAGCCCAGATACTGGGTCCTGTGCCTACTGTCTCCTCCCGTCCCCCCGCCCCAGCCCAAGCGCCCCCTGGCCTCACCCCGACCTCGGGCTCACAGTGTGGGTGTGGCAGATGAGGGTGCCAAGTGCCCGGGACGCTCCACCAGCCCCCCTCATCACTCAGCCTGGGCTTGGGGACGAATCCTCAAGTCTCCAGGGACATCCCTCCCCTTCCAGCCCCCTCTCTTCTGGGTCCAGGGTGGGGAGGGAGTCCTCGGCTCCCCAGGCCTGCAGACAGGGCGCTGGACGGGCCTGGCCAAGGGATCCCAGGGCTGGGAAGGGAGGTTGAGAGAATTCCTACCTCCTCCCCCTGCACGGGGCCACACCTCACGCCGGGCGCGCCCCTGGTTCTCACCCCCCCAGCCCTGCAGCTGCCGCTGGCCAACGATGGGGGCAGCCGCTCGCCGTCGTCCGAGAGCTCCCCGCAGCACCCCACGCCCCCCGCCCGGCCCCGCCACATGCTCGGCCTCCCGCCCACCCTCTTCACGCCCCGCAGCATGGAGAGGTGAGCAGGGGGCGGGGAGCCGGGCGGGGGGCGTGGGACGAGTGTGGGGACCCTCCGCTGGCACTGTCCGTGTCCCCCTCCCCCCAGCATCGAGATCGACCAGAAGCTGCAGGAGATCATGAAGCAGACTGGCTACCTGACCATCGGGGGCCAGGTACCCCCCAGCCCCATGTTCTGCACCCCGGGGGAGGGCGGGCAGCGGGGGCAGGCCCTGGGGACGCTGCAGCCCTCGCTCTCCTGGCCAGCGTTACCAGGCAGAGATCGGTGACCTGGACAACCTGGGCGAGATGGGCAGCGGCACCTGCGGCCAGGTGTGGAAGATGCGCTTCCGCAAGACGGGCCATGTCCTCGCCGTCAAGGTGAGGCGGCACCCCTCCTTGCCCCCCCCCCCGCACCCCTGCTGCAGCCCCGGCTGAGGCGCCCCCCGCTCTCCGCAGCAAATGCGGCGCTCAGGCAACAAGGAGGAAAACAAGCGCATCCTGATGGATCTGGACGTGGTGCTCAAAAGCCACGACTGTCCCTACATAGTGCAATGCTTCGGCACCTTCATCACCAACGTAAGCCCCGCCCTGTGGGCCTGCCGGCTCCGCCCCCACGCCCAGCCCCGCCCCTGTGAGCCTGCCGGCCCCGCCCCCACGGCTCTGCCCCCACACCCCAGCCCCGCCCCTGTGAGCCCGCCTGGCTCCGCCCCTGTGGGCCCGTCTGGCTCCGCCCCCACACCCTAGCTCCGCCCCCACACCCCAGCCCCGCCCCTGTGAGCCCGCCTGGTTCCGCCCCCACGCCCCAGCCACGCCCCCACCCCCCAGCTCCGCCCCTGTGAGCCCTGCTGGCCCCACCCTGGTGCCTGAGACGCTGCCCCTGCCCGCGCCGTGTCCCCCGCAGACAGACGTCTTCATCGCCATGGAGCTCATGGGCACCTGCGCCGAGAAGCTCAAGAAGCGGATGCAGGGACCCATGCCCGAGCGGATCCTGGGCAAGATGACGGTGGCGGTGAGCGGCCCAGCCGGGCCCGGGGACCGGGGCGCGGGGTGGCCGGTGGCCACCAGGTCCCGGGGTCAGCGTGGCCGTCCTGCAGATCGTGAAGGCGTTGTACTACCTGAAGGAGAAACACGGAGTCATCCACCGTGACGTGAAGCCCTCCAACATCCTGCTGGACGAGCGGGGCCAGATCAAGCTGTGCGACTTCGGCATCAGCGGCCGCCTGGTCGACTCCAAGGCCAAGACGCGCAGCGCTGGCTGCGCCGCCTACATGGCCGTGAGTTTGGGGGGGGGGGGGCTGCGACGGGCAGAGGGGCCTTGGGAGGCCAGCTGCCGCCCCCTGCCCCCGCTGGGGTACACCTGCCTCCTCCCTTCCTGCAGCCCGAGCGCATCGACCCCCCGGACCCCACCAAACCTGACTATGATATCCGGGCGGATGTGTGGAGCCTGGGCATCTCCTTGGTGAGTGCGGCCTGCCTGTGTGCCCAGGGCCAGGCCTCCTGGGGGGCGCCGAGGGTCCCTGGGCAGGGCCAGTGGGGCACCGCCCGCTTCTGCATCGCCCACCCAGCCCTCCCCGCTCCTCGTCTCCTCCTCCTCCCTGCAGGTGGAGCTGGCCACGGGGCAGTTTCCCTACAAAAACTGCAAGACAGACTTCGAGGTCCTCACCAAGGTCTTGCAGGAGGAACCCCCGCTCCTGCCAGGCCACATGGGTTTCTCGGGGGACTTCCAGTCATTTGTGAAAGATTGGTGAGGACTGTGCTACCTCTGGGGGGCCGTGGGGGGTCAGGGGGAGGTTGGGCAGGACACCCAGCACCCATGGGATACTTAGCAAGGTGATCTCTGGAATGCTGTGTACCAGCGGGGCTGCCCACAAGGTGTGGCCCTGGGAATGGGACCTGCTCACCCTGCTGGGCCCGGGTGACTGTAGGGGCGCTTGGCTGGCCTGGCTGGGTTCCCCCAACCATCAGAGGCTGGAGAAGGCTAGGAGCTGCCGCAGGTCGCCGTACCCCAACCCCGGCAGCAGCCTGACTCTTCCCGGCTCTCTGCTGTCTGTCCCCTGCCTTCTGCAGCCTTACTAAAGACCACAGGAAGAGACCAAAGTATAACAAACTACTTGTGAGTACCCCGGCACCCCAGAGGGAAGCCGCCCACCCCTCCCCCAAGTCTTGGAGGAGCACCCCCTGGTCCTAAGCCACACCCTTCGGGCCCACAGGAACACAGCTTCATCAAGCGCTACGAGACCCTGGAGGTGGACGTGGCCTCGTGGTTTAAGGACGTCATGGCCAAAACCGAGTCGCCGCGGAGCAGCGGAGCGCAGAGCCAACCCCACCTGCCCTTCTTCAGGTAGCCGTGTGGCAGCGGCCAGCCCTCCCCTGCCCCTCGCCACCGGCCCCCCGCCCCGCCCAGCTGCCTGCCTGGGCAGACCTGGGGGGACCCTGGACAGCCGCCGAGGCTGAGGACAGCCCGGAGAGGGCGCCCACCTGCCTGCCCGCCCACCCGGCCTGGGCTCGGCTGGCCGCGCGGCCCCAGCAGACACTGTGAAGGGAAGAGAGCAGGCCGCGTGCGGACTCGCTATTTATACAGTCGGAACCTCCGGGCCGGGGTGGCAAGAGCCTTGCGCCCCGCACCCCCTGTCACAGGGCGAGGCACCCCCTCCCCTCCCCCCTCCCTGCCCCCCCCCCGCCCCTGCCTCTGTCGTGGCCCAGGACGCACTGTGGGTGTGACAGGCTGTGGCCACCCCAGCTGGCTTCTCTTCCCCTCCTCTGCCCCTTTTTTCTCTCCCTCTCTCTCCCTCTCCCTCTCTCTCTCTCTCTCTGTTTGATCTCAGGGGGTCCTTTTTTTGGAGTTTATTGTATTTTATTGTACTTGGTGGGGGCGCTTGGGAGAGGGAAGGAGGAGCGCTTGGCATGGGGTTTGTGAGTCCCTTCCCAAGTTTTTACCAAAGTCAGGTTTAGCTGCTTGTGAAAGAAAGCTGCGGGCATGGGGGTGGGGGCTGGCAGAGCAGCCACGGCTCGTCCTCAGGCCTGGCTCCCCCCCACCCCCGGGGTTAAGGCACGGTTACAGCCAGGCCAAGTGGAGCTCAGGGGGGGTGGGCACGGGGAGCCCAGGGGTGCTGCAGCCACCCAGGGAGGCCTTCAGGGAACATGGGTGCAGGTGCGGCTGTGATGGGGGCATGGCAGGGCGCTGCCTTGGAGTCAGGAACGGAGGGCCCACGGAGTGGATGTGGGGGGTTCGCGGAAGTGTGACAGGTGTGCGCCCACGCCCCTTGGCCCACCCCAAGGGCCGGTCCCTGGGAGTCCGCTGGCCGTGGGGGTGGCGGCAGCAGTGGCGATGGCCGGAGCAGGACAGGACCCGGGCGGTGTGCTCCTTTCGGTTGGCGATGGCCACAGACCAGGCGGGCTGGCGAAACAGCCAGGAACAAGGCAACCCCGTGGAACCACAGACAAAAATCCGAACTGCACCAAAGCGAGGCGCCTCGCCAGGGCTGGCGGGGGTCAGGAGGCCTCCCGGAGCCCATGGCAGCCACTGCCCCCCATCCCCCCGGTGACTATACCCGTGATATGCTGCATGTATTCCCCGTAGTAGCTGTCACACCGCCCTCCCCCTCCCCCACTCGGCTCCTTGTGGCGGGGGGCCCCGGAGGTCCCGGCGCTGCCCACCCTTGGGCCTGGGCTGGGAGCTGGGGGCGCCTGGGCTGGACCTCCCGGTTTGACTTTTATTTAAACTTTGACTCTCCGTTGCGTGTGTGTGTGTGTGTGTGTGTGTCCACCCTTCTCCCTTCAGTGTCGGGCGGGGAGCCCAGGGGGACGCTCTCCCACCTTCCCGCCTGTCCGCTGCTGTCACCAGCCACCGCTCTGGACGAGGCCCAGGGCGGACGGGGTGGGCGGGGTGGGGGCTGGGGCGTGCATGGCCCCGGCCCACCCCGGCTTCAAGAACGCCCCGTCCCCCTCAGACTGCCAGTGTTGTCCGTCCCTTTTTAAAAAAAAATGAAACGCCCTCGTTTGTAACTCTGTAGACGCTTCGGAATAAAACCCCTCCTTTTTCCTCCAAGGAGTGTGGTGTGTGTGTGTGTCTCGTAACCACGGGGGAGGGCAGGGGTTCTGGCAGGGAGCCCTGGAGAGGGTTAAGCCAGGGGGACCAGCCTGGTGCGCCCCCCCCACCCCCAGCCCGGGGATGCTGGGGCAGTGCTAGGGGCTGGCAGCTGTTCCCCCTCCACGCCCAGATCCCAGGAAGCTCTGGCCTTCTCATCACTGCCTGTGGCAGGAACCTTTAATCCCACAAGGCCTTGGGCGCCAGCTACGATGTCTCTTTTCTTCCTTGGTCCGCCACCCCCGCTCCCCGCCCACCCTGGGTGGCCACACAGCCAAGGCCGGGGCTGCTTGCCCTGCTGCCACCCCTGGGAACCGCGACCTCCGCTGGTTGGCAGCATGCTTGGTCCTGTGCTGCTGCTGCTGGGCCTCCTGCCCGGGGCTGGCCCCTCGGCTAGCAGGCCACTGGGTACGTACGGATGGCGGGAGCCGGCCCATCCACCCCAACTCTCCCACCTCTTGCCCTTGGAGGAGTGAAGGGGTGCCTGCCCAGCTGGGCGCCTCCTTAGCAGGTCACAGCCGGGGTATCCCACACCATCTCTGAGCATCTGCTGCCCCCTCCCCCCCATGGCCTTTGTCTTCCCTGTCACCACGGGTGACCACCTGCCTCCCTATAGAAAGGGGACTGCCTGGGTAAAGGGCAACATCCCATCTCCATCACCCAACCTCCAGGGGCAGGTCTAGGATTTACCCTCCCCGGCATGATAGGCACTGTGCCCAGGAGGGTGGCCGCTGGACCAGGCTGTCACCTGGTTAAATCCAGCCCCCCCACCACATCGCTTTCCAGAAGGAGCTGGCCAGGAGGTGGGGGAGGCAGAAAAGGGAGGGGCAAGGGAGCTGGGCTGCTTTCCTGGGGGCACAAGGAGCAGCTCTTTCACTCCCCCGACCCTGGCCAGCGCCCCCTTTCCCCGCGTTGGCACCGGGGCCCTGGTTGCGTAGACCCCTGTTCAGTTTGGAGCTGTCTGAAACTGAGGACGTCTTCCCGCGCCGAGGGAGACCGCTGGAGGTCCCCGCTGACAGCCGCGTCTTCGTGCAGGTGCGGACAGCCAGAGACCCTGGGGCTTGGGGGGCAGGAGGAGGCAGTGGCCTGGGCCCCTGGTGGGATGGTGGCTGTGTCCCTCCCAGGCGGTCCTGGCCCTGGCCCGTCCTGGGGGGTGGGGGGCAGGAGGAAGCGGTGGCCCCTGGTGGGATGGTGGCTTATCCTTCCCAGGCAGCCCTGGCCCTGGCCCGTCCTGGGGGCTGGGGGGCAGGAGGAGGCGGTGGCCCCTGGTGGGATGGTGGCTTATCCCTCCCAGGCGGCCCTGGCCCGTCCCTCACCTCGCTGGGGCCTGGCCCTGCACCGCTGCTCCGTGACACCGTCCTCGCGGCCCACCCTGGGGCCAGCCCTGGTGTTGCTGCGCGGGGGCTGCCCTGCCGACAGCTCGGTAGCCTTCCAGCCCCCGCTGTCACCGCTGCACCCTGCTGCCACGCTCCCCGTACGCTTCAGTTTCCGCCTGCGCCCAGTCTTCAACGCATCGGTGCAGTTCCTGCACTGCCAGCTGAGCCGCTGTCGCCGCCTCCGGGAAGGCCGCCGGGCACCTGCACCTCAGACGCCCCTGCCACCTTTGCAGGTGAGCGAATGAACGCAGATCCTGCAATAGTGGCGGTCCCCACGCCACGAATGCGGTCCTGAGACCAAAGCAAGCATTCGGGGATTGGGGATCTTAGACTGAGGGGACCCCGGGGCAAGGGCTCCTTAGGGAGACACAGCGTTCCCCTGTGGACACAGCTCTGGGGGAGGTGGGCACATTTACAGATGCCCCGAGATAGCCTCTGGGCCACAGGGGAGTCCTTCAGGAGCCAAATGCCAGGATCGCGGGAGCCTTGATGTCCCCCTGCGCTTCCCTTTGCCAGTGCCTGCCTCAGGATGAGGCGTGCTCCGGCGGGGGCAGCAGCGGCCGAGGTGGCGAGAGCCTGGGCGCCGAGGGTCCTCACGTGCACACGCTGACACAGCCCATCGTGGTCACCGTGCCGCGGCCGCCTCCCAGTGAGAGAGCGCATAGGGGTCCCTGAGGCTGTGGGGTGGGGTCTGTGTGTGTGTGTGTAGCGGGGGTGGGGGGTACATCGGGGTCCTGAGCCAGATCTCAGCCTGGTGCTCCATCCCCAGTAGGACCACCCAAGAGCATCCCGGGCAGGGCCATGCGGCCGCCGAAGCCGCCCGTGCCAACCCCCGCAGCCCTGGAGCCCGCGCCGGTGGTGGCCCTGGTGCTGACCGCCTTCGTCCTGGGTGCGGCGCTGGCCGCAGGCCTTAGCCTCGTGTGCGCGCACACAGGTATCCAGCTCTGCCCTGCTCCGGGGAGGGGGTCTCCCAGTCTAAGCTCGGCTTGACGCTCCAGGGGTCTCCCTCCAACCGGGAAAGCGGACCTCCTTGCATGCGCACTAGCCTCGGTCCACCACGCCCGCAGCCTCCGGGGAGGGGAGGGCGCTGACTCCCGGGCGCTCCGCTCTCCCAGCACCTGCGCCCCTGGGCCCGTCCCCGAGAGCCTCGCCCGGCGCCCCGCTGCCCTGCTGCCCCGGAGGCCCCAGTGAGGCCGGTAAGAAACGGAGAGGTTAGCGGGGAGGGAGGTATTGGGACCCTTCGAAGCGCTCGGCGCCTTACGCACCCACACCGAGACCAACCGCAGGCAGACACCTTGGACACCAGGCAACGGCCCCGTGGGTGCTGGGCTGGGGAGCAGGGTCCCCAAACCCTCGGATAGGAGCATTTGGGGTTTGGAACCCCTGTTCCTGCGTTCATCCCTGCCTGTGGACTCACGGAGGAGGCCCGTAGTGTGCAGGGCGGGGGTGGAGGATGGCGACCTACGCTGTGCACCCCCGCTTTCCCTTGCCCAAACGCGCCCCTAGCAGGATCCGGACATTCGCCACCAGCCCCCCAGCACAGGAACTAGGCGTGCCGGAACATGAGCCTGCCGCTCTAGACCCTGGACCCGAGGAGACCCCCAAGACTCCCACGTTTCTCCCCTCCTGCTCTTCCTCTGCGCTCCCACCTGTGCCCCAAATAAACTTGTGGACTGATGGGCTGCGTCCGTCGAGTGCACGGGATGTGGCCCTGGGCTGCGAGGGCCCAGCCAGGAACGATCTGCACTGGGAGGCTGCGTCAGGTGGCCATGATCGTGTCGGGGAAACCCGTGCCCCCTGCCTCGGCCTCCTGCCCCCACCCCATCCAGGTCTCTCCCACGCGGGCGGCATGGTGCCCAGGCACTTGGGGCCATCGCCTGCTGGGCGCGCCCTGCTGGGGTCAAGCCCTGGAGCTGAGGTGACAGACGGGGAAACTGAGGCTGGCGGGAAGGCCCGCAGGTTCTCGGGCCGCTTCCACGCCCCCAGCCAGGCTCGCCCTTGCCCGTGCCCGGACGGCCGGCCCTCGCGTCCCCTGCTGCCCGTCCGCTTCCGCCTCCGAGCTGAGCTGTCCTGACCGAGGCGGCCGCCGTAGCCCCGCCCCCGCGGCCCCGAGCGCGCAGGCGCCCGCCGTAGCCCCGCCCCCGCGGCCCCGAGCGCGCAGGCGCCCGCCGTAGCCCCGCCCCCGAGCGCGCAGGCACCGCCGACCGGCATGAAGCCGCCGCCGCGGCGACGCGCGACCCCGGCGCGCTACGTGGAGGAGGCGACGGGGCCGCAGGCCTGGAGCCCGCACGAGAAACGGCAGCTGCTGCAGCTGCTGCAGGCGCGGCGGGGACAGCCGGAGCCCGACGCTGCCGAGCTGGCCCGCGAGCTGCCGAGTCGCAGCGAGGCCGACGTGAGAGGCGGGGCGGGGCCTGCGCGGCGCGGGGGCGGGGCCTGCGCGGCGCGGGGGCGGGGCCTGCGCGGCGCGGGGGCGGGGCCTGCGCGGCGCGGGGGCGGGGCCTGCGCGGCGTGGGGCGGGGCCAGCGAGGCCGGCGTGAGAGGCCGGGTGGGACCTACGCGCTGTGGGGGCGGGGCGTGCGCGCTCTGGGGTTGTGCGCTGCTTGGGGCGTGGCCTTGACGGCAGGGGCGTGGCTTCCGCGGTGTTGGGGCGGGTTAGCTTGGCTGGCTTAAGCAGGAGGCGTGGCCGTGGTGTGGGCGGGGCCGGGGCGTGGTCACCGAGGCTGCCGTGAGGGGCGTGGCCGCGCATGTAAACAGGGCGGGGCTGGCGCGTTCACCTGTGCGGTGACAGGTGTGCAGCAAGACGTGGGGGGGGGGGGATGCAGTACTCCGTCACTAGTTCCCATCTGGGGGTCTTGGGTCGGGGGGAGGCCAGTGACCCTGGGGGCCAGCCTCCGGGAGGCCCGCGGCCAGCCTGCCCTCCTCTGCCCTCGGCCTGCCCTCCTCTGCCCTCCTCTGCCCTCCTCACCCTGCCCTCCTCTGCCCTCCTCTGCCCTCCTCTGCCCTCCTCACCCTGCCCTCCTCTGCCCTCCTCACCCTGCCCTCCTCTGCCCTCCTCTGCCTTCCTCTGCCCTCAGCCTGCCCTCCTCTGCCCAGATCCAGGACTTCGTCCGGAGGCTCAAGGCAGGCGCGCTCCGGGAGGCCGCGCAGAGGGCGCGTCGGGCTGCCCCGCGGGGGCCTCGGTGCGAGGCGCAGACCCCGGCGCCCATCGAGGTGAGGCGGGGGGTCCCCGGGGTGCGGGAGGACCCGGGGAAGGGAGGCTCACCCCCGTCCCGCCGCCGCAGGTGTGGCTGGATCTCACGGAGAAGATCACAGGCCCCTTGGAGGGAGCGCTCACCACAGCCTTCTGCCAGGTACTGCCCACGCAGGGGGGCTGGGGGGCAGGGGACCTTGGGGCCTGGGGGGCTGGGGGCGCACAGGGGGCTGGGGGGCAGGGGCCTGGTGGACAGGGGGGCAGGGGCAGCCCGGTGCCGGGGGGCTGGGGGCGCGTAGGGGGAGTGGGGGGCAGGGGCGCTGGGGGGCAAGGAGGTAGGGGGGCAGGGGCAGCCCGGTGCAGGGGTGACTCGGGGCAGGGGGAGGCCCAGGGCGCGGAGATGCGCCCCTTTCCTCCTCCCCACCAAGTTGCAGAGTGTGGCAGATGCGGGGTCCGGGTTGCATGCAAAATGAGAGGACGCCCCCCGCTTCCGCCCGCCAGGCACTCACCATCGCCACCACGGAACCCGCCAACCTCCTGCACTCCAAGCCCCCTAAACCCACGCAGGCCCGTGGGAAGCCATTGCTGTTGAGTGTCCCTGGCCCCACCCCTGGGGCTCCCGGCTGCGCCCCCAAAGTGACTGGCCCCACTCCTGAAGGAGCCAATCCCACACCCAAGGTGCCTGACCCACCCCCAGAGGCTCCTGGCCCCGCCCCCGATGCACCTGACCCGCCCCTAGAGGCTCCTAGCCCCTCCCCTGATGTGCCTGGCCCTGCCCCCGATGCACCTGGCCCCACCCCCGATGTGCCTGGCCCCGCCCCTGATGCATCTGGCCCCACCCCTGATGCACCTGGCCCGCCCCCAGAGGCTTCTGGCCCCGCCCCCAATGCATCTGGCCCCACCCCTGATGCACCTGGCCCACCCCCAGAGGCGCCTGGCCCCGCCCCAGAGGCACTTTCCAAATCCCCTGCGGGTCCCCCCCTGGCTGGAGGAGACTTCACGGTGGATTTTGAGAAGATCTACAAGTACCTGGCCTCGTCCTCCCGCGGCAGCCAGGGCCCGGAGCTGTCCCCTACCGGTAAGCCGGGGCCGGGAGGGGAAGGCAGAGGGGTGTGCTGGGGTGCACAGAGCAGACCCCTGCCCTCACGCCTCCCACCTGTGTGCCCGGGCCAGAGTCGGCCGTGCTCCTGAACTTGCTCATGGCCCTGCCCGAGGAGCTGCCGCACCTGCCCTGCGCCGCGCTGGCCGAGCACATGACCCAGATGTATGATCACCTGACGGCGCCTGAGCCCAGCCCCGCCGCCGCCGAGGGGAGCCCCGGGGCCCCGGGCAGCCCCCGAGCCCCCGCAGAGGCTGGGCCCAGCGCTCCGAGGTCCCCCTGGGAGACGGCTGGCATCTGTCCCCTCAACCCATTTGCAGTGCCCTTGGAGCTGCTGGGCAGGGCGGCCAGCCCCACAGGGTGAGGGGTAACACCCGAGCAGCTGGGTGGGCTTGGGGCTCCCCGTGGAGGACGTGAGGGAGGAGCCACAGTTAGGCAAGGTGCCCAAGGGGGCGCTGGGCCCCAGCCCTTGCCAGCCCCCTCCCTATGTCTCGAATAAACTTATCCATCAGCCTTGCTGCTTCTTGGATTCCCGGAGTGGGAGAGCTTGGGGCTAGGGGAGCCTGGATGGGGTGCGGAGGTCCCAGCCCTGTCCGGGGTCACCTTGGTGAGAGGTGTGGCTCAGGGGAGGGGAGCTGAGCCAGGGGCCAGTGCGACAAGCGTGTCGGGGGTCAGGACACCTGCGAGCCGACCAGTAGTGTCCTGTGGTGATGGGTGGGGGCGGGGAAGCAGCAGGGTCAGGGAGTCATGGGTGGGGTAGGTTGGGTGAGCTGGCCTGTGTGTGTGTGTTTGGGGGCTGCAGGCAGGGGAGTGAGCCCCCCCTGGGAGCTGGCAGCTTTAGGGGCGGGTGGGGGGGGAGCCAGGCGTTCTCCCAGGCGCCCGCTGAGCGGTGGCGGTAGGTTCGCAGTTGGCAGAGCCCGTGCCTTTTATAGACATCGCGCACTTCTCCCCACACTGCACACAGCCCCCCAAGAGCGGGCGCGGGGGGGCCCACCACACATCCCACGGGCCTGCGGGCAGGCGGGCGGGCCCTGGAGCAGAGCCAGCCAGCACACTGCTCCACAGTCACAGTGCTGCTTCCAAGGCTCGAGGCAGGGGAGGAGGCCACCTCCAGGGCTGGCTCGGGGCACCCCGAATTCCCAGGAGCCAGGGAGAGAACCCACCCCGGGGAGGCAGGGGATGTAAATTTTTATGCCCAGAGCTTGGGGTGGCCGGGGATTCAGGAGTTTACAAGCCTCTGCCCACCTGTGTATGTCGGGGCCCCTCCAATCCCCACTGGGACTCCTGGCACGTGGCAGCAGGGAGTCCCCCGGACCCACAAAACGGACTTGCCAAGGGGGACGCGGTTCCTTCTCAACACGCCACCAACAGGAGGTGCCAACTCAGTGCGTGCATGCAGTAAGCGCTCAGTCACAGCTTTTATTATCATCACCGCCATCGCTCAGAGAGGCGTGGGGGTGTGGCGGGGAGGGGGGCCGGGGCAGCGGGACCCACGCTGGTGGGGCATCTTGGGGGAGTGTGCAGCGGCCACACCGCGCGCGCGGGGGTCCAGCGAGCCTGTCCGGCAGGGCTGGAACCCGTCCGTGCTCACGTCACGGGGCAGGAACCGGGGGTTACATGGACCGCAACAGGGGTGCAGGGGACCAGGGAGCCCCCACCTCCAGGGGCGGACATGACACCTGTGACCCCCACGGAGGGGCAAGAGCAGAGTTGCTCCCACGCTGGGGAGGGGAGTGGGCGCGTGGCAGGGAGGGGGGGACCTTCTGCCTACCCAGCCTTCAAGGTCAGCCAGGTGGGTGACTTTGGGGCAGGGGGCAGGGACAGCCTCAAGAAAGGCACAGGTGGGGTGGCGAGTGGGGGTGGCTCCAGCCAGGCCAGAAGGGGAGATAGGAGAGGGCCCCTCTCCCCGCTTCCCGCCGTCTCAGGGTGCTGGGTGGGGGTTCCCAGCCCAGTCCCTCCCCGGGGCAGCCCTGGGGCGCCGCACCCCCCACCCTGTCCTCACACCAGCGCGTAGTCGAACTGCCCGCGCTCCAGGGCCTCCTTGTGGTCGGTCCAGGACGAGGCGGGCATGCGGCTGTAGGGGTCGAGCAGGATGCGCACGCAGCGCACCATCAACAGCACCAGCACCACGAGCAGGCAGAGCACGAAGGCGAACACGGTGCGCTGCTCGGCGTCCAGGCCTGCGCCCACCGGGGGCCCCGTCGACGGCGGCAGCGGCTCGGGCGACAGCGTCCACGCCGCGCTCATGGCTCACATCGCCGCGCGCGCCCCCTGCGGGAGGAGGGCGCAGGGATGAGGCCCCCTGCGGGAGGAGGGCGCAGGGATGAGGGCCCCTGCGGGAGGAGGGCGCAGGGATGAGGGCCCCTGCGGGAGGAGGGCGCAGGGATGAGGCCCCCTGCGGGAGGAGGGCGCAGGGATGAGGCCCCCTGCGGGAGGAGGGCGCAGGGATGAGGGCCCCTGCGGGAGGAGGGCGCAGAGATGAGGGCCCCTGCGGGAGGAGGGCGCAGGGATGAGGGCCCCTGAGGGAGGAGGGCGCAGGGATGAGGGTCCCCTGCGGGAGGAGGGCGCAGGGATGAGGCTGTGCCCTCCCACGCCGCCCGCGCCACCATCACCCCCCACTCCCGGCAGCCGCCCTCGCCACCGCCGCCCGTCCACTTCCCGGGACCGTCCACGTCCTCCCCGACACCGGGCGCGTCTCGGGGTGAGGGGAATGGGGGGTCCCCGGCCAGCCGGCCCGCGCCCCGCACGCGGGGGACCCGATTGCAGCGCACCAAGGAGGTGTTGGTGGGGGTGGACACCGGACCCCGAGCCGCCCGGCCCGGGCACAACAGGTGCGAGTGCGCGCGGGTGGCAGGGCCGAGCTGCCCGCGGCGCCCACCTCGCGCTTTGTTCTCGGTGGCCCGGGACCCCCTCCCCCCACGGCCGCCGCCCCCGCCCCGGCGCGCCCCTCACCCTAGCCTCCACCTGGACCCGGGCGGACAGACCGCGCGGCGGCGGCGGTGCGGCGGTGCCTGTTCCCCGGCTCCGGCTCCCGCGCAGCTCCGCTCCGGACCTCACCCCGCCGGCGGCGGCCCCGGCTCAGCCCACCCCACCCGCCCCTGGAGCGGTGGCGACCGAGGCGGGCGAGGCGCGCGCGAGCCGGGCCGCCGCCGCCGTTCCCATGGCGACGGGGGCGGGCCCGCCAAGGATGCGCGGGGAGCGGCCGGCTGGGGAGGGGGGGACCCGGACGCTGCTCCAGCCTGCGGGAGCCCACCCTCCCCGCTCCTCATCCTCCCGGGACCCCTCGGCGGACCCCCCCCCGTGCCCAAAGACCCACGGCATCCCCCACCCCCCCCCGCAACGGATACCTTCACCCCTGACTTTCACGGCTAATGTGGGGGGTCCCCACATGCAGGTCGCAGGGAGTGGTACCCCAAATCTTCATGCTCCCCCATCTTCCCCAAAGCCTGGGCGCCTAGGCCACCCCCTCCCCCAGACACGGACGCCCAACCACGCGGCTTCTCTGCAATTGGGTGTGTTTATTCGTTCCAAGTCTCAGCTGATATACGGGAAGGGCAAGGGCGAGATACAAAACGGACCTCCGGTGGCCGGGCTGTCGTCGCGCCTGCTTGGATGGCGGGGCTGGGCGGGCCCCCCGGGGAGGGTCCCTTGGCACCTGCGACCCTGGTCACTGCCGGCCGCCAGCAGCCCCACGCGGCCCTGGGCGGGTCGCGGTCCTGGTCCACGTGGCTTCGCAGCCGGGCTGGCAGCCCTGCAGTCCAGTCCCCGAGGCCCAGTGGCGCCGCGGGCTGTGCGTGCCCTGCCTCTCTGGCCGTTGGCTGGCAGCGGGGACGACCCGGCCCCGGGCCCCCGGTGGGGTGGGGTCTCAGAGGATCTGTTCTGTACTGGAGGCCGAGATGTCCAGGAGGCGCCAGGCTGCGTAGGGGTTCAGCTCGTCCTGGTCGCGGCAGAGCGCCCACACGTACAGCATGCGTAGTACCTTGTCCTGCACACACACACACACACACACACGGGCGGGTGGGCTCAGCGCGGTGGGGGGGATGCGCCCTGGCCCACCCGTCTGCGTCCACCAGCAAGTGGGGGCTCCTGCCAACTCACCGGGTCGCCCTCCACCACCTCGCCCTTGGGGTTCCTGACCACCATCACCAGCTGGGCCTGGAAGGTGACGATCAACACGGGGCCCTGCTCCATCATCTTGCCCATGGCCAGCTGCGGAGGGAGCACGCGGGACGTGGGCCCTCTGCCCACCTCTGCCCACCTCTGCCCTTCCTTCCCTCTGGGCCGGCCTCTAAGGTCAGGGCCTGCCTACTCCTTCCTGACGGGTGCTGAGGCCCTGGCCTCTGCCCGGCCCAGCCTGCGCACCCCGCTGGGAGCATCCATTCTGAGCTTGCTGGCACAGGAGGTGTGTGGGGGGGTACCTGGGTTGGCTTTAGACAATGGGGTCCACTCTCCACAGTGACGGGGACCCCTTTCCCATGAAGGTGCGGGGAAGAGGGGGTGGTGGTGCGTGGTGTTTGGTATGGGCAGTGCCCAGTAGCTGCCTGGGAATCCAGGGACTTTTGCCCTGATGCATGGTACCCTAACATGGCACACCTCCTTCAGCCACAACACCCGCTGCAAACCCTGGTTACCGCCTCAACTTGTGCGTCACCAGGCTCTGGGGAAGCTCGGATCAAGATGGTTCATGGTCCGGGTCGCCCCAGGCGCCCGCCTGTGTGCCCACCCTTCGGGGCCCTGCCCACACCCCGGGCTCCCCCGCACACTCACGTCAACGTTGTCAATGTCCAGGATGCGGGACTGGAACTGCAGGCCCAGGGCCTTGGCCTGCTGGATGGGGTGAGCCAGCTGGCTATAGGTCTGCGAGGAGAGAGGCAGCTTGGCCGACCACACACCCCAGCCTGCCTCGGGCCCGCAGCCCTGGCCCACCCCGGCGAGAACACCGAGGCTTGGTCCAGAGCCCGTGGTGGCAGCCAGGAGCCCTCCCCGCCACGCTGGCCCCTGGCGGTCACGGCCCCGGTCACTGGGTTCATCTCCGGTGTAGCCTGTGACCGACAGGGTCTGATGCGCTGAGGGGTGAGGAGGTGAGTGGGTGGGAGGGCAGGGCGCCAGGCCCGCAGGTGCAAGTTTTGTAAAGATAACTTTTTCGCTGCTTTTTTTGTTTTTTGTTTTTTTTAATGGCTTCCGAGGAAGCCACCAGCAACTTGGGCTGCGTTTGTAGCGGCCACGGGGCGCTAGCTCCCTGGCCGAGGTCACGGGCCTCAGTGTGATCCTCCTAAGATTCCGAGAGGGAATCAAAGCAACGACCAGGGAAATAAAAAAACAAAACAAAAAACCAGGAGAGAAAGTGTGGAAGAAGCCAAAGTCAAGGATGCCTGGTGGATTAGTCACGGCCCAGGGGAGGGAGGCTTTGCCAGGCACTCCGACAGCGTTGCCTCCGCTCCCGCGCGCTCCAGCTTCTTTTGGGAGCTGGCTGCAGAACGGGCCGAGCCAAAAAAAGCCTCGAGATGGCTTTGCCCAAGGCAAGGCTGCAAAAAACAAAAAGGAAAAAAACCTCCAAAGAAAGTTGAGGCAGCAGAGGCCAGGCCCGATGCGGTCAGGGAGCTGGCAGGGTGAGGGTGAGGGTGAGGTGGCCGAGCAGCCAGGGCAGACGGTGGCCCCAGGATCTTGAACTTGGGCCTTCGGGAACGCGGCAGCTGGGGCCCTCCCGTCAGAACACGCTGGCCCTGGGCGGGGAGTCCTCCGAGGGTTTGTTTGGCAGCGTGTGTGTTGGGGGAGTAAGAAGAGTGGCCAGGCTCAAGCGTGGTGGGGAGGAAAGTTCTGGGGCTCAGTGGGTACCTGCAACCAGGCATGGGGGTGGGGGGGACGCAGCCTGTACCCCAAGTCCAGCTGGGGAGGCAGGCCTGTGTGCCATGGCCTCTCTGCCTTCCTCAATGGCCTCACATCACCAGGGCTGCCTCCGTAGCCAGGAGTATTTTAAGAGGGATGTGGGGGCAGGTGCAAAGGGGTTGCCTCACAAGACCCTGGCTGTCCCTCGGGCGAGGGAGGGATCTGCTGTCGGGTGGGGGCCGAGGGGTGGCCACCCAGGCCCTGTAGCTGATGGGGTGGCTGCCGGGGAGCACACAGGCCCCGGGCGGGGTGGGGAAGGGAGGAAGGGAGCCCCCCACTCACAGCCTCGTAGCACCAGTCCCGGAGGATGTCCAGCTCCCCGGAAATCATGGCCTGCAGAGGGGGAGGAGAAGAATTCAGGGCCCGGGGCCCGGGGAACCCCAGAAAGCTTCTGTGTGTGTGTGGGGGGAGGGGGTGCTCCTGGCCTGGGGGAATAAGACGGGGTGTGGGAGGAGTGGAGAGCGAGCTGGGCTCGGCTCCGGGCGCACAGGGAAGGCGGGGGTGGGGATGGGGGGGGTCGGCCTGCTGGTTGGGGAGGGTCGGGGAGGGTCGGGGAGGGGGAGTGTGATGAGCCGCAGCCCCTGCCTCTGGGGGGGGGGGTGTGTGGAAGCCCTAGAAGTGAAATCACGAAAGGGCAGGATGGGACACTTCCGGGGCAGCCCAGCGTGGCCCAGCCGTGGGGGGCGGCAAGGGCCGGGGGGCGCGGGCCACGAGCACCTCCAGGATGTTGGGGATAATGTCCTTCTCGCACTGGTGCAGGAAGCTGTCCTTGTCGAAGGCCGGGTCCACCCGCAGGATCTCAGTGAGCACCTGGGACATCTCCGTCTTGGAGAACAGGCCCCCTGGGGGTGAGGGGAGTGCGGAGGTAAGGAAGGGGGCCTCCAGTAAGTCCGGGTCCCCTGCAGGAGTACGGGGAAGGGCGGCTGGCGTTGAACCCCCCTGCCCCGCCTAGACTCACCCAGCAGGTCAGTGACCTTGTCTGTCAGAGCCCGGGATGCCCGGATGAGCGCGTTGTCGCTTTCGTCGTATTTCATCTTCATCTCAAAGAACCCTGGGTGGCAGGTGGTGCTGCTGGGGGTGAGGGCGCTTCCGCACTGACACCACCCACAGATGGCTGGCTGCCTGCCTGCCTGCCACCATGCGCCCAGCACCTGCCCAGCACCTGCCACCATGCGCCCAGCTTTGAGCGAGACCCCAGCTAGCTGGCCAGGCCGCGGATGCTCAGCGGGGACCTCGGAGAGGACCCTGCATTGCCCTGGGTGGTGCCCGCCCCCCAACGCTACAGAGGCCTCAGGGACAGGGGGCATGCAGCATTGGGGACGCCCGGGGATGCAGCCACCGCCTGGCACCTGCAGCATCAGCCCCCCCGCCCCCCCCGGGCAGCTGCAGGCGGGTGGCGGAAGTGGGGTCCCCCTCCCACGCCACGGATGGACGGACTCACGGTTGAATACCACATTGTTGTCCTTGAAGTCCTTCCACTGCTGGTACCACTTGGAGTCTTTGTGTAGCACCACGCCCAGGGCCTCCCTGGGGGGGAGGACGGGGACTGTGACCCCCACTCCGCGACACCACCCACCTGCCGTGGCCACGCCGCCACCCCATCCCTCCTTTCCCCACCCAGGACCAGGACCCGGCTGAGCGCAGGACCTACTTACTCATTGGCCTGGAATACTCTGTTCTTGAGTTTCTCTCCCGCAAACTCCGTTCTCTTACGGAGGCGTGAGGGCCTGCGGTAGGGCCCCGTCTGGCCCAGCACACTCTCATCAATTTCTTTCTTGACTGTCTCTACTCCCTGCGGGGGTGGAGGGAAAGCAGGGGATCTGGGTGCAGAGCCTGGCAGGCATCGGGCATGGGCGTGGGCGCGTGGCGTTTCCCCCCTCAAGTCCCAGGCTCCCCACTCGCCAGCGCTCCCCCCCCACTCACCTGCGACAAGGCTCTGAAGGCGGCCGTCTGGCCCAGCTTCTCGCCGCCCTTGGACACGGACTCGGCTGACTGCTTGGCCGTCTTGGCCGCCTCCTCCACGCCTTCCTTGATCTTGCGGCCCAAGTCACTCTTACTGACTTCATCAAGACTCTACTGAGACACGGATGGGGCCAACGAGGGAGGACGGAGCGCTCGCCCAGCCCACCCCACCAGGGATCCCCGCCCCCACAGGACCATCCTGGCCCAGCCATCCGCTCCGGGAGGGAAACCTCCATGACATCCCACCATAACCTGGCAGCAGAGGTGGCCAGCGGTGCCCCAGGGCCAAACACCCACCCACCCACCTCTGCGGGCACTGCCTGCTGGGGGCTCTCACCTCCTTCACCGTGCCCGTCAGCTCTCCCAGCTTCTTCCTGATGGCTTCGCTGGTACGCACAGTTTCGGACTCAATGCTTTTCTAAGGCAAACGGAGGTGGTCAGCTGTGTCTTGGGCTGTACCCGCACCCCACCCCTACTGTCCCGCTAGGCCCCCCATGCAGGAAGATGTCCCCTCCCAATCTCCAAGCCCTGACCCAGCCCCTGCCCGCCCCTGAGCTGCCTGCCCCCCTCAGACGGCTTCAGTGGATTCAGTAATTTTCTTGGACCAAAATGAACTTTCCTCCACCTGCAGGTGCGGGGATCCCAAATTGTGCACTGGTTCTAATCCCAGCTGCTCCACTTCCCATCCAGCTCCCTGCCTGTGGCCTGGGAAAGCAGTGGAGGACGGCCCAAAGCCTTAGGACCCTGCACCCGCGTGGGAGACCTGGAAGAAGCTCCTGGCTTCAGATGGGTTCAGCTCCGGCTGTTGCGAAGCAGAGAATGAAAAATGTTTCTCTTTGCCTCTCCTTCTCTTTGTAATACAATCTGCCTTTCAAATAAAAATAAATGATCCTTAAAAAAAGTTGACTCACTGAACTGAAAAGGGCAGAGTGACAGAGAGATCTTCCACCTGCTGGTTTGCTGCCCAGATTCAGACAATGGCAGGGTGCTGGGCTGGGCCGCAGCCAGGAGCCCGGAGTACTATCCGGGTCTCACCCATGAGCAGCAAGGACCTGAGCATTTGGGGTCATGACCTGCTGCTTTGCCCAGGTGCGTGAGCAACGAGCTGAAGCGGAAGTGGAGCAGCCGGGACTCGAACCCTGGCACTTGGATTGGAGATGCAGGTATCCCCAGAAGTAGCCTAAACAGCTGCTACCCAACCCTGGCCCCCTACACGTCACTGTTTCCTCCCACCTCGCCCCCCTCCTGCCCCTCAATGTTCTCCGGCAGGGCCCTTCTTGGGGGGGACACACAGCGAGGAGGGTGGGCCCAGCCCCCGTAGCAGCCACCACGGAGCACACAGTGGCTTTGGTGATTGCCAACCACACTGGCATCGTACCCCGGTTTCTGCCAGCACGATCAGCAGCTCTGAGGAGCAGAGCAGGAGCAGGGCAAAGCCGGGTGCAGGTCACCCAAGGGCCTGCCAGAACACCCACACTGCCTGGCCACATCGTACGTGTTCCCCGGAGCCCGTTGCCTCCACCGCCTGTTGTCTGTGGGTCACCTGCTGGGTTGTAGTGACTGCTTGTCCCTGGCCCTCTTGCTCCTGGGCGTCGGGGACAAGTGCTACAGCCTGTGACAGCTGGAAGGAACGCGAGGAAGATACTCACGTATTTCCTCCGGGCTTCCTGGAGCGCGTCGGACTCTTCCAGCCTCCTGGCCTCGTCCCGGAATTTCTGGATACTCTCTTTCATCTCCTTGTTCTTGGCCAGCTCCTGTCTGATGTTTTCCAGGAGGCCGGACAGGAAACCTTTTCTGTTTCCAGTAGAGTACGCTCTGGGCTGGGAAGAATGAGACAGCCGGGGGGGGGGGGGGGGAGGGGGGTTAAAAAACAAATTATTTAAAAATCCTGGGTGACCCAGATGGCGAGAACTTCTTGAAGAAGTGCCAACAGAGTTTAAGTACCACGCCAGGGCCTGCCAGGGGCCTGGGGGGAGTACAGAGAACTAGCAGGGGGGCTGTGAGGCAGCTGGTGGCAGCCACGTGTCATCACAGGTGTGATGCCCCATCAATGGTAACACGAAAAATTGAAAAATCACGGAGCAATAGCAGTGGCTGTAACAAGGTGGCTCTCCGTAGCCAGCCCAGAAACTGTGTCGCCAGTCAGGAACTCTGTGTACTCAGACTGCTGGGAAAGGTCAAGTTCAACAACAGCGTGCCTTCCCTCTCCTCTCTGAGGACACGGCACAGGCCAGACCAGGCAGCCTCCCTCCCGGGGACTCCAAGCAACACACAGGGCACCCTGGAGGGCTCTGGCTCCTTGCTGTCCAAGGGGCAGGTGCAGGCTGCTACTTCCTGGGCACACGGTGAGGCTGTCACTTCCCTGTGGCCACTTGCAGGTGTCCAGCTGGCACCTGTGTCACTCACAGGCCTATGGCCAAGGGACAGATTTCCCCATCTCAGCCTCGGGATGGTGGTGAGACACCCCAGCCCCCCACGGGGACACGCCATGGACCAGAGCGATGTAGGGAGGGAACCCAAGGCTCAATTGCAAACTCAGGTGACCCGTGGCACTCTGCCAGCTTGGGGGTGGCGGGCACTGGCCACCCTGGGGGCTTGGAAGGAAGCTATCACAGGGCCTCAGACCCCCAGGGCTAACAGATCCCCCACCAGCAGGCCTGTCACACCCTCTGCTGCCGTAGCCAAAGGGGGCGGGACCCGGCTGCCATCTGCCAGGCTTGGAGAGGGGCCTATGGGTCAGAAGCCACCAAAGGGACACAGCGCTGTTCCCAACAGCATTAAAAGCAAGAAGCTGGCCTCCACTGGCGACCCCTGGCCGTGGCACCTCTGTCCCTCCCCCACCAACGAGGTCAGTGACACACACAAGCAGGGTCCTGTTTGCTTGGGACCCGCTGGTTACTCACCAAGCACGGTGCTCCACCTGGCCAGCCGATCTGATAGGCGGAGCCATGGGGGAGGCTGTGGCCAGAAAGAAACTGGCTCCCACTGCTAAGGCACCTCTAATGAAGGAGACAGAGAGAGAGAGAGAGAGAGAGAGAGAGAGACATTTAAACACTGCCTGAGCAAGAAGTGACCAGGGGTCCCCGTGTGCCAGGATCTTTGGAAACATCCCAGAAGTCCCAGAAGCCAACGGATACGGGTAGACTTCCGGCGGGTCACTTTGCGTCTGGAATGAATCCACTATGTCAAGGTCAGGGTGAAGGCCGCTAGCCAAGCCACCTTGGGGGGGGAAGGAGGATCTCTTCGGGAAGGGACTCACTTAACTACAGGGGAAAAGTACTGCCGGACTCTTAGAAGTCTCCTGCAAGTCTGTACCTCAACACTGAGCCTGGCGACCCGACAGCCCAGGACCCAGGAGGACGCCACGTGCACCTGGTCCTCTCTGCTCCCTGCCTCCTGGTCATTGTGGCGGCCCTGAGCAACATCCCACAGCACGTCCTTAGCCACTGCAGGGTCCCTCTTTGTCTCACTTCTCCACATGCCTACGTCCTCTGGTTCTTTGAGAGGGGAACGCAGGGACCACCCCCTTTCACAAGCAGGCATGGGCAAGTTGTGGTAGGGGAGGGTTAAGCTGGGGTTGGCCTGGCTGCTTCATTTCCCAGCCTGCCTCCCAGGTTCAAGTACTTGGGGGGAGGTGTCCTTGCCACCTGCCACGTGGGAGACGCAGAGGGAGCTCTCGGCTCCTGGCTTCCAACCAGCAGGTCCTTGCACGGTGAAAAGGAACACATTTGAAAAGCAATGCATCCATCCCTGGGTGTGAGATGGGGTCGACCACCTGTGGGTACGGGGGGGGGGGGGGCCAGGGCCATGCAGGACGGTCCGTCCTCGCAGGACGGGCTGTGACTGTCACGGGTGTGCGTGGGTCTCCCTCCGCCTCGAGCTCCCCGGGGGCCTGTGGGGGCTCACGCGGCGGCCAGCATCTCCACAAGTCCCGCACATGGCCGACCCCTGCCCTCCACGCTCGGTCCCCGCCCTCGGGCCCGGGCTACGTGCTCCCGGCCACGGCCACGGCCACGCCCGAGACCCGGAGGCCCGGAGGCGTCCCTGCGAGCCAACACCCTCCCCGGCCGGCCTCGCGGATCGGCTCACCCGCGGGCAGCGGCACCAGCCACTCCGCAGCGCCGCCGCCGCCATGTCAGAGGATCCCGTGTGACCTTCTGGTGTCGCGGCCTGATGGCGTCACTCGCCGCTTCTGCCTGGGAAAAAGTCTACCTGGAAGGTGTGGCTTCGGGGGAGGGCGAGGCCTGTGATAGGGCAGGACGAACCAGAGTGACAGACGCTCGTAATAGGGTCAGGGAGGGGGCGGGCCCTGCTGGAGCCGCTCAGGCCCGTGATTGGGGGAAGCCTGCGGAGGGGGCGGAGCCCGGGGTGATGGCCATGGAGCTGGGATGCCGGGGCTCCCGGGCGGCCGAGCCGATGCTGCAGGATCCTGCAGGAGCGTCCGGCGGGCCAGCCCCCGGCGTGCTCGGCTCTGCCCCTCCCCGACCGTGACGGACACCCCTGCTGGCCGCTGGACACACCAGCTCTGCCCCTCCCCGACCGTGACGGACACCCCTGCTGGCTCCGGGCCACCCTCCTGAGGCCTCTGGAGCGGGCATTCCCAGGGGCGTCAAGCCCCCCAGGAAGCAGCGGCTGATGGCCCCCTGCCACCACCCAGGGCGGACAGCAGGCTGGAGCTCTTCAGGCCCAATTCCTGGCTGTTAAGGGCATTTGGGGGGCGTGAACCAACATACGGGATCTTTCTTTTTGCTTCTCAGTTGGATGAATGAATGGTGGGATGGAAATTGAGTTTTTGTGGGTTTTTTTCCTCCACAAGTGTATGCATCTAGCTTTGTGCTGATTCATGGGAACCAAGTGGTCAACTGCCAAACATCGGAAGCCAGTTGTCACAACGGAGTCAACACTTAGCAACTAATGGTTTAAATGTAATAGACTCAACGTGTATCACTTTCTAATTATCTGACACTATGTTGCGATCATCTGTGCCCTTAAGGTCATCTTTAAAGTCTTTTTATGTGGAAGACACAATAACGGACGGACACATCTTCCATCTGCTGGTTCACTCCCCAAATGCAATGCCAGCCAGGGTGGGATCAGGTTACAGCCAGGAGCCCGGGAGCTCCATCCAGGTCTTTCCAGGTGGGGCAGGGACCCCCGAGCACTTCAGCTGTCACCCCTTGCCTTCTAGAATGTGCACAAGTAGGGTGCTGGGACTCGAACCTGGATACTCCAGTGTGGGCCACAGGCTTTGTGGGCTGCCTCCGACAGCCGCACTGCCACGGGCATTGTGGGCTGCCCCCGATGGCCGCACTGCGCTGCCACGGGCATTGTGGGCTGCCCGCGACGGCCTTGCTCCATAGGTCTCTGACAATCTGCCGTCTAGGACAGTCCCTCATAGCTTTTCCCCATGACCTTGACAGCCTATTGTCTTTATAAAGGTGGCCCACCACCTTTGAGTGGCAATAATTGTGATTAGGTTCTAGCTCTGTCCAACATCTTCTATGGGTGGGTAGAGTGTGTGTGTGGTGGTGGTCTCCAGGAAACAAAGCCACCTGCCTGAGGCTCCTGGTTGCAACTGCTGAGGACACACACCATACAATCATAGTCGTCCCAGGACCTCGCCACCCTTCCAGCCTCAGACAGACACACACACCACAGTCCCAGGATCCTCCCAGGGCCTAAGACACACACACACACACGTTGGGCTACTCTCTTACACTCACACACCTGTGTCCCAGGGAGAAGGGGTGGCCTTGTTCACGTGGGCTGCCTGGCCTGGGCCTCCACACTTCAGCAGCCTCAGGCCCGCCGTTCCTGCTCCCTGTGGGTTTTGGCTGCCATCTGCCCTCCTTCATGCCAGCCCCTTCCCCCAGCTGGCTGACTCCTCGGTCTCCAGCCGCAACCTGACAGCCTATCTTCAAAGGGCAAAAATGAGGGATGGGTTGAGTCCCCACTGTGGCTCTAGACTCCCACTTCCTGGTTTAATGCAGACCCCGGGGAGGCAGCACCTAATGGCTCCAACATGTGGGTCCCTGCCACCCAGGTGGGAGACCCGGATGCTGCTCCTGGCTTCAGCTTGGATTAACCCTGGCCGCTGCTTGGTATTCAGGGAGTGAACCAGGAGATGGAAGCTCTACTCTCAGAGTAATGACACACTAAGTGGATGAAGCTCTCACCTTTTGGTACCACAAACAAAGACGTTGGGGACCAAACTCCTCTGAGCTGCGGGGAGCATGTGGAAACCATCAGCTTTGTCAAAGTAGCGCCGAGTTTCTGTTGGTAGAAACCTGGCCTTGGCCAAGACTGCCCATCCTCCACCTGGCAGTCCAGACTTCCCCTGCGAGGTCCTGGCATCCTCCTTAGTGGCTCCAAACTCTGCCATCTTGCTCTGCACCCCTCTCGCCCTATCACACTGTCAGGGGCCACTGATTGGGGGTGCGGAGACGGTGCAGGGGTGCCCCGTTTCTGGTGACTCACAAGGGATCCCACCGACCAGGATGCAGAGACATCTGCAAGTGGTGTGCCACCCCCCACTTGGGCAGCCAGCTCCCGGGGCCTGCCCCCTTTCTCTGTCCATTCGAGGCTCTGTAAGCTGGACCCACCTCTCGGGACCTGGACCCGCTCCTTCTGCTCATCAGGACCCTCCATCTGGAGACGGTCCATCGGACAAGGGGAGTGGGAGAGCCTAGTCTACCTGGACGGGCGATGCCTAGCCTTCCAGCACATGATCCCGAGCGCCTCAGCCCCTTCCTTTCCTTTGTGGCCCACACTGGCAGCACCCCTGACTTCCCGTCATTTCGGAACCCTGAAAATGAGAGTTCAGAGGTATGAATGGAAAAGGCACCGCAAGCCCTAGGACGGACATCGCACGTCATTGGCCTAGAACGACATCTGTAGGATGGGTGTGTGAATGCGGGTTTTGGTCATACCCAGCGCCCACCAGCCCGACAACCCCACCTCCGCTGTCTCGAGGGTGGGACCACTGGGTGGGCTGAAAGAGGGCCTTGTTCCACTGCCCTTTAATTCAACAGGGTTCCTGGAAGCCTCCCAAACGGGTCACCCACCCACCCATCCTCCCACGCTGTCCACCTGCGGGCAGAACAAAGGGCAGTTGCTTCTCCCTGTCCCAGTCTGGTCCCTTGTCTGTCACACACACACTGGTGGCACTTCTCCAGGGCAACGCACTACTCGTGTTCTAGAAACCCCTTTCAATCCTGCTGAGAAATCATCCAGGCTGCAGACCCCGTTCCATGAGCTTGAAGGGAACCAGGAGGTGGGCTGAGCCTCACTGGATGCTGGGCTAAGGGATGGTCCCTGGGAGGCCACCAGGGCAGGTCAGCAGATCCACTGGCTCTAGTAGCACCCTTGCAGAGGCGGCCTCTCTCCTCCGAGTGGGACTGATGGCGTCACCCTGACACAGAGCCCCAGAGCCCCAGGCTTTGCTGAGGATTGACCCCGCTGGTTTCTGTGTGCATGGGGGCACTCTGGCCCCACTGCAGAGAGCGGACATGACGCTCACCCCGTGGCTGGCAGGTAGAGACCCCTGCAGGAGTGAACCCAAGACTTTCCTGCTTGCTACTCCTCACCTCGGAGGGGGGCGCTCAGGCTGGATAGGCGCTGGGCCTAAGGGCCTGGAGAGGAGCGCCCAGGATAAGGCCGTTGACAGAACAGACCTAGCAGCCCAGTCAGGCCCTCCTCGCAGGGGGTCGAGGCCAAGGCCTGGCACAGGCTTCCCTGGGGAGGGGGGTGGGGCGGGCAGAGGTGACCCCCCCACACACCTTCGCTTCCTGGGCCGTGGGCTGCTGTGAGTCACACACCATCACCCCTACGCCATTTATGTCTCAGTTATCCCACTTCATTTATTACCAAAATATCACAGAATTCCAGTCATTGGTAACATACAGCACGGAACACAAACCTGAAAACCTGTGGGAAGAACCGAGGACTTGGACAGTTGAGTCGTTTGGAATCCGTCGTTAACACCCCAAACCGTATCACTCCGAGCTTCAAAAATAGGCTTTTGGTTTTTATGTGTTGTTGTTGTTTGTTTGTTTTTGAGAGCTTTGGAAACTGAATTAAAATGTCTACACAGCTATGAACAATTGTTTAATAAAACTTTTTTTTTTCCACGTTTCCATTACATGTAAATATATCAATTTGGCATCTCTATAAAAACTCTGAAAATGGTGCAAAAAAGTTTCATTCTCTTTGAGAAAGCCGTTGACAAAAAATATTCACACTTCACTAAAATTTCGAAAAATGGTCTTTCAAAGCTTCGTTATTAGTCTGAAATCTTCGAATTTATCAAAATCTACGTTTGCTTCTTCCTCCTAAAACACTGAAGAACATTTATTCACACGGATTTAAAAAAAAAAAAAAAAAAAAAGGCGGGGAGGACGGGGGGAGGGGAGATGGAAAACCGATCACCTTTTTTTTTTTTCTTTCTGAAAATAATCGTTTCAAAAAAAAAAAAAAAAAAGGCATTCACATTAAAGCATCCTTCAAAGAACACAGCGGGATTCATTTATTGCTGACTTTTGGACAGCACTCGTCAGATTTTATTGGAGACAAACCCAGGTGAAAACAAAGTTAAAATGAAAAAAAAAAAAAAAAAGGCACCTAAAAAAAGAAAAAAATCAAGTATTTCATAGAAAACAAAAACGGAATTTCAAACATGCTAGGGAACAAAGCGGCTAGCCATCTAGCATGCCAGGTGGGGAGCAGGTGGCCCGCAGGGTCCCCGGGCAACCCTACCCTCCACCAAGCTTCCCGCCCTGCGGCGGGACGTGCCCGCAGGCCTGATGCTCCACACAGCTTAAAAAATAAATAATTTTTCTCCCTTTAAATGATCAAAAAAAAAAAAAAACAAACAAAAAAACAAAAAACAAACAAAACGGAATGAGTTGACAGAGATTTGGGGAAGCTAAGAGCCCGGAGCGGGGTCCCCACTTACGCCCTGCACCCTGATCCAATGGGGGGGGGGCTGCATGCTCTCCTAAGGAGCCGCCCCAGGTGCTGGGAGCGGAGTGCTAAGTTAGAACAGCTTGATTCTCCCACAGCCAAGGAGGACGGCTCCGTCTCTCCTACACCTTTTAGGTAAGCCGCCCTCGCTGGCTGCCCCGGCCCAGCAGGGACACTCCCGCAGTGGTCCACGCAGGCCTGGGTGCAGGGTCTTTCCATACCAGCACCAAGGGCCGACTCTGACATGTTAAGGCCACTGCCCTTGGTGAGGGAGGCCCGCCCCAACTCCCGCTTCCAAGAGGAGACAGAGGGGCCCCGGATGCCCTCGTCAAAAGTTCACACGAGCTGCAGGCGTGCGTGGGACTGAGCGCTCCAGAGGGACCCAGTGGTGGGCTACAGGCAAAGGCTGGGCAAGCTACAGGGAAAAGTTCAATTAGGGCAGATGGGCCCCTAGGGGTGGGGTGGTGGGTTCAGCCAGTCAGCCTTGCAAATCCACAGCCACTCGGGGTCTCCTGGGGGCCTGCGGTGGCAGGGTGGTCTCACACATGGTCAAAGGAGATCTCCGTTTTCAACCTCAGCCGCTGGGGCTCAGCTAAATGCAAACGCCAGGAATCCACTCTTGCGGAATGTGCAGTCCTGCGCTGCTCAGACAGCGGAATTCCGATCCCCCTCCCAGCCCAGGCAGAGAACCACGCACCCCACTGTGGGCCACCAGCCCTTCTCAGAGCCCAGGGAAGGGAGGGTGGGGGTGCCCCACTCACCTTCACTATAGAGGATGGGGCTATGGGAACCTGGAAAGAACCCTGGAGCTCCTGCCGGGGCAAGCCTTGGGTGAACGGGTGGGTAGGGAGGGGGCAGGCAGGAGACAGGGGGCCGTTCTAGACCCGCTATGGAGACGGCTAAGCCTCTGGACCAATCTCCCATTTAAATATACATAGATAAATCAAGGAAGAAATCATAGCTAGCTAGGCGAATCAACAGCTCAATCATGCCATCATCCCATGATACCAAGAGTAAGGAGCCGGCGTGTGGCCTGGGCTGTTTCGATGCCGCATCCCACCAAGGAAGACTGGGGCCCAGCTCCCTGCTAGTGCAAACCCAGCAGCAAAGGCTCCAGTGGCTGGGCTCCTGCCACCCACCTACCCACTCACTCACGTGGGAGACGGGTCTGTGTCCCGGCCTCCACCCTCTGCCCCCGAACAGAGCACCTGGGCAACGGGCTGGCGGGGGGGGGGCGCTCTGTGTGCACCTCTTTCTTTCTCTGCTCTCCACACAATCGTGACCAGCTTCAGTCTCAAGTCAAGAAGTTAATAAATACATAAATAAATAAATACATACATACATACATACATATAACCTGCTGGTACTACATCTTCTGGTTTTGATCCTGTCTGAGCAGCAGCGACTGATTAAATGCGACCACAAATCTGGAAGTGCTGGGGAGGGGAGACCTGGTCCTGCCTAGCTGGGGCGCTTCCCTTCCGCCTCCCCCCACTAGCTCTGGGGTTCCAGGCTCCCCCTGCCCCATGACAGCACACTGCTAGGCCACAGGTTCAGTCCGTTGGGGGGGGCGGGGGCAGGGGTGGTCTCACGAGTCCTCTCCCTCAAGGCTGGGCCCCCACGGACCTTCCCTAGCCAAAAAGAAAGAAAAGGGCAAAACAACAAAACAAAACAAAACAAAACTCGAGCAAAACAAAATCAAATTTAATGGTCTTAAATGCCAAAGTAAAAACAAACAAAAAACACAAAAATAAAGCAAAAGAAAATGAACAGAACAGAACAACCCCAAAATGCCAAGGCGGTTACGAAGAGAACTCGGAGAGTTAGATCTTTTTTAAAATCTACAAATCAAAGGTTTTTTTTTGTTTCCTGTTGTTGTTAATAGACAGCTGGCAAGAACTAAGTACTTTTCTGCTTAAGTGTTCATTCATACGAAAAGCAAAATTCCAAAAACGCAACCCGACTAAAAAGAGAGAACAAATCTAGCGCTCGCACGGAGGGGATGCGTGCGACACGATGCTCAAATGTTTTCTCGTGTTATTAAAAAATAGAGCTATCTTACACCGTCAAGCTACGGCAAACGCTCTTGGAGACCGGAGGCATCACCGTCAACAAGTCTGCAGTGGGGGGGAGCCGTGCATGCAAAGTGGGGCGCGGGGGTGGGGTGGGGTCACATCGCATCGGGGTTGGCCGCCCCGGCCCCCGGCGGGCCCACTCAGCAATACACAGGAGTTTCTGGGAAACTCTTTGGTCCGTTCCCCCGGGGCACCCGGGGCTCAGAACTCAACTAACACATCCTTCCCTTGGAGGAGCAGGAGGAGGGGGCCCGGCCCGGCGTGCGGTGCCCCCCTCTTCCCCGGCAGGCAGCCCACCTCGGACGGCCCCCCGCCCCTGTGGCCGGCTCAGCAGAGGCCAGGACTGGAGGGGGGCTGGGACGTGGCCCCGGGGGACCCGCGGGTTGAAGGAACGCCCCCCTCTGTGCCTGTCTAAACTGGTCAAGACTGAAGGCGACAACTCCAAGGTCCAGTTTGCGAAGACAGAGGGGGGGGACCGCGTGTCAGACAGTCTGAGACTCGGGTGGGAGCATGCTTCGGCTTCTCCACCGTCCAGAGGGACTTGGTTAGTCAACGCAGTGGACTTAGGTTTCTGTTTAATAGGTATTTTAAAGGAAATAACTTAAGAAACGTAAAATTGGTCTAACATGGTGGGATTTCAAACATTTGAACATGTCGGTGGCATCCCAGAGTATAAAAACCTTTCCACTTCCCGTTTAGACTAAGACAAAAACACTTGTGAAAATTGGCGCAAAATGAGTTGTACACTAACAAAAAAAAAAAAAAAAAAAAGTTTCAACTTCTTCACTCTTAATTATCTATTCCGTACAAAAAAGAAAAAAAGAAAAAAAAAAAAAAAAGCATGAGCGAGTTATTTGTGGGACTTGTTGGTTTTGAAGGAAACCTGTAAGATTTTGTCCCCCAGGCGGTAGCCGTTGAGGCTGGCTATGGCCATGGCGGCTTCTTCATAGTTTGTCATGGTCACAAAGCCAAACCCTTTGCACTTGTTGGTGTTGAAATCACGGATGACTTTGACATTGGTGACGGCGCCAAAGGGGCCAAACATTTGCCAGAGGATGCCCTCGTCGGCGTCTTGGCCGAGGTTGTAGATGAAGATACACCAGCCCGAGGACGCGTTGCCTGGCACATTGACACCAGAGAGCCCACTCATGTGGTCTACACCCATGGGGGAGAACCTGGCGGATGAGAGCAAGCACAGGGTCAGGTCGGGGGGGGGGCGGGCACCCCCACACGGCGGCCGAGCACAGCACTAGCTCCCATGGGGCTGGCGGGGCGGGCACCCCTGGCCCTGGGGTTCAGCAACCACTGGACCAGGGGCCGACCGTGGCAGCTGGCCTAACTTGTACATGGCGACCAGAGCCAGCCCTCCTTGTACCCCACATTCGACCCACAGAAGGGAGGCAGTCGCCTGTGCCTGCACTGACCAGTAGCCCCAGGGGCACCCCTTAGCTCACTGTGCCCGCACAGTGGTTGGGGCACAGGCAGGAAGCGGCACTCGGACTCCGGACAGACGCTGTCCCGTGGGGACACTTGGGCCTCAGGCGGATTCTCATCTAAGGACTCAACTGCCATGGGGTGCCCTCAGAACCTCCCCCTACTCTGCCCCATAGCCCCACCTCACCTTCCTGCTCCGCCAGCAACCCTGGCTACTCCAGGTCAGAGTCCACAGCTCCCTCGGCTTCCCTGGTTACTAAGTCACGGGCCACCCGCTGCCAGCTGCGCCCAGCCCCATTCGGGGCACCTCTATTCCTGCACGCCAGAGCTGGAGCATGAGTCTTGGCTGGAAGCAGCTGTGCCAGCCTTTGCCAGCCCTCGGGGCACACCCCACCTTAACTGTCTGCCACCGAGACGGGAAGCCTGCATACGTCACAGGAAAACCCTGCTCTCTGAGAAAAGCCCTCACGCCCATTTCCTGAGGTGCTGCCAAGGCCGAGCCCAGACACGAGGCCCCCGCCCCAGTCTTCCTTGCTCCTGACCCACCTGCTCTAGGTGACCCGGACAGGCAGCCCCTCGGCCACGCGGGGATGTGACCGAGTAGGGCAACGCTCTCTGTTCCGGTGGCAGGGACTGCGTGGGCGTGGACACTCGGCCTTACGCGCCCCCCCGACCCCGCGGCCACTGATGGGCTCCGGGTGACAGGCCCCGAGCACTGCAGTCCCATGGGAGTGCCTGGCGCGCCGGCCTGGTTGCTGCAGGCCTCGTGGACGGGAACCCGGGAGGGCCTGATCCACATCTCCAGCACGGCAAGCAGAGAGCGAGCCTGCTCGGCTCCCGTGTCACCCATAAACCGCATTGGGGGCCCCATCTAACTCCCCCCCCCACCCGACATACACAGGAGGATTCGGTGGGAAGCAGGGCTGTGTTGAAAACAAAGGAGCAGCGACAGCCCAGGGACTGTCTGCTTCCGGGGGCGGGGGTGGTCCTGCACCCACACTGAACACAACAGCTGCCTTGCTCGTCACTACGTCCCGGACGGACGGCACGGCCACTACACGCACAGCTCTGCCTGGCGCGGGGGACCCTTTCCAGAGGGACCTGTGTACCTGCCGACTCTGGCAGCCGCTGCGAGGCCCGGAACTGAGCCCTGGCGTGGGCGGGGGTGCTCCACGGCAACAGGTTGACGGGATGGGCCTCGCACCCCGAGCCTTCTCCACGCTGCGTGGCCGGCCAGCAGGCCTCCCGGGGACCCACCTGAATCGCTGTGCCTGGTGATGCACGGGGCCTCCGAACCTCCTGGCAGGCGAGTGGTACAACTGTGAGAGGAGTGCCACGTTTTTGTTCTGGTTGGGGTTGGCTGCGAACTTCACTGTGATGGGCTCAGAGGAACCTGGGGGTTTATGACCATTGAAACTGGTAATTGCCTCTTCTGCTTCGGACCGTTTGTCAAACCGGATAAACGCAACCCCTCTGGACAAACCTTTTTAACAAACCAACAAAAACGGAGTTAGGGGGAAGCAGGCAAGGAGTTGCAAAACTGAAAAGCAAAAGTCAAGTCAGTCTGCTGCTTGTGGTCCTAACTGGCTCACGAAAGCAAACACAAACCTCAGCGGGAAAACAAAGGAACGGGTTAAACGAAAACAAAACCGGATTAATTAGTTACAAGTTGCAGGCCCCGTCTTGAGTCAGGGCAGTGACTTCACAGTCCCCAGGGTGAGAGCGATGCTGGCGGCAGACACCCCAAAGGGCCACCCCGAGCCTCCTCACGGGCTGCAGCATTAAGATGGGCCACAGGCGTGGTCGTTTGGTCACCAGGTGCCCAGACAGGATGTGCAGGACGGGCAGCGGTGTGGCCAGGGAACTTCCCATCCCAGCTGCTGTCCACCGTGAGCAGACCCCAGCCCACGAGGGCAGGGCCAGAGCCACCCTCTCCCTGCTCTACGCTGCTGCTCAGCCCTCACTCTGCAGTCCCGGGACAAGCCTCTGGGTTCCCAGTTTCCCTCAGGGTCAAATGAGGCCCCGCTGTGGCTCGTGTCCTGCAACCTTGGCCAAGCCAGTGGGATTATGGCGTGGGAACCCCAACCCGTTACTGAAGAGAATAGCCGGGACCCATAGCCTGAGTGGCAGAGGCTGAGCAAACCTGGGAAGCGGTGGGGGGAATGATGCAACCTGCCCTTAACCCCTGCCCTGCCCTGCCCGCCCCCAACCTTGCAGGTCTGGGAGGCTCCTTCAGCTCAAGGAATGGGGTGATGAGAAACCGAGGGGATGCTAAGCAGGGTCAAAGGGGGGAGAGGATGGCTGAGGGTCAAGAGTGGGCTAGCTGGGCCACCAGCTTTGACCTTTGTTAAGAAATCAAAGGCCCCAGGGGTCTCCAACCCCAGGCAAGGTGGGGCTTGTCACTACTAGGCTAAGGTCTCTGAGCATACAGTAAAATGACAGAGACCAAAGCAGGACAGCCTGGGCCTTGGTGACCCTCTGGGCAAGCGTTCAAGCTGTCCCCACGTCCACGCCCCAGCCCCAGAGGGTTCTGCCTTCCTGTCTGTAGCACCGGGGTCCCTCTGGCCTCAGCCAGATCCTGTGTGGAACCATGAGCGCCCATCTGGGTCACTACCACGCCGTACCCAACACAGTGGCCTCCAGGCTGCCCCTCGTGTGGGGTTCAACACCCACTGGGGAGTTCACCTGTGAGAACCCAGGAGCTTAGACCTGGCAAGATGCGCCGGTGCCCAGGGCATCCAGGGCCTGACCTGCTCCAGCCGGGTGGGAGCAGCAGCTGAGAGCTAGAGGAAAACCAGCCCCAGGCAGACACCACGAGCCATGGGGCAGAGGGGGCGCCTGTGTGTGGCTGCCAGCCCCTAACCCTAACCACCTGCCAAGGGGAGCACAGGTGTACAAGGCCACACCCCAGCCAGGGGAGCTGACTGCGAAGCGACTGTCACATGGGCACAGCGGGTAGCTGTGTGCCTCAGAGAGTGGCCAGGGTCCCCAGCAAAGCCAGGTGGTGGGGGGCTCCGCCTTCACAGCTCAGCCTCCTTGGGGCCTGTGGGGCACTGAGAACAGGGCAAGGGAGCTAGGGCGCTCAGACAGTGGAACTGTGGCGGGGCCTGGGGCCCGGGGCTCACTGACCAGTCCGCTGTATTCTCAGCCAGTATGTGGGCAAGAAAGGGGTGCTTTGCAGTAGATCTGGGGATCACCCCAAGTGAATGGCCATCTCCCAGCTCTACCTGTGGAAGGGACCCCAGGTGTGTGTCGGCCCACAGGCTCCCCCAGCGCCCCAGGCCGGAGACTCCAGCTCAGCAGAGCCTGATGCTGGCCGCTTCCTGTCTCAGCCCCAATCAGCAGAACTGTACCCCTTTCTGCCCTCCCGCCCCCGGAGGATGCAAGCAGCTGAGCGAGCCACAAGATGCAAGGCCGTGGAGGACCAGCTCCTGTGGCCAGCCAGCCTGCCATGGGGGTGTGCAGGGAGCTGAGGCACCCTGAGTTCCGGGCACAGCAGGGCTTTGCTGGGGCCCCTTGGCTCCTCTTGCCCAAAGCTGTGCACACACACACAGTTCGATGCTTGAGAAGGGCCAGCCAAGTGGCCAGGCCTTCCAGAGAGCCGTCAGGGCCTCTGCCTGGGGGCACCCGGGGCCCACAGACTGAGGACAGGCTCCTGAGGGCCAGCTACCTGGGACACCGCATGGTGACGGCAGCCGGAGACTTCGAGGAGTGACAGCTGCTGCCATCATCACACCCTGCTCACAGACGAGGCCAGGGCCCCGGGATGCCCGGTCCTCTCATGCTGAGGGTGGCGCGGGACACTCCAGTCCCGACGGTGGCGTGTCGGCCTCTGGCCGTACCTGTGGTCTGGTCCACGAGGACCCGGGAATTGATGATACGGCCAAAGCGCGAGAACATGTCCTCTACGTCCTTCTGGGTCATGGTCCGCGGGAGCCCGCTGATGTACAGGTTGGCGTCTTTGATGACCTCAGAGCTGGGGCGCGCGTAAGACACCTTCAAGACAAAAGCGCTGGCTAGGATTAGGGCGGGCCTGGGAGCAAGGCACTGAGGAGGGTGCAAAGCCAGCGCCGTGGCGGGTCACCCTGCGGCACCTCCTCCTGTGGCCTTCACCTCCGAGTGAGGGGGGCATTCCTCTTAAAGAAGTCCAGAGATGGAGGGTCTGCAGCACTGGGGTCCAGGCCCCAGCTCTCCCACCAACCCCCCTGCCTCGGCCTTACGCCCTCCTGGGATAGGATGGCACGTGAGCCAGGGCTGGGGATGAGAACGGGGGCACCCAAACCAGGAGCCTGAAGGTGGCCTGTGAGAAGCCCGCAGTGTGCTGGCAGGGCAGACTCTGCCGAGCAGCCAGCCAGTGTGCCACAAGGTGCAGAGGGGCCCACCGGCCACCTGGGTGGCAGCAAAGGCCTATGCCGAAGGCTGGCAGGCCCCGAGGCTGAGAGCCGGGGAAAAGAGCTCGCCTCTCTCACCAACAGAAACGGGCGATCCATGACTGAACTAAGGTGCCGTCAGGTGTCTCAGCGTGGCAGTCTAGCACTGCGCCCCACCCTGGCAGGCAGTGCCAGCAGAGACGGGGATTGCAACCAAGAGCATGACAGCCGAGCAGGGCCGGGCCTCACGGAGGTGGCACCGAGGATGTGGCAGGGAGGCCACAGGGCACCTGTGCCATCAGCCCGTGGGTCAGGAGCCCTGGGGACACTTGGTCACACCAGGATTTGGGTCAGGGCTGGTACACACCCAGAGCACTGGCTCCACAGAAGAGGGGAACCCCTACCTTTGTAGCCAGATGGTCACAAGGGGCAGGTAGCCCTGGGACCCCCAGTGTCCTTGTATCTGACTGGGCACTACATCCCAGGACTGGCGGCTTCAGGGGAAGCTTGGAGGACACAGGGCCCAGGTGGCCTCAAGGCAGAGGCAGGAGGAACCATGACCGGGGCCATCACATGCCCAGGCACAGGCTGCTTTGGCAGAACCAGGACAGCTGTGGGAGCGCTGCGAACTGGATTCCGCTGGCGGAAGGGAGGGTGGGTTTTCACGCACATGGTGAGGGTGGCATGACTGGGGTAGCCTGCGGGTACAGGCTCTGGCCTCAGCAAGGGCTGTTGCAAAACTTCCGGCATCACCAGTCACAGGAAGGCTCAAGAGTACACAGAGCCAGCTGTGTGTCTGGGCTTGGGAGCAGCAGGGCACTTCCTGGGCGGGCCTGGGGCAGGAAGCCAAAGGCCCCGGGGTGGCGGCAATGCAAGCTGTGCGGCTGCCTGCTACAGCCTGCACTGTGGGGTCCTCTGCAAGCCGCACTGTACCTGGGGGGGTTCCCGTGGGTCCAGGGAAGGTTCAGCCACAGTGAAACCCAGGTCCCAGGGCACTTGTGGGCTGGCTGGCAGCTGCAGCCCTGGGTGCCCGGGTCCTATTAAGTTCCTGGTGGAACTAACTGTTGCTCAGTGCCCAGGAAGCACAGGCCTGGTGCCAGTTCTCAAAGGTCCTTCCCGGGCATGCCAGCGAATTGGAGTTCACACAAGTGTGCCTCACCAAGTGTGCGGAAGGTGCAATTATAAGACAAACTCAGGCTGGTGCAAAGAATACTGGAACCCACGCACGGGGTTTCCACGGCCCACGTTTTCCAACCTGTCTGCTGAGCTCCTCGGACAGAATCTCTTCCCTGATGGTTTCAGATCAGGGGAGGTGCTCTTTGCCAGGGTGATGCCCGGCCGCCAGAGGAAGCCAGGTCACGGGGCTCGGGGCCCAGGAGGAATGTAGAACTGTTCTAGGGCAAACAGGTGCTGCCTGTGGATGGGGAGGGGCTTGGGGAGGGGGTCTGTGCAGCCTCAGCTTCTGCTGTCTCCTCCCTGTCCACCTGCCTTGGTGGCAGGCAGCTGCCAACCTGTGTTCACTGCCTGGGTCATGGCCAGCCCTGACGAAGCAGGGGGACGGGGGACGGGGGATGGGTGGTTCTGCTGTGCAAGCCAGGAGCCAGCAAGGAGAGGCCCTGGGCTGGGCATGGTGCTGACCTGACGTACATTTGCGTCACGGGACCCTCGCGCTCGTAAACAGAGGTGGCTTGAGCCACTCACGTGAGGGCAGTCCGGGTGTGCCTGCCAGGGCCCTGGTCGTCGAGGAGAGGCCCGGGGTGGTGGTGGTGGTGGTGGTAGGGAGGGGCATCAGCTCTACCTTGATGGTCTTGGACTGCAGCCTCAGGCCATTCAGCGTGTTGATGGCTTTCTCCGCATCCTTCGCAGTGACGTAATTCACAAAGCCATAGCCCAAGCTGTGTCCTGCACGGAAACACAGAGACGTGGGCAACCGGCCGGCCAGCAGGTGGGCAAGGAGCAGGGGCAACTCCCCGTCCTCCCTTCAAGCAGCAGCCAACGGCTGGGTCGGGGGAAACGCACAGACGTCAGGAGCACAGGTCTCTGGGGGACTGGACGGGAGGTGGCAGCCTGCACATGAACAAAGGGACCCTTTTGTGCCACCGTCTGCCGTGCAGCCCGGACCAGGGGTCCCATGGGCGCTGCAGCTGTGGGGCCTGACGCGTGCCCAGTTGCCCCCACTGCCTGCAGGTCACTTCCCTGCGCAGCCGCCGAACAGAATGGGGCAGCCAGAGCCCAGCAGAACCCTGGCCTGTCAAGCAGCCTGCCCTGCACCCCAGCCTTTCCTGACCAGCAGCCTTCTCTGCTCTAGCAACGTCAGGTGCTCAGGTTCTGGGGGGTCACAAGCAATGCACAAACCCGACTTCCTGACCATCAGAGAAAACCAGGGTCAGAGACGGAGTGTCCCCGCCTGCTGCTGAAACAGGCCGGGCAGTGACCCCGGGGGACCTGGCAGGGGTGGGACCAAGGCAGAGCTGCTGGCTGTCAGTGGTCAGGGCCGGCAGAAGGGCACGACCCATCCTCCATGCTGGGAGCGCCGGGTGCAGGTGTTGCCCCGGGCAGCTGCGTAACAAAGGCCAGGCGGGCAGAGGGGCAAGGCCAGGAATGCGAGCCCAGCGTGGAGTTTAACCCGGCCTGGCTGCTCTCCTTCTAAAACACACTGCTGCCTGACCTCACTGGCCAGAGAGGGTCTACGGCTCCCGGTGGGCAGGCCTCTTCCGTCTGCTCACCCAGGCCCTCCGCTGGCAGAGGCTCGGCAGGGCTGGGGCAGTCTCTCAGCCTTTGCGGGTCAGTTCTGAAAAGGCCTGGCCAGCAGAATCAACCCCGCTGAAGCCCCCCAGTTGCCCAGTGGTGCCCGTCAGGCCGCCGGGCCGAGGCGCCAATGTGCGAGCCATGACACGTTCTGCGCAGACTGGGCTCTTCTTAAAAGCAACAAATAAAACCTTGGCCCCCTTTCCAAGGCTGATCTATTTATAGCCGGACACTCCAGGTGGGTGGTGGGGACCCAGGCTCGCGGGCCATCTTCCACCGCTTTCCCGGGAGCATCAGCAGGGAGCTGGATCGGAAGCAGAGCAGCTGGGACTCGAACTGGCGTTCTGAGAGGGGATGTGGGTGTCGTAGGAAGTGACCTCATCTGCTACGCCGCAATGCCAACCCCACCCCAACTGCAGGGGCCTGAGACTTGGCCCCAGAGGTGTGGGAGGAACACATACCAGCAGGGTCCAGCCTGGCACACTGTAGGGCAGAGCCTCTGGGCCGCAGAGCGCAGGCTGGTGGTGGGCCAGCCTCCTGGTCACCGCTCTGACCCTCAGGGGTCCTTGGCTGCTGTCCTTTGAACCCCCTCAGGGCCACGGCCCAGGGAGCTCAGAGCCCAGGCCACTCTGATCTTCCCGCCTTCACTCTCCTCGTGACCTGGACCACCCACTGATCACGTGGCCAACATGCCGCTAGGACCCACGCCCTAGGCCTTGCGTCTTCTGCCCCACCTGGCTCTGTGTGGTGGGGAAACATGGCCACGGCCATGGCGAGGTCCTGCTCCGCTGGGAGGGCCCAGCGTGGTCCCTGCCGACTCTGGGTTACGGCCAGGTGAGTCTGGCTGAGCTCCCGGGGCACTGTGCATGGCCTGTCCTCCTGGCCGTGATGACACCTCCCACCTGCCCCCTCAGCCTGCGCTTCATGGCCCCCGACACTCCACCTCTGGCCCTGGTCTTGGCCATACACCCTCCTGACCACGCATGTGCCTAGGGAGTCACACCGTGGGTGGCCACACCTCGTCCTGAGTCTGGTTTCTCCTGTCACCCTCCCCCACTCAACATCCTAGCACCTGCCCCGTGTCAGGCCTGGCTGGGGCTGCCACTGTACACGACAGAGGACGGCCGCTGCCCCAAGGGCCCTCGGCACACCCCTGTGGGCGATCAGCCAACACGCTGGGGTGGCGGGCGGTCCCAGCGCAAAGCCAAGGAAGGAACAAGCACCAGAGACCAAGTCTCCACAAGGGTGCTGGGCTGTCAGGAGGAGCTGATGAGCTATGACGGCCGTGTTACCATGGTGGCCCAGGGGAAGCACGGAGGTGGCGGCTGCTGGGGGAAAGGTGTCTGTCTGGCAGTGTGGCCGTGAGCCAGTCCAGCTGTAGGTTACGGGTGGGGCAGGAGGCACAGGACAGGACACTGCAGAAGGTACTGGAAAAGCATTCCTGCGGAGGGAAGGTTCTGAGGCCTGGGCCAAGGCAGAGGGGAAACAGAGTTGGTAGCTCACCCCCGCTGACCGTGCAGAGCCCTGGCGCCCAGCCCACGCCAGCAGGTGGCTGCAGGGGCTTCGGAAGCTCCCTGGTCGGGGAGCCTGACCACTCAGTGACACACCAAGGGGAGAGGAGGGCAGGCAGCACTCAGTTCCTGTTCCTCCAGACAGCGTCCCTGCGCCGTCCGCACCAGGAACGCTTGGGCTGGGGGGCAGAGAAGGGAGCTCTCCCATGGGGGGGTCGTGTCGCCTCCACCAGCAGTGGGCGGAGCTCCCAGTAAGGATGGGCAGGGCGGGCTGTGATGGATCAGCCCTGAGCTAGAAGAAGCTGTGACATAAGAAAGTGCTTTGAAAGCGCCGGGATCCCATATGGGCACCAGTTCACATCCAGGCTGCTCCACTTCCCATCCAGCTCCTGTTTGGGGCCTGGGAAAGCAGTGGAGGACGGCCCAAAGCCTTGGGACCCTGTGCCCACATGGAGACCTGGAAGAAGCCCCTGGCTTCAGCTCGGCTCAGCCCTGGTCATTGCGGCCACTTCCGTCATCAGATGGAAAATCTGTCTCTCTCATCAAGTTCTTGTAAAGCGCATGTCAGTACCAACGGTCAAGCCTGCCGAGACCTGGCGTGCACTCACGTGCCTTCTGGGAAAGCAGCAAGGAGCCAGTCAGTGTAGGCTGCTCGCGCTGCTGGCATGCCCTGTCGGGACGCCAGTGTGAGTCCCAGCTACTCATCCAGAGCACCTCCTGTTAACACACCCCCAGGAGGCAGCAGCTGCTGGCTCAAGTACTCGGGGCTCTGCTCCTCCTGGGGAGACCCAGGTGGAGTGTAGGGTCCCTGGCTTCGGCCTGAGGCAGACCCAACTGCTGCAGGCACTTGAGGAGTGGACGCGGGGATGGAAGCGCTCTGTCTCTCTCCCCAAATACGTATATACATATACACATCCTTTGACTATCAAATAAATAAATAAACCTAAAAAAAAAAAAGAAAAGGAGAAAGAAGCAAAATTAGCACATAACAGAGTGCTAAGGCCACATAACAGAGTGCTCGCAGCCAGGAGCAGCGAGTGTAGAAGCTGCCACATGCTGGCGACCGGATGAGGACAGTGGCCTGGGAGCCAGGATGACTTCCCGGATCAGGAAAACAGTGGAGGCTTCTAGAACATTCTCACACTGGCTGACTGTGTATCTTCCCAAGTCTCTCTGCAGGACCAGTGCAAACGCAAACTCGCCACGGCGCTGGTCAGCAGGCCGTGGGGCCTGACTCAGGGGTCAGGGGGCGAGGGTCTTCGTGGTCCTGGGAGACTGGGGAAGGCTGGCGAAGCGGAACACTCATCACTCCCAGCATCCTCCTCTGCTCTCCACAATCAGGAAACGCGCTGGCTCTGTCCTCAAACTCAAAAATGAGTTTCCAGGATAGAGACTTGGTCCCAACCAGCCAGCTGGCAGCCCGGGGGGGGCCTCGCCTCCCACGCTCCTCTCGGGCACCAGGTCTTCCGACAGCCCAGGGGGTGGGCCCTCACAAGCAAAGCCCCCCCCGAACCCTGACACTGCAGGTGGAGCCGGAGGCCCAGTCGTCACACTGCAGGGACCGCAGGGACAAGGCTCTCCATGGCTGGGCTCCTGTCCTCAGAGGACCCAGCGGCCTGCTCCAGGGCGGAGTGTGAGCGGGGCCTGGGCGGCCAGACATGGGTCCACCTGGATCCTCTGCACACAGGACACTTGGTCAAGCCATGCAGACCAAGCCAGATCGGGCTGCGGCTTTCCGGTGTAGCCTCTGTGTCTGGGGGGGGGTCCCCTCTTCTTCCTGACAGCACGCACGGGCTCTGTCTCGCAACGCCTCTCCCCGCTGAGGGAACGGGGCAGGGGAGCCGCAGGCCGCCCGAGGTCCTTACCTGCCACTTTATCCCGAATGAGCTTGGCAGACTCGACCTCGCCGATGCTGCTAAACAGGCTCCGCAGCTCCTCCTGCGTCATGTTCTGCGGGAGGTAGTTGACAATGAGGTTCGTCCTCCCGATGTCGTCCCTGCAGTCTTCGGCCATGTGGTCTTCATAACCATTAGACATTGTATGCTTTAAAAATCTGCAGGGAAAAGCGAGGGCAAATCCGAGCTGTTCATGCTGCACCGTACGAGGGCAAAACCGCGGACTGCTGGTGTGCCTGTCTCCAGGGTGTGTGGGTGCCTTTACCCACGGGGCCACACTCCCACCCCGGGACTTCTTCGGACCACTGCAAGTTCAAATGAAGACCACGCCAGAAAGCTGCCCAGGGCCGCTTATGGCACCTTTACCAACAGTTGCCAAAATCGTGAAGTTACCAAGACGCCCATCTGATGAATGAAAACTTCATAACATGCATTTTCCATGAACTTCTCAAGGATTTTAAAATACTTTGGTATGGAAGCCGATGTGTTCCACTTCTGTCTAGGACCCTGGCACAGTACACCCACGAGGGGCAACTCCCACTCACGGGCTCGCTCCAGCTCCGGGAGCTTCCGAAAGACTTCCTCAGCTAGGAGAAACAGACCCCCCCAGGCAAAGACACGACGGAGAGAATCGTAGGAACACACTACAGTGGCTCTGCAAACCTAAAACCACCTGAAAATGAAATCCAGGGGTTGGCTGCTGTGGCACTGACATTTCTCATCGGCATAGGTTCGATTCCCAGCTGCTCCACTTCCACTCTGGCTCCCTGCTTACGACCAGGGGAAGGAGGGGGGGAAGGACCGAGTCTTTGGGAGACCTGCCCAGCTCTCCCCACTGTGACCATCCGGGGAGTGAGGCAGCGGAGGGAAGCTCTCTCTCTTTCTCTCTGTAACTGCCTCCCGGCACACAGCATGACCCTGTCGCAGCCACCCCTGCGGAGGGCTGCAGAGAGCTGCCGGCCAGTCGAGCACCACACTACACACAGACATCCACATCTGTGCCGTCTGCCCCTCGAGGGGTTCCTGCCCACGCGGACTGTGGGAGCCTCCTGCACCCCCAGGACAGAGGTGGGGGTGGGTCTTGCCCTCACAGCAGGTTCTTCCAAGTTTCCGGGAACTCAGCCTGTCTCCTCGGCTCACCGAGGCTGCAGCGCGCAGCTCTGTGTCCCCGTCTCTAAGTGCACCAGATCTGCACTGCACACCAAAGCCCAGTACCCATGGCCACGTGGCTCTGTCCCTCTATAAAAATGGCCCTGGGACAGGCATGGCAAAGTGGGTTAAGCTACACCACTTGCGACACCCGCATCCCATCCCAGAACACTGGCTGGAGTCCTGATGCTCTGACTGCAACCCAGCTCCCGGCGGAGGCCCCCGGGGAAGGCAGAGGAAGGAGGCCCACGTGCTCAGAACCCCTCTATCCCCGTGGGAGACAGATGGAGCTCCATGTTCTTGGCTTCTTCCACCTGGCCCAACCCTGGCTGCTGCGGCCAGGTGGGGAGTGAGCGAACCAGGAGACGGGTGAACTTTCTCTTGGTACGTCTTCCATCTCTCTGCTTCTTGAATTAACATCGATAATAGAATAAGCATTCCTGCCAGGAGTCCACAACTACACAATCACCTCTTGTATGGACACTGCCCACCTGCCCCAAGTCAATTCCCGGGGCTTCCCTGGCTCCTCTCAGACCACGCGTACAAGGGCAGCCTCCTGCACCTGTCACGTGACTGGGGATGCGCTGTGTGCTTTGAGAGCCACGGCCAAAGACAGGACAGTGAGACTTCCCAGGATCAGAAATGTGCGCCTGGCAAACGGCACCAGCAATGGGAAGAGCAGCCCACCGGGAGAAAGTGGCTGCTGACCACATGAACGCGTGGAGCAGCAGCAACTCCCACGCGTGGTGCGTCTGCCCCCCGACCGCATCCCCGGGTTGGGGGGACACTGGGCACCATGCATCAACAGCAGGTTCCACGTGTGGCGCGTCTGCCCCCCGACCGCATCCCCGGGTTGGAGGGACACTGGGCAATGTCTAGAGACACGTTTGGTTGCCACCTGAGGCTGGCAGTATGCTGCTGGTACCCACCTAGTGGGTGGGAGCCAGGGACGATGTTCAGTAAATAACCCTGCAGGCCCAGGATGGCCCCCACACGTGAGCTGTCCAGCCACCAGGGCTACGCTGCTGAGGCTCCAAAAACCTGACCCAGAGGACTACGAATCCATGCAGGAACGCGACAGATACGCCAACAGCCCCACGGGCCAGTGGACCCACGCCAGCAGCTCACTCTGCCACGGAGCCAAGGGGCAGCCAGCGTTGGGCAGTGCCCACCAACCCCCTTAGTGTGAGCCCCACTGGGGTGGCTCAGGAGGCGCGCACTGCCCTAGACGGCTCTGACGGGCCTCATCTCCCTCCCACTCCAGGCTTTTCCTCCGAAGGACGGGCACCCCCTCCTCCAACGCCTTGTGAGGAGGGCACAGGGGCCCCACTCGCGCTGTCCAGAACAGGTAGACGTGGACTCCTCAGACAAGGGCCCACGCACACGCCACAGCCTGACACACAGGTCTGGCCCGCTGCCTGCCTCTACGGATCAAGTTTTATGGGAACGCAGCCACTCCTGTAGGTTTACGCGCTGGCTGGTCTCAAGCCATGGTGACAGCGCCGAGGAGTAACCACCAGATGGCCCACTGAGCCAAAAACAGGCTTTCCCACCTGGCTCGCGACAGACTCCAGTCGGCTGACCACTGTTCCGAGATGTAAAAACAGACTATTTCAAGAATGGATCTGTAACACTGAGTAAGGCAAAGGTTTCTCAATTACAACACCACAAACCCACTGTCTTCAAAACAAACAAAAAAAACCCTATTTTATAATCATTTTACTTAAAAACAGTTTATTTTTATTGGAAAGTCAGATATACAGACAGGAGGAGAGACAGAGAGGAAGATCTTCCGTCCGATGATTCACTCCCCAGGTGACCGCAACGGCCGGTGCTGCGCCGAGCCGAAGCCAGGAGCCAGGAGCTTCTTCCAGGTTTCCCAGTGGGTGCAGGACCCATTTCTTTGAGAAAGAGGCTGCTAGAATTACAACCCATAGATCGGATAGAGTAATTACAAAGTGGACTGCGTTTGGAACATTCTCTGATGTTCTCAAAACAGAACAATGGGCCTGGCGCAGTAACCTAGTTGCTGAAGTCCTCGCCTTGTATGTGCTGGCCTCCCATATGGCTGCCAATTTATATTCTGGCTGCTCCACTTCCCACCCAGCTCCCTGCCTGTGGTCTGGGAAAGCAGTCGAGGACGGCCCAAAGCCTTGGGACCCTGCACCTGTGTGGGAGACCCGGAGGAAGCTCCTGGCTCCTAGCTTCAGCTCCAGCTGTTGCGGCCACTTCAGGAGTGAACCGTTAGATGGAAGATCTTCGTCTCTCCTTCTCTCTGTAGATCTGACTTTCCAATAAAAATAAATTCATCTTAAAATTGTGAGAAACCTCAATTTGCAGGACACAGCACCTGAGCAAACACAGACAACGAACGGATGGGTGGCAAGTAACTGTGCAACCAGATGCCCAACCCGCTGGTCACCAACAAAATGCAGATGTCCACCACACGGAGCTTCTGCTGCCCGTTGGAACGGCTGAGACAAAAGTGGACAGACCCAGGGACAGTGAAACAGTCAATGTCAAGGGCTAGGAGCCCCTGGAGAGGCTGCCAGGCGAGACAGGCACGCAGAGAAGGAGCGCTCTTCCATCCGCTGGCTCACTCCTCAGACTGCTGCAATGGCTTGTGTGGCCGGCCGGCCAGGCAGCCGCTTCGCCGGGGTCTCCCACCTTCCCCGGACCATCTCCCACCGCTTCTCCCAGGCCGTGAGCGCCGAGCAGCTGGGGACAGGGATGGGTGGCCCCATGGGCTGCTGGCTTGACCCACCGACACCCGGCCCCAACCAGCAGGTGAGCAGTTTCACCAGCTAAGCGCATCGAGAATGCCAACTGGCAATCCCAGCACGGATCCAAGACGCTGATGTCCCAAAACACCCGAACATCCTTCAGGTCCAAGGGGGCACTGGCACGCCAGGCAAGGGAATACTACTCGGCAAGAAAAAGGTGCCACCAAGTCATGCCCGCGGGCGCCCCCCACGGGCATCTCAAATACCTTCTGCTAAGTGAAACAAGGGAGACTGCACAGGCCACAGACTCTGGGAGTATGCGTCTGCATTCCACCAAGGGCAGTTACAGCTGGCACCGATGTGGCGTGCAGTTCAGGGGCCTGGGCATGTGCCAGGCAGAGCCCCCTTGTGCTGTGGGGCAGCGGCAGATGGCACTTCCACTGCCGGGGCACGGCCTGCATAGGGCGCTTCGTGTTCTCATGGGCTGCCATGCCCACAAAGCACCCATCTGTGCGTGGCCACAGCATCCTCAACGCTTTATTCTTAGAGGGGCCAACTGCCAACTAACACAGGAATCCCAACAGTACCCAGTGGGGACCTGGGTGAGTCTCTGGGTGTGTGCCTTGGATGGTAAGCCCAGCAGCCCCGCTTCCCATCCAATTCCCTGCCTGTGGCCTGGGAAAGCAGTGGAGGACGCTCCAAAGCCTTGGGACCCTGCACCCGCGTAGGAGACCCGAAAGAGGCTCCTGGCTCCTGACTTTGGATTGGCTTAGTTCCGGCCATTGCGGTCATTTGGAGAGTGAATCATCGGACGGAAGATCATCCTCTCTGCATATCTGACTTCCCAATAAAAAATTATCACTGAATGACCAGCGACTCCAGTGGTCCCAGCGCACCCACCCCCGGTGTGGTGGGCCTGCAGACTCCTCTGAGCTGTCCCCTTGGTCCACCTCCCATCAACCCCTTACTCCCAGGGGGCCAGGACGCGGCTGTCACCATGGACCAGTTCCCCAGGAAGAAATTACCACCAGGCTTTTCTCTTTTTTTAATTAAGGTTTATTTTTTATTATTATTTTTTTTAGATTTATTTTTATTTTTATTACAAAGTCAGATATACTGATAGGAGGAGAGATAGAGAGGAAGTGGAGCTGCCGGGATTAGAACCAGTGGCCATATGGGATCAAGGCGAGGACCTTAGCCACCAGGCCACGCTGCCGAGCCCAATTAAGGTTTATTTTTACTGGAAAGGCAATATTTGCAAAAGAGAAGGACGGAAAGATCTTCCATCTGCTGGTTCATTCCCCAGATGGCCACGAAGGCCGGAGCTGAGCTGATTCAAAACCAGGAGCTTCTTCCAGGTCCCCCACGTGGGAGCAGGGTCCCAAGGCTTTGGCCCGTCCCCCACTGCTTTCCCAGGCCACAGGCAGGGAGCTGGATGGGAAAAGTGGATCCCGGCAGTTGCACAGGGAAGATTAGCCAACTGAGCCACCACCTGAGGCTCTGCAGTGGGGACTCCTCTGGGATTCATGTCCTGGCTTTGAGGTAAGCTGGCCCGTTGCAGGTCACCGCAACCCACTCCTCCCCACCGCCCCCCCCCCAGGCTGCTCTCCTCCTTGGCCCCTCTGGACACTGTTTCTTACTGCCTGCGTCACTCCTGAGCTGGCGTGGCGACCTGCTTGCTGTCCTCAAGGGCTGACCTTCCGGCACTGTCCATGGCCCTGACCCACAGCTGACAAGAAGGCCGTGGTGCCTGCCTCACAGTCCCTCCTTCGCTTCAGTATCGCCAGGGAGCACCCTCCAAAGCCAAGTGCACGCAGCCGAGGGAAACCTGGCCGTAACCAGGTGAGACTGCTGGTCTGTAAGCAGGTGCCAGGGGAGGAGGCCTGCTGGAATGATCCCCAGGGCAGTCGATCACTCCGTAGATACCTCCAGGCCCATTGGCACGGCTGCGTGGGACGGAGCGGTGCACCGCGCCTGTCTTCGGGGAGCTTGGAGCAGCTCTGTGCACCCCCAGGTCCGGCCCTGACCCCGCACGCAGCACCTGGTTCTCTCGGGGACCTCTCCAGTTGCAGTGGTCTGTCTTCAAGCTGCAAGTGCGAAGCCAGCCAGGAACTGCTCTAGTGCCAGCAGAACCCGAAAATATCGCCTGACCCAATTTACAACTGGCACGCCAGACGAGGTGCGGGGAGGCCTAGGTGGACGCGGCGCCCAGGTGCTGGCCCCGGCCCATGGCGGAGACGGTCGCCTGGCTGGGGCAGTTCCAGCCAAGTCACAGTGATTCTGGACTGGCCGAGCTGAGACGACTGCAGGGATGACAGGTCGGGTATAGCCAGTGTCTGGCCCAGGCCAAGCCGACAGGAGCCCTCGGGGCCTGCCACAGCTCAGGGCCGTGCGGAGAGTTTTTTCTGCAGGGTCGGGGCTTCCCAGGCACTCTGGCGCACTCCAGCGCTGGGCAGTTATGAGCGCGGGCGCTGGGCAAGACACTTCCCTCCAAGACCCCTGGTTTCCCCACGTGCAGAACGAGGTGGTCCCAAGCCGGCACCAGGGCCTGGCCGGTGGCAGGCCAAGTCCTTGCCCCTACTCTTCCTTCTTGCACAGAATCAAGGCCCATGTGTCCCCATGACCCGTCCAACCACGAGCGCCCTCACCATGGCGCCTTGGTCCTTGCTGCCTCTCCAAATCTCTCGTAGCAGGTGGCAGGCTCACACGCGCCCCCCTTCCCAGACCGGCGGGTCAGACCTCCACGCTGTACCTGTTTGTCCTCTGCCCCTAGCCCTCGCCACAACCCCGTCACCTCCTGCCACACCAATTGCCACAGGGACAGGTCCCATCATTTCAAACCCGGAGCTTTGCCCTCCAAACCTCCCCTCTCCCTCCCGGCTCCATCGGTCCGGTCGGCAGCAGGATCCAAGGTCCCCAGGCTTCTCAGAGAACCCACCACATGTCAGGCACCGGGCAGTCCTGTCCCTTGGGACAGCTGCTATAGGATCGTCTCGATTTTTTTTTTTTTTGAGAGGCAAAGGTGAGAACATTTGATTCATTCCCCAAATCCCAGCAATAGCTGAGTTTAGACCAAGCTGAAGCTAGGAGCTGGGAACCAGGACTGGGGTGGGGTGGGGTGGTTCTGGACCAGCAGGAGGCTGGAGCCGGGAGCCTGAGCCGGGCAGCAGGCCCAGGGAAGGCGATGCAACCACAGCCCCCGCCCGCCCCCCCCCCCCCCCCGTCCCAGAAAGGCCTAGAACCCCTCTAGCAGTTACTGCAGCTGCCTTCCCTTTGGTCAGCTCCAGGGCCGCTCACCCTTCTCCCTCCTTGACCCGTCATGGAGGGCCACATCCATCCGCCTGGACAGCATCATCTGCTCTCAAAACAAAAGCCCAGCACCGGACAAGCCCGGCTTTCACCCACACTCGCCCTCAGAGTCAACCAGGGCTCTCCCATCCCCAGCGCAGTCCCAGCACTGCAGGCCTGGGGCCCCCCCACCGGCTACATCTCAAGTGGGTGTGTGTGGGGGGGGCGTCCGGCCCACAGGGCAACATCCTGCAGGAAAAGCCGGTCGGGCTCTGCCCACGCAACCGCAGGTGGGCCACACTACTTCCCGGCCTATCGGAGGCTCATCTCCAAGTTGGTAACTTTGTGTGGCTCAGGGATGCCATGGTGCATATCCAACCGGCCCCTGCCCCCTCCCCCGTCCCAACGTGGCGCGCCACCCGCCTCCAGCCCTTCCTGGCTGAGACAAAGCCCCCGGTCCGCTCCACTCCCGGCTGGCCAGCCCACGCCGACCCCTGCGCGCTTTCCCGCCCTGCAGCTCCCCTCCCCTCCCCCACCGAGGCCTCCTCACCTCCGCCAGGAGGCACTCGGGGGCCGGCCGGGCTTGGCTAACGGCTCCCCTTCCTGGGGCCTCCACATCCGCCCGAGCCTCGCCATGCCCACGTCCAGCAGTGAGCTGAGCCCCACGCACGCCGTGACCATGGCCTCCCCGGAGCCCGGCTGGACCCGGCCCGGCGGCGGCCGCCGCGGGCGGGCAGCTCCGAGGAGCGCAGGCCTCCGCTCGCCTCCCCTCCGCAGCCTGGCTCTCGGCCGCCCCCTGGAGGCGGGCACAACTCCGGCAACTGCCCGCGCCGGGGGCCGCGCGAGGCAACAGTTGATCCCGGGGAGGGGGTGGGGGTGGGGGTCCGGGCTCCGGGCTCGAGCCCCGCGCTGCCCAGACCCCGGCAAGGGCTGCCCAGGCCCCGGCAAGGGCGGGCTGCGGAGAAGGCCGCTGCCCCTCCAGCCGCCCAGAGACCAACGGAATTGGCTTCGGGCCCCAAAACTTGCAATCGGGAGCGGCACGGTCAGATCTGCGCCCACAGGAGACGGCGCTCCGGGTCGGCGCTGAGGCCCAGGGGGTGAGGCCTCTGTCTGCAGCGCCGCCGGCATCCTGTATTGGTACAGGTTCGAGTCCCGGCTGCCCCAGGATCGATCTGGGACACCGGCGGGGCGAGGGGGGCCAGCGCAGATATTTAGGGCCCTGCACCCACGAGGGAGACACCCCAGAGAAGCTCCTGGCTCTCGGCTTTGAACCGGCCATTCCAGCCGTTGGGGGAGAGGACCAGCGGATGGAACCTGTGTCTCTCCTCCTCTTTGTAACTCTCCTTTCTAATCATAATAAGAACACGAGGCAGGGAGCGAGCAAAGCAGCCAAGCAAGCCGCAGCAGACAGGATTCTCCTTTCCCCCCTTGTGGCCCCATAGTCCGGGACTCTGCACCCCAACACTGACTCTCACCAGGCTCCTCGGTCTCCCTACACCCCCCGGGGAAAGCAGCGCTTTAACAGCACAGCCCCCTCCCCAGCTGAGCCCCCCCATCTGCCGGAAGCCTCCTACCCCACAGCAGGTGGAGGTGTCCGAGGCCAGTTCGCCTCCAGGCCGGGATGACCACAGCGCCTGTCCCCTGCAGGGCCGTGCAGCGGGGTATCAAGTCCTCGGCAGCCCCTGGGGGTCACCGGCTCTTGGTGTCCTCCCCACGCCCCCCCATCCCAGCACAAGGCTGAGGGCCGGCCTGCTGTACCCGACACAGCTCAGCTCCAGCACCGAGAGGAGAGCGCGCGAGCCAGCTGCAGCAACTTTGGTGGCAGATCAGAGTCTTACTGGAGCCAGAGACCCCACCCCCTGGGGGTCTCCGATCCTGAGCCTTCTTGGGGAGCTGTGCGCCCTGGGGGACCCCCTCGCGGGATGCAGGACGCAGACCCCTCGCCAGTGGGCACTCCCACCCCCGTGAAGGCTGGAGCGGGGTGTGGGAAGCTGGGCGGGCACCTCCATGGTGGTAGAGGGGGATCCCGCGCCCCCACGTGTCCTGCCCTCTGCGCCCCCTGCGCACAGTAGGTCTCTAAGCCCCCGGATTTTTTTTTTTTTTTAAAGTAGAGCCTCGCCACGGCGGACACACCGGAAAAGGAAGAAGGCGCATCCAACCCCATTGTTCAACCGCCAGCAGTTTTCAGCACACACACACACACACACACACACACGCACGCACACACTTTGACAAACCCCCGAAGTCCCACGCCCCACGATCAGTGAGCTTTGTTAAAGAGATGGCGCTCACCGAAAAAATAAATAAAACGATTATTATTATTATTTTTTTTTTTTTGTCCTTCCTTCTCTCTCAAATCTTGCTTTCCCGTCCAGCTCTGCACGCACCTGGGGGTTGCATGCGAGATGGCAGGGGCAAGGTGGGAGAGAGCCGGGAGGGATGGAAATTCAAAAATATAATAATAATAATAATAATGAAAACAGAAAGAAAAAAAAAAGCGACCTGGGAGATCTCCCCCCCCCCCCACCCGCAGCCCCACGGATCGGGTCCTCCTCCTGGGACCGACACCCTTATTACAAAAATAAGAATCATCATCATCATCATCGAAAGGCCATCGGCGGCACTGGCCGGCGCAGCGAGCCGCTGGGCCGTGACCTCTGCACGCTGCCCACCCCGCGCGCCCCCCGGACCCCGGCCCACCCCCGCCGCCCCCGCCCGGGCGCGTGCACGACACGCCGCCCCCCGAGAGGAATCCGGCCCCGGGCCTGGCCCCCACGACATGCGGCCGGCGCCCTTGCAGCAGGCCCGGGCCTCGAGCAGGCCGGCAGGCGAGCGCAGGCCCGCCGCGGCCTAGCCCCGGTTCAGGCGCCTCCCGCCTCACCTGGACGCGGGCGGGCGGGCCCGGGGTGGGGTGGGGGTGCTGCTCCGGGGCGGGCGGTCAGGCGGGCGGGCGGCCAGGCGGGCGGGAGGCGCCAACGGGGCTCGGTACGGCCTCGGGGGGGACCGGTCAGCGGCGGAGACGGCGACGACGGCGGCAGCGGCAGCGGCAGCGGCGGCGGCTCCTCCTCAAGCGCGCACGACCCGCTCCGGCCCGAGGCCCGGACACGCCTCCTCCCCCACCTCCCGGCGCGCACGCTGATTGGCCAGCGTCCGCCAGGGCGCGCTGTTCATTGGTAGGCGCGGCTGTCGCGGCGCTGCGGAGGCGGGATTTCCGGTCGGGGCGGCCTGCCGAGAAGGGTTTGGGCGGCCGGCGGAGACGCGCGGGTGGCCGGCGATGGCCGCGGAGGAGAGGACGCGGCGTCCGGGCCCAGCCCGCGACGGAGGCCCGCTCGAGGCGAGCGCCTTGCCGTGGCTGCCTCGCACCTGTCTGCAGCCTCAGGCAGGTAGGGAGCAGTCAGTGCAAAGGGGGCCGGGGCTGCCGGTGCTGGTGGTGCTTGGTGGTGATGGGAGGGGAGGCGATGGGCCACGAGCCCCAGGTTCGAATCCCGGGTGGGAGGGAGCTGATGTCAGCTCGCGGGGCCTGCTGCTGCGAGGAGTCAGGGCCTGGGATGTTAAAAACTCACCTTCATTCGTGACACTTCTCCTGCACGCCTATCGTGTATCCCATCGTTGCAATCTTCCCACTTGCTGCTGTGTTTATTTATTTATTTTCTCTTTCCCAAGGAGGTGACATGCTGGATCAGCGCTGCCCGGGAGAAATGAAAGCAAGCCACAAATGTGAGGCACTTACTGCATTTGAATGTATTATTAGTATTATTTCTTAGGAGGGCAGGTGCCACGATGCCAGAGGTGGAAGCGCTCGAGTCTGGGATCAGAGTGCCTGGGCTGAAGTCCCCAGCGCTTCTCCTTTTGGCATCCTGCATGCGCATGCTGAAAAGGAGCAGGTAGTTGGGGCCACACCCACATGAGAAACCTGGCTGGAGTTCCAGGCTCCTGGCTTGGACTGAACCGTTCCAGTCCATCATAGGCATTGGGCATTTAACCCATACATAGATGAAAGATTTCTTCCCACCCTGGGTCCGGTGAGAGGGCTCAATTGCCTAATTCTCCACCTCCAAGCGCTAACATCCCCATATGGGCACCGGTTCTAATCCCAGCTGCTCCACTTCCCATCCAGCTCCCTGCTTGTGTCCTGGGAAAGCAGTCGAGGACGGCCCAAAGCCTTGGGACCCTGCACCCGCGTGGGAGACCTGGAAGAAGCTCCTGGTTTCAAATCAACTCGGTTATGGCAGTTTGGAGAGTGAAGCAGCAGATGGAAGAACTTTCTGTGTTCTTAGTAAATATTGCCTTTCCAATAAAAATAAATAAATCTTATTTAAAAAAATAAGATCTCCCCACCCCACCATTTTTTTTAAAAAAAGATTTTATTATTATTGGAAAGCCGGATATACAGAGAGGAGGAGAGACAGAGAGGAAGATCCTCCATCCGATAATTCACTCCCCAAGTGAGCCGCAACGGGCCAGTGCGCGCCGATCCAATGCCGGGAACCTGGAACCTCTTGCGGGTCTCCCACACGGGTGCAGGGTCCCAAGGCTTTGGGCCTTCCTCGACTGCTTTCCCAGGCCACAAGCAGGGAGCTGGATGGGAAGTGGAGCTGCCGGGATTAGAACCGGCGCCCATATGGGATCCCGGCGCGTTCAAGGCGAGAACTTTAGCCGTTAGGCCACGCTGCCGGGCCCAGCCCCACCATTTTTTAAAGAGGATATATTTTATTTATTTATTTTTTATTGGAAAGGCAGATGTATAGAGAGAAGGAGAGACAGAAAGATCTTCCATCCACTGGTTCACACTCCAGACAGCCGCAACTGAGCTGATCCGAAACCAAGAGCTTCTTTTGGGTCTCCCGCGCAGGTCCAGAGTCCCAAGGCTTTGGACCATTCTCCGCTGCTTTCACGGGCCACAAGCAGGGAGCCGGAAGGGAATTGGAGCATCTGGGGTACGAGCTGGCATCCCTATGGGATCCCGGCACATGCAAGGCAGGGGTTTACTCACTAAGCCATCACACTGGGCCCCCCACCTTTGAAATAATGTTAAAAAGGACAAAAGCAGCAGATGATATTAATTTTAATGATGCTTTGCTTGGGGCAGAAGTTCAGTGTGTGGGTTGGAGTCAGCCCTTGGAATGCCACATCCCGTACCTTCGTGCCTAGTTCAGTCCTGGCTACCATACTCCGCATCCTGTTCCTGGTGGCTGTGTCCCCCCGCCGGGAGGCAGCAGGGGACTGTTCAGATACTTGGGGCCTCTGTCACCTACCTGGGAAACCCAGATAAGGTCCCCACCTCCTGACGTGACCCTGGTCCGCCCTTGTCTGTTGAAATAGCGAGCCGAAGGGTCTTGCTGCCTTTTAAATAAAGTGAGGACAAGCAATATGTTGTGTTTCAGATAATGTGTCCAAAAGGGTATTCAGTCTAAAAAAATGACTTCGCTGGTGGGGAAGTCATTAACATTCTCCCTCCCCCACGTACCTTTGAAATGTGATGTGTTTTCTTTTGTATTCCTTCAAAAATTGATTTAAATCATTCATCTTATACGTATTTTTTTTTTTTTACATTTGTCTTTATTGGAAAGGCAGCTTTGCAAACAGAAGGAGAGACGAAGGAAAAGATGTTCCGTTCGATGGTTCACTCCCCAAGCGGCCGCAACAGCTGAGCTGAGCCGATCCGAAGCCAGGAGCCAGGAGCTTCTTCCAGGTCTCCCACTTGGGTACAGGGTCCCAAGGCTTTGGGCCGTCCTCCACTGCTTTCCCAGGCCACAAGCAGGGAGCTGGATGGGAAGTGGAACAGCTGGGACTCGAACCTATGTTCCCTGTGGGGGTCCATCGCCTCATGCGGAGGCTCAGCCAACTGTGCCACGATGCTGTTTCTCCGTTCTCCCCCTGACAATGATCTCATTAAGATGGCTTTGTAGGGCCCGGCGCAGTGGCCTAACGGCTAAAGTCCTCGCCTTGAACGCACCGGGATCCCATATGGGCACCGGTTCTAATCCCGGCAGCTCCACTTCCCGTCCAGCTCCCTGCTTGTGGCCTGGGAAAGCAGTCGAGGACAGCCCAATGCATTGGGACCCTGCACCCGCGTGAGAGACCAGAAGGGGGTTCCTGGTTCCCGGCTTCGGATCGGCGTGCGCCGGCCCGTTGCGGCTTACTTGGGGAGTGCATCATCGGACGGAAGATCTTCCTCTCTGTCTCTCCTCCTCTCTGTATATCTGACTTTGCAATAAAAATAATAAATAAATCTTTAAAAAAAAAAAAGATGGCTTTGTAAACCTGACGTCCTGCAAGGGGGGGACTCATCCCTCATCGTCTCATTTCTTCCTTTTGGCTAAGGCTTACTCGGCCGTCTCATGCTGTTGGCAGGGACTTCCGGGTGTTGATTTCCTGACCAGGGTTACAATCCAGTGCTGCTTCTGGACCTCACTGCTCAAACTGTTCTGTTTTTGCCCAGTGTGTGTGTGTGTGTGTGTGTCCGTGCGCCCCAGGCTCCACCTTAGAATACAACGCCAGGGAGCGCTGTTGGTGTTGTCAGAGCCAGGTTTAGGGACCAGGGTGTGGCAGGTGGCAGGCGGGATAGGTGGAGACTCAAGTTGGAGCGCTGGTTCCAGGCCTGGCTGCTCTGTTCCCACTTCTGGTAGAAAGCTTGGACCCCTGTACACGCGGAGGAAACCTGTGTAGAGGTCAGCTTGGTGCCCATATGGGATCCCGGGGCACATTCAAGGCGAGGGCTTTAACTGCTTGGCTATGGCGCCAGGCCCAATCGTCAACACTTTCTAACCACTCACAATGCACCCTGCCCTTTGCGTGAGGACAGGGCACTCCCCTCTTCCCCCCCACATCCATAAACAAGAGGTGATAATTACACCGATCCCTGAGGGGGCTAAGAGACCGCTTGATGCCATAACCCACTCTAAGGGACTGGCACAGGGCCTAGGCCCCCAGGCCTGCCTTTCTTCCTTTTACAACAGGCTTGTTTCTGCCGTGCCCCCAACTCCCTCCGGCTGATGGGAGGCACGTGACAGGAAGGCCTGACCCCATTTTTAGGGGTTGGCCCCAGCCAAGCCACTGGCATGAGCAGCTTCAGAGCCAAGGGCCAGCACGCTACCAGGCAAAATGAAAGTATTTCAGGCCGAAAGACTTGCAAATGCAGAGGCCCCGATCTGGCCGGGGGCCCAGTACTTTGGAAGTGTGAAAGAAAGTTAGCAAGTGGCGGGGGGGCAAGATGGGGACCACGGGGGCGTGGACGGCGGAGCTGAGGTGGCATCCCAGGGGCAGGACAAGAAATGGTTCAGAGTGTGTGTGCAATGAAGATAGGACTGTGAGTGGAGGCCTGAAGCCTCAGCTCAGCGATATGTTCTGATCCAAAGTGTTTTTTGGGGGCCCGGTGGTGTGGCCTAGTGGCTAAGGTCCTCGCCTTGAATGCGCCAGGATCCCCATATGGTCACCGGTTCTAATCCCGGCAGCTCCACTTCCTCTCTATCTCTCCTCCTCTCTGTATATCTGACTTTGTAATCAAAATAAATCTTCAAAGTGGTTTTTGTTTATTTGTTTGTTTTTTCAGGTGTATTTATTCATCTGAAAGGCAGACGTGACCCTGAACATGAAAGGAAGAGGCAGCGCTTCCATCCACTACCAGTGGCCACATCCCAGTGGAAGTCAGGAGCCTGCAGCTCCATCCTGGTCTCCCACCCCGTGGGTGCAGGGGGCACCAGGTCCTCAGGCCACTACCATCCGGGCACACTAGCAGGTAGCCAGATCGGAAGCGTAGCGGCCGGGACACAACCCCAGCACCCGTGATGTGAGAGGCCTGTATTGCAAGAGACGGCTTAACCACCTATAGTGCCTGCACCAGCTTCCTGGGCGGAAGTCGAGGTAGGACGCTCTTCCGGTGTTTGAGGGTTTGTTTCGGGTTTTGGGCAGAAGTACAGTTTGACCCTCGGGGGCAGGCATCTGAGAGTATAGCTCCAGGCAGTTGTTTTGTTGTCTTAGGTTTATTTTTTATTGGAAAGAGAGATTTACAAGAAGGCAGGAGAGACAGAAAGATCTTCCGTCCACTGGTTCACTCCCCAAGTGGCCGCAACAGCCAGAGCTAAGCCCATCCAACACCAGGAGCCAGGAACCTCTTCCGGGTCTCCCACGTGGGTACAGGGTCCCAAGGCTTTGGGCCGTCCTCCACTGCTTTCCCAGGCCACAGGCAGGGAGCTGGATGGGAAGTGGAGCAGCCAGGACTCGAACCAGTGCCCGTATGGGCTGCCGGTACTTAGCGGTAGAGGTTTAGCCTACTGCCCTGTAGCACCAGCTTCCTGGTATCTTTCCTGTGACGATAGTGAACATTTCCTTTCTCTCTCTTTTTTTTTAAAGATTTATTTATTTTCATTACAAAGTCAGATACACAGAGAGGAGGAGAGACAGAAAGACCCTCCGTCCTCTGATTCACTCCCCAAGTGAGTGCAACGGCCAGTGCTGTGTTGATCCGAAGCCAGGAGCCAGGAGCTCTTCCAGGTCTCCCACGCAGGTGCGGGATCCCAAGGCTTTGGGCCGTCCTCGACTTCCCTTCCAGGCCACAAGCAGGGAGCTGGATGGGAAGCGGGACTTCCAGGATTAGAACCGGTGCCCACATGCGATCCCAGCTTGTTCAAGGTGAGGACTTTAGCTGCTAGGCATTGGCGCCGGGCCCAACATTTCCTCTTCAAAGGGTAGAGAGAGCTCCTCCATCTCGCAACTCCGCTTCTGAGGACCAAAGGCTGACCCAGCCCCCACTGTGGTCCCAGAGGCGTCTCCATGGTGACCCTGGACTTTCACTTTCCGGTACTTCCCTGAAGAAGTAAATCAGTAAGTCGCTAAATCACTTTCGACCCTGCTCTCTCCCCGTGACTCATTCAGTGATAGGAGTGAACTATTACTTCGATTTTTTTAATATATATATATGTGTGTGTGTGTACATATGATTGTGTCTACTTTTTTCCATTTTATTGGAGGGACACAGAGTGACAAATAGGAGAATAGCCAGGTCTGGGCTTGGGCTGAAGCCAGGAGCCCGGAGCGCCATCCGGGTCTCCCACATGGACAGCAGGGCCTCAAGCCCTGGAGCCTTCCCAGGATGCTGAAGTCCAGACTTGAACCAGGCCCTCTGATCCGGTCCACGGGGCCTGCCGAATACCGTGTTAATGATGCGCATCTCCGCTTGCCCCCTATCTTGTCTTTATCCATGTCCTGGAGCGGGCTCACACCCAGCTCTGCCTGCCTGAAGAACCTCGTGGCATGCCCAGCCAGGCCGTAGCGGTCAGTCTGCAATAGGCTCACACAGAGCAGTAAAGAGGTGGGGGCCTGGTGCGATAGCCTAGCGGCTAAAGTCCTCACCTTGCATGCTCCGGGATTCCATGTGGGCGCCAGTTCACATCCATGCTGTTCCACTTCCCATCCAGCTCCCTGCTTGTGGCCTGGGAAAGCAGTCGAGGACGGCCCAAAGCCTTGGGACCCTTCCCGCACCCATGTGGGAGACCCGGAAGAGGCTCCTGGCTCCTGGCTTTGGATCAGCTCAGCTCTGACCCTTGCGACACTTGGGGAGTGAATCAGAGGACAGATCTTTCTCCTTCTTGTAAATCTGACTTTCCAATAAAAATAAATAAAGCTTAAAAAAAAGATGAAGAGGTGGGTGGTGTGCAAGCGCCAGGGCAGGCCACAGTTCCCAGAACCTTTGGTGGAGGTTGAGGGGGTGCAGGGAAGGCCCCGGGCCGAGGGTTGGTCATGGTGAAGATCCCCAACACTTGCTCCGTAAGGACAGCTAGACTGGCGAACGGGAACCCATCCTCTGGTATGTTGGAGCATTCGTGGTCTGGCCCAAGGACTGCACCCCACCCGAAAGGCCCCTCTGTGGGAGGGTGTTTTGTTTAGAATGCAGTGTTACAGAAAGGTTCTTTGGTGTGCCGGTTCCCTCTCCAACTGGCTGCAGCGGCCGGCACTGCGTCATGCCGGAAGCCGAGGAGCCTCAAACTCCATCCGGGTCTCACATGTGGGTGACAGGAAACCCACACGCTGGCACCATCGGCCCTGCCTCCCAGGCACATTAGCAGGGAGCCGCAGCCGGGCCTCCAAGCGATGCTCATATGGGATGCTGACAGGTGGCAGCTTGACCCGCTGGACCACAGCGCTTGGTCCCTGCCTGGTGCTTTGTCAAGCCACCTTGTGGGAAAGCAAACATCTGGCAAATCGGGCCAGCTCAGTGAAGGGTGCGGCCTCCAGAAGCGGCAGCTAGGGGGCAGGCGTGCCAGCCTCGCCCGTGGACCCCTGTGTGGGGTGCCATACCGGAGTGCCTGCTTTGCTGCTGCCACTCAGCACTTCTGACCCAGCTGTCCGCTACAGCAGCTGCAAGGCACTGGAATATGGCCCAAGGCCTTGGGCCCCCTTCTGCGCATCCACACCGGAGACCCGGATGGAGCTCCCGGCTCCTGGCAGTGCCCTGGCCCGGCCCCGGCCTCTGAGGCGATTTGGGGGGAGGGGGCGGGAAATGAAGCAGCAGGTGGAAAGCTCCCTGCCTCGCTCTCACTCTTAACTTTCAAATAAAGAAATAAGTCAATACGTCAATCTTTGGGGGAAAGGGAAATGGAACAGCCTTCCCACACTCAGGGCGCGGGATCTGTACCTGAACCAAGTCGGCCCTCCTCCTCCTCCTCCTCCTCCTCCTCCTCCTCCTCCCCCCTGCCCTGTGTGCTTTTGTTCCTGGGATTGTCCCTGCCCAGGTCCCTGCCACTCCCCTTTGTACTGGCAGAGGGCCCTGCCCCAGCTGCCCGGCTGCCCGGCTGCAGGGGCGGGTCTCTCGGTCACTCAGCAGCCAGAAGGAATTCCCCCCTCCTTCTGTAGTGTCCTCTTGGGGAGGGGGGAAGCGAGAGGGGAGGCTAGGGGCAGGCAGTCACACCCCAGCATCCTCCCTCCCCTCGGCCGGGCCTCCCAAGTCGGGGTCCCCACTCCTCCTCGGGGGCCCAAAGAGGGAGCAGTAAAGAGTCCTCCTGCATGGGAGACAAAGCCAGGAACCGGAAGAGTGAGGCAAGGCAGGTGGAGGGGCCCCCTTCCTGCAAAGATCCTTTGGCTCTCCACCCCTCCATCCCTGCAGCATCTTCCCTTCTTTTATTCTATCCGCGTGCCGTCCACCGGTTCACTCCCCAAGGGGCCACAATGGCGGGAGCTGAGCCGATCCGAAGCCAGAAGCCAGGAGCTTCCTCTGGGTCTCCCACGCGGGTGCAGGATCCCAAGGCTTTAGGCCGTCCTTAACTGCTTTCCCGGGCCACATGCAGGGAGCTGGATGGAAAGTGGGACAGCCGGGATACGAACCTGCACCCATATGGGATCCCAGCACATGCAAAGTGAGAACTTTAGCCACTAGGCTACTGTGTCGGACCCATGTGTATTTATTTCTTTGAAAGGGAGAGAGCTAGCTCTCACTCCTGGTTCATCCCCCCACACCACCACCTACTCCCAGGACACAGGCCTGGGGCGGGGAGGCCCCGGGGCTTTCACATTCCCAGCGTGGGAGGTTTCAGCCCAACCCACAGCAGTGTCTCTTCCCAGAGCAGGCCGGAGCTCAGGCGTCACAGCTGTCCCCAGGGAAGGCGGGGACAAGGGCAGGGAGGAACAGACCAAAGGTCACTGCCAGAAACCCTGCGGGGGCGGGGGTAGGGGTTGGGGGGGATGGTGCTGCTGGGCTTCCCACCTGCAGCCGGTGGGGGGCAGTGGGGGCCTCTGGACTGCGGCGGTGGCGGGGAGAGGACTTCCTGGTGGGGGCCGTCCTGGGCCTTGTGGGATTTGAACCAATGTCTCTGACAGCCCCTCCTCCCCTAAACTGTACCGGCAAATCTCTCTCCAGGCATTGCCAGCGTCCCCTGGGGGCCACATTCAGTCTTCCTGTCCCATGCCCTGCCTTACACTTTGTTGTTGTTGTTTTAAGATTTAGTTATTTTGGGCCCGGCTGCGTGGCCTAGCGGCTAAAGTCCTCGCCTTGAACGCGCCAGGATCCCATATGGGCGCCGGTTCCAATCCCGACAGCTCCACTTCCCATCCAGCTCCCTGCTTGTGGCCTGGGAGGGCAGCTGAGGACGGCCCAAAGCCTTGGGACCCTGCACCTGCGTGGGAGACCTGGAAGAGGTTCCAGGTTCCTGGCTTCGGATCAGCGTAGCACTGGCCGTTGCGGCTCACTTGGGGAGTGAATCATCGGACGGAAGATCTTCCTCTCTGTCTCTCCTCCTCTCTGTGTATCTGACTTTGTAGTGAAAATAAATAAATCTTTAAAAATAAACTTAGTTATTTAAGATAAGCTAACTTTCCACCTCCAGCATCCCATACGGATGCTTGTTTATGTCCCAGCTGCTCCACTTCCCTTCCAGGGCCCTGCTTGTGGCCTGGGAAAGCAGCAGAGGATGGCTCAAAGCCTTGGCTCCCCTGCATCCACATGGGAGACCCAGAAGGAGCTCCTGGCTCCTGGCTTCGGATCAGCTCAGCTCCAGCTGTTGGAATCCTTTGTGAAGCGAAGCAGTGGATGGAAGATGCCTCCCTCGGTCTCTCGTTCTTTTCGTTTTCCGTGTGACTCTGTCACCTTCTGCTCTGCCCAGGCCGTGATCGGAATAATACGGCCAGGACACAAAGCAGAGCCCCCTATGGGCTGCCCGCGCAGGTGGTCCCGCTACACCACAGTGCCACCCCTGGGAATAAGTACACTTCTTACCCTGACGGGTCAGTGTCGGGCTCAAGATCAGTGACACGCGTGAGGTTCTCCGTGACCGACCGAGACAGGCTGTCAAGTCCACAGTGAGGAATGAGGGGTGGAGAGGGGGTAAGAGAGCAGCATCCAGGGCGCCTCGGCAAAGCATCCGAGCCTGTGAAGGTCCTACTGAGGCCAGGACCCTCCCCCTGCCTGCCCCCTCCCGCGGGGACCTGCAGCAAGGGGGCTCCGCTCTCCCCAAAGCGGCTGTCCCTGGCCGAGCGGACCCAGGGGCCGTCAGATGACGCCGGCCTGCCCCGGCGTGTGGCCCAGACGGTGGGCACGGCACACGGCTTGGAAGCCTGGAAGACATCCCCCCTCCACACCGCCCCGGCTGGTTGTCTGGAAATAGGCTGGCCGACACACGCCACCCCCACCCCCTCCCCCCCCCCGGGCAGCAGGTGTAGTGGGAGAAGAGGCAGGGGGAGGGTTGTTGCTGCAGCCCCAGGACTGGTGGGCAGCCACCTGCTCTCCATGACTGCCAGCCACAGGGACATAACAAGGCCAAAGCCCTGTGGCAGTGTCCCACTGGCCCGTCTCCTCTCCAGCCAGGGCCCCGTGTCAGTAAGAAGCGGTGGCCATAGGAGGCTCGTCTGGCGTTGAGAGTCTGGGTTGGGGCAGCGGCAGGGGCAGGTGGGGGCGGTGAGCTCAGACCTGCCTCAGCCCTGTGGGGTCTCGCCAGCAGCCTTGGCTCCTGGGACAGCGTCTCGCACGTGACCTTGACCACAGCCCTCCTCTGGCTCAGGCAAGTCCTCTGAGCAGTTTGCCAATGCCCTCTTGCTGAATTTCGCCCTCCTTGGCTTCAGGTGCAAGGCCCCCCCAAATAGTCCGGGCCCTTGTCTCCCACACCAGCTGCTGGGCACCTGGCAAGCACCAACCCCCCAACGCCTCCTGCTCTCCTGGGATCTGTCACCTGTTTGTCCTTAAGAGCCCTGATCCCAGGGCCTGATAGCGTAATGGTTAAGGTCCTCGCCTTGAACGCGCCGGGATCCCATATGGGCACCGGTTCTAATCCCGGCAGCTCCACTTCCCATCCAGCTCCCTGCTTGTGGCCTGGGAAAGCAGTCGAGGACGGCCCAAAGCCTTGGGACCCCGCACCCGCGTGGGTACCTGGAAGAAGTTCCTGGCTCCTGGCTCCGGATTGGCACAGCACCGGCTGTTGCGCTCACTTGGGGAATGAATCATCGGATGGAAGAGCTCTGTCTCTCCTCTCTGTACATCTGCTTTTCCAATAAAAATAAATAAATCTTTAAAAAAGAGGCCTGCTCCCTCTGGGGCCCTGGCGGGGTACCCCTTGGCACCCCAGAGCCTGTACTGTAGACTCCTCTGGGGTGCCAGGCACAGAGCACTGTAGCCTGCTGTGTTTTCTGTCCCCTTCCCTCTTCTGGCTGTAGGAGGGGAGATTACATCTGTCCGCCCTCTGTCTCCAGTTCCCTGCGCATCACTTGGTACCTGTTCGTTTTTAAAGATTTTTTATTTACTTCTGTTGGGAAGTAAATTTGCAGAGAGGAGGAGAGACTGAGAGAAAGATCCTCCATCTGCTGGTTCACTCCCACAATGGCCAGAGCCGAACGTATCTGAAGCCAGGAGCCAGGAGCTTCTTCCGGGTCTCCCATGTGGGTGCAGGGTCCCAAGGCTTTGGGCCGTCCTCCACTGCTTTCCCAGGCCACAAGCAGGGAGCTGGATGGGAAGTGGAGCTGCTGGGATTAGAACCGGTGCCCATATGGGATCCTGGTGCATGCAAGGTGAGGACTTTAGCCACCAGGGTACTGCTCCAGGCCCTGCCCTGCGTGTCTTTTTTCAAAAGACGTCCAGGCCCATCTTTGCTATTTCACTCTACGGATGCCCACGCTGACCCGGGCTGAACCAGGCCAAAGTCAGGAATCTACAGTGCAGCCTGGGTGCCCTGCGTGGCTACCAGGTAGCAGGGACCCAAGGACTTAAGCCACCCAAGGTGTGCGTTAGCACGAAGCTGTGTCCCAGCAGAGGAAATATGTCTGTCTGCTGAGAGATGTATTTGAAAGTCAGTTACAGAACCAGAATGGGGAGACAGAAAGAGAGGTATCTTCCGTCTTGATCCACTCCCCCAAAGAACCCCAACAACTAGAACAGGCCAGTCCAAAACTCAAGGTCCAGGAGCTTCGTCCTGGTCTCCCACATGGATCCAGGGGCCCAAGGCCTTGAGGCACCTCTGTTGTGTTCCCAGGCCACAAGCAGGGACTTGGAGCTGCACCCACATGGGATGCCAGCGCCACAGATAGAGGATGTGCCAGCGGGCGGCCCCTTGTGTTGAATGACCGTGGGTCCGCTGTGCACTGGCATCACACCCCTGCCCCCGGGGAGGGGCCCCTGTGCTTGGCTGACACGTCACACTCAGAAAACCTGTCGGGGAAGGGGTGAGCCGTGCTCGGGGCTCCAGAGAGGGACCCTGGACTCTTTAGACCCTGCCCCACCTCCTCACCTCCATGTCGACCCCAGACTGGTAGAGCCCGGCTTCGGAAGGCTGCTGTTCCCAGCTGCCGGGCTCACACGGATCCAGCAGGAATGGGGGAGCACTAGGGCCCTGGCTGTGGGAGTCCCCCCGGACAATCAGGGTATCCCATGAGACCCTTGGTTAGACCACACAGGCCACTGCCCGGTCTGGGGGAAGGCAGCCTCACAGGACACAGCGGAAGGGATCAGCCGTGAACCAAGCCAGGGGCTTGCGCAGGAGGGAGGGGAGGAAGAAAACGCCTTTTTTTTTTTTCCTGCCTCCGGTTGCCAGGTAACTGTTCCGCATCCCGACAAGCCAGAGGTACAACCGTGAGCCCTGGCAGGGGAGCTCTGCGTGTGTGTGCGCATGCGCACTCTCACACCGGGCAGACTGCTGTGCCAGAGCAAAGCCGAGGCACTGCCCGTCGCCCCTGGCCTCGCGACCCCTTGCCACCCTGCAGCTCCAATCCCACCTCCAGCTGAGTTCCTAGCCCTCTCTCACCACCATCGGAGCAGGTGGCCGGAAAGAAGGCCGGGGGCTTCGGATCCTCTGTAGTGTGCAAGGACTCTCCGGGGACACCCCACCATCGTGGGCCACCGCTTCTCGCCTGGTCCCAGCGGGCCCACTCCCAGGCACCCTGTGGCCCGGGGTCCCTCCAAAGCTACCACTCCCAGGACCCCTCCTCCCCAGTGCAGGCTTGCTGCTGGGACAAGCTGTGACTAGGAGGGCTGGGGAACCCCACCCCTGCCCAGCGCAAGTAACTCCCAAGTCCTGGCCACGGCCTGCCACAATGGGCAGTGGGCCATAGCAGGGAAGCTGGCCCTGGCTCGCCATGCTGCGTCCCCACGCCCTCAGCCACGCGGAGCTGCATCCTGCCCCAGCTTCAGCCAGCTGGAACCAGAGGCCAAGCCACAGGGATCCTTGGGCACCCTAGCCCCTAACTGGAGGCTCAGGCTGGGTGAGACTGAGTGGTTAAGCCCTGCCCCCATCTCTCCCCCTAAGGAACCTTCATCAGACCCTGCACACTTTAGGAATTCTCCGCTAACACCCCCCCCAAGTCTCTCTACCCGCTGGCTCCTATGGTCCTGGGCGACTGACCCCAGGAAAGAAGATAAAAATGCTTTGTAGATAAAGCAGGCTTTGCTTCCAGGGGCAGGGCTGCTCCCAACCCCAGCGCTTACAGCTTCTGATAATTAAGGCAGCTAGATCGATTGTTCTAGAAGGTGATTTTTGGAGAAAGTCCACCTGCCCTGCACCTCGCCCCGTGAAAGTACCTTGATGTGATATTGCTATTGATCGTGTAACCTTCAGGTGTCACCCCACTGGCTAACAAAGGGAACCCTCAAACCTCGAGCAAAACCCCTTCCCCTAGCCCATGGCCACCGCTGCCGCACTTCCTATTTCTGTGGTGAGAAGCAGAGAAAAAAACGGGGTGAAGCCAGGGAAACAGAGGCCCAGGAATGGTGTGTGCAGGTGGGGGCCTCCTGCCTGTCGCTGCAGCCCCACCCCAGGGGTGAGGGAGCTAGCAGGTGTGTGCAGATGGGGGGGCCGGGATGAGGAAAAGGCTTAGGAGGGGGTGTACGTGGGGGCGGCTGGTTTGCTCGGGGCTTGTCCGGCAGAACAGGGGAAGGTGGAGGGGAGGAGTGGTGGGAGGGAGGGAGGGCAGGTGGCAGCAGGGCGGGGCCCAGTCTATAAAGACTGAGGCCCAGCCCGTGGGCCCCTGGGCGGGAGAGAGCTTGGCTGAGGACCCAGCAGGCAGGCACTGTGGCTGCTAGGATCCCGATCGGACGAGTGAGTCTCTCCGCTTGACCTCGACTCATGCTGTCTGCCTGCCCGCATTGAATCCTCCCGTCCCTCGGGCAAGGCTTGGGTCGCCAGGGGATGGGTGGGTGGGTGGGAGGGGAGCCAGGCTGCAGATGGCTGTGTCTGCCGCTGACCTCTGGGGTCCTTGTCCCTCAGACACGCACACCCCCGCTTTCCCCTACAAGGAGGCCCCGTTGATTGCCTGCAGGTGGCCCGTGACAAGGACCGGCCTGCACCATGAACTTGTGGATCCTAAGCTGCCTGCTGGCCACCTTCGTGGGCGCCTGGGTCCCGGCTGTCCATGCCCAAGGTAGCATCTTGCACCCTTGCCCTGCAGATCCCTCTCCCTGTCTCCCCCTCATTCAGCCCCTCCGGAAGTGCCCCTGCCACATCCCTGGTCCCCTGGAGCCTGAGAACTTTTGGCCCTGGCATCCGTGCCGCAAGTCCTGGTGTTACCTACCGCTCCAGTGGGTCCCCTGCCCTGCATTCCCTCCCCCCGCCCAGAGACTGTGGGAGGGCCAGAGGGTGACCTCTAGCTGTAGCCACAGCCCCTGGCAGCCAGCCAGGGCACGTCACTGGGTCTTGACCCTACAGACCCTGGGCTGGGCTTGAGGGTCAACGAGCAAGGGACAGTATGACCGGGGCAGTCCCCATCTGGGCCCTACCTCCTTCTCTTCCTCCTCCTCCCCTTTTCGCACTAAGTAATTCCATCTGCACAGTGGGGCACCTGCATTCTCCCTGCATGGGCCAGGCACGAGGCCCCAACATACTGCTGCCTGCACAAGGATTCCTGGCCTGGCCCCAGCACCCAGCAACGACCCCCTACTGTTGCTAGGAAATGGGAGGGGTAGGGCAGGCCCTTGAGTCTATGCCGTGTACACCCCCATCCCACCCTCCTGCCCTGCCCGTCCCCATCTCTCACCCCCTACGCCCGACAGGTCCAAGGGGTTCTGACGGTGCTCACGGCAGGATACAGCCTTTGCCCGGCGTGGGTTGGGCTCTCCTCACCCTGCCGCGCTATCTGTGGGAGCCAGCCCCAGTCCCCGCCCCCAACATCCCCAATCTCACCCTTTGATCCTTGGGGAAAGGGGACCTCCAGCCCCGGGAACTACCCGGCCAGGAGCACAGCAGCCCAAGGTCCCAGCCAGTGCCACTGCCCCTTGCCCCCAGAGGCCAAGGTCGGGAGAGGCCACAGCCCTTCCCCCTTCCGCCTCCCCTGCAACTGGGCCCCTGGCGGGGTTCAGCCTCAGTGTCCCGGAGGCCATCTCCCATGGCCAACTTCAGGGGCCAAGGTCACCGTCTCCCCAACTCCTCCCATGCGTCCCTGCGCACCTCCCTGTCTTTGGGGGTGCCTCTTCAGCCTACCCCGGAGTGGGAGCCCCCATTCCAATATGCTCAGAGGATGAGGCGGCGCTGCACCTACTCCAGACCCCACGGCAGTGCTGGGGGCTAAGGACATAAGCTGGTGGGGGGGGGGTTGGTTCTCGTCTTGCCAGGCCGTGGAAGGATCGATCCTGTGGCCAGCTCAGGAGGCTGGCTGCGGCTGCGGCTGCGGCTGCAACCCCCCTCAAACATCAGCTCTAACACTTGCAGGCATCTCCGAGGACTGCTGCCTGGCGTACCAGCGCCACCTCAAGTGGGCTGTGCTCCGGCACGCCCGGTGCTACCAGCTCCAGGAAGTGAGCGGAAGCTGCAACCTGCGTGCCGTACGGTGAGTTGAGGCCCTGGGAGCGTGGCAAGTGGAGCCCCCGACCCCCCCCGCCCTAACCTGGGCACCCCATGTCCATCCCACCCGACAGGTTCTGTCTGAAACAGAGGGTCGTGTGTGCGGACCCGCGTGAGAAGGCGGTGCAGAGGACCGTGCAGTACCTCAGGGCCCAGAACAAGTTATGTCTGTCCTCTCAGGTCTCTACATCAGGTGGGTGATTGCTTGACTTTTTGTCATTTTTATTTTTAAATGTATGTGCAAGGCAGAGGACCAGGGTGAAACAAACTCACTCTCTCCTACTCTCCACTGCTTCACTCCCCAAATGGGCCCAACAGCCAGCACTGGGCCAGTTCAAAGCCAGGAACCAGGAGCTCCTTCGGGGTCTCCCCTATGGGTGCAGGGGGCCCAAACCCTTGGGCCCTGCTCCTCTGCTTACCCAGGCACGTTAGCAGGGAGCCAGAGAGGAAGCGGAGCAGCCAGGGCTTCAGCCAGTGTCAAGGGCAGCAGCAGCGTGCCCCTGTGTGTCGCACTGCCAGCCCCCCACGGCCTACCCACTGCAGCCTTGAACCAAGTCACCTGCTGATGGGGAGGAAGGCAGGAAGCAAGGACAGCTGCAGGCCTGGCTGGGTCCAGGGGCTCCTGGCTCACTTGTATCTCTCTTCGCGTCTTCCTTTGTGACAGGCCATTGTCTTGGAAGGAGGAAGGGGACATTGAAGTCCCGGCCAACGGCCTCCAAGGTGAACAATTCCACCAGCAGGCGTGCCACCTAACACCTAGCCTGACACCTGCAAATCCCGGTAAGGATGCTCGGTCACGTGACCGTCCCCTCTCCATCCCCCGGCGCTCAGGGGAACTGCAGGACCAAGCTCATCACGGGGGTGGGGCGGTGATGCGGGGGAGTCCCAGGTGGCTGCCCACCTGACAGCCCCCACCCCGTAAGTGCTGGGGTGCAAGTGCCAGGCAGGAAGGCCAGGACACCAGGAGCTGCAGCGTTCTCACGGGAATACAGGCATTTTTCTCGTCCTCACACCGTGTTCCATGCAACACTCCGGACACCTGACGTGTCAAGAGTATTTCCCAGCACACCACGCGGCTCGTGGTGCACACCCCAAACAGCTGCAACGGCCATTGCTGGGCCAGGCACAAACCAGGACACAGGGACCCCCTCCAGGTCTCCCGCTTGGGTGCAGGGGTCCAAACACTTGGACCATCTGCCACCGCTTTCCCAAGCACGCTACCAGGGAGCTGGATGGGAAGCGGAGCAGCGGGGACTCAAACCACTCCGATATGGGATTACCGGCATTGCGGGTGGCAGCTTATTGTGCCTTGCCACAACGCCAGCCCCCTTCCAGTTCATTCGTTTCTGACACCAGAACTCCAGCCACCCAGCTGCCCATAGAGGCTGCCACTTCCACTTCCAGTTCTGGGGCTCTGGCAAACACTTAGGCTTGATTGCTTGACTCTGAAATGAACCAGAGGGGAGCGAGCTGGGGGGGTGGGGTCCCTGGAGGAGCCCCAAGAGAAACAGTTCCTTGCTCCCTGAAATCGGGGTGCACTGCGCCCCCACCAGGCCCCAGCACTCAACCACATGGTCCACCAGCCCAGACGCTCCCTTAACACCGCAGCTCAGGGCTTCTTCTAGAAGCTTCATCGTGCCACCACGATCCACACTTGCCCTGGGGACCTATGGGAATGGCAGAGGCCACTGCCCGGCCTGGGAGCCTCTGGGGTGGGGGAGCCTCCTTCCAGGAAGCTGAAACAAAGGATGCTCCGAGCAGGCTTATCGTGCCAGGGGCCCCGTGCCACGGCCCGTGGGGGCAGAGGTCAGCGTGCGTGGTAACAGTTGCAGCACAGCTCTCCTCCCCGACTCCTCTCTCTGCAGGGCCCTGTGGCCTCTGGGCTCCCCAGATCCGGGAATCGGCAACACCAGCATGCCAGGCCCTGCCACCCTCCTGCCCCTCAGGCCAGGGGAGGACGAAGGGAAGGAACCCAAGGCCCTACCTGCTCCGGGCAACGCTGCCAGCCTGCGATTTCTTATCACCACCCCAGGGACACCTGCACGGGTTTCCTTGGAGTCCTTGCAGAGCCCAGAAGTTCAAAGTCGATGTCGTCCCCTAATCTGTACTTTCTTTTTCTCCTTTTTTTTTTTTTTTTAACTTAACTTTTTCAATAAACCTTTATGCGGGGGGGGGGAAGTTGTCCCTGTTCTCTGCCACGTTTTTGCTTTATTACGGAGTGCACCTGCCGGAGGGGAAATTACATGTGCTCCCCCCCGCCCCCCACCGCAGCCAAGGTCTGTGCCTGCTGCCGACACACCATGCTGTGTCCCGGGAAGGTCGGACCGCAGCCCGCACACCCAAGCCAGTGGTCTGGTCTTGAGTTCCAGGGCGGGGACAAATCCGTGATCTCTGTTCACTCCGTCCTCCCCAAGCCTCCCAAGCTCCACCACGGTGCCCAGGGACCATCGGGACATCACATGGGTCTTGGGGCCAGGTGGCAGGTGGATGCTCAGCTCAGTGGCTGGAGGCCAGGGACCAGAGTCCAGCACCAGCAGAAATGGGGTCACACGCAGATCCCACCCTGTGCTTCGTGGGGGACACAGGGCAGGTGCCACCAGTGGGGGCAAGAGTTCTGCCTGCTTTATTTAATTTTTTGGAAAGATTTATTTTTATTACAAAGTCAGATACACAGAGAGGAGGAGAGACAGAGAGGAAGATCTTCCGTCCGATGATTCACTCCCCAAGTGACCGTAATGGCCGGTGCTGCGCCGATCCGAAGCTGGGAACCTGGAATCTCTTCCGGGTCTCCCACGCGGGTGCAGGGTCCCAAGGCTTTGGGCCGTTCTCCACTGCTTTCCCAGGCCACAAGCAGGGAGCTGGATGAGAAGTGGAGCTGCCAGGATTAGAACCGGCGCCCATATGGGGTCCCAGTGCATTCAAGGCGAGGACTTTAGCCACCAGGCCACGCAACCGGGCCCAAGTTCTGTCTACTTTGGACAGTGCCCTGCCAGACTGACTGCTCTCCAATGGTCCCTACCTGGGCAGGATGGTACAAGCTGTTTCAACTCTCCCCCGAAGCCTCCGTTTTCCCATCCGTGAGATGGGCAGGTGAGGACCAGAGCTTCCTGGGGAGGGGGGAGCTGGAGGGACCACCGGAGGGGGTGGTTCATCACAAATGCACCCCGAGTGCCGTCTGGTCAGGAAGTGGCCCTGCTGGGGGGTGGCATCTCCTCTCTAACTTGGCCAAATCAGATACATTCATAATCCAACATAGCTTTATTGCTGTGTCTGCTCTTGATCTGTCTACATGTTAAAAGTGCCCTCGGTTAAAAAAGTGCCCTGGATGGAAAAAAAAAAAAAAAGAAAGTGCCCTGAATAAAAGTAATAAAAACCCTCCATAAAAGTAGCAAGTGCCCTAGGTTAAAAAAAAAAAAAAAAGCAACAGTGGGTGCCCTAGGTGCCCTAAGTAAAAAGTAACAGGTTACCCCAGTAAAAGCAGCAAGTGCCCTCAGAAAAACAAAAAGTCCCCTCCTACCTCATGTGCAGACCCTGGAGTCGGCACAGAGGGAGACAATGTACGTGACTGAGCCCCCCATCCCAGCCATCTAACTCCAAGTCCTTCAATCCCCAGCCCCCTCCCAGAAAGCCCCGCTTGCAGCACAGGCCCGAGATCAACCGCACCCAGTAACCCCGTGGTCCATAGAGGACCCCCCATATTAGCTATACAGCAGCCGCAGCTGCAAGGCCCGGACCCTCAGCCTAGCAGCCCAGGCCTGCGCCACGCTCACCCCCAGCAGCCCAGGTGCAGTGAGCAGAGGTTGCTGCATGGTGCTGCAAGTTAAAGAAGTTAGGGTTAGTGACAGAACGGTAGACCCGGCCTCCCACCCCCTGCAGCGCTAGCCACAGCTCCAGGATGTGCTGTGCCGGGTCCGGGCGTAACAGGTTGCTCCTCAAGGTCAGCGGGTCTGAATCCAGGGTGGCCAGGCTTATCTGGAGGGAGAAGCCAAATGATCGTGGGTTATTAGGGGCTGAGAGGAACTGGGGTGTGTGTGTGTGCGCGGTGGGTGCAGGCACAGGGGCGGGGAGATTATATTCAGTCCGTAAAAGATGGGACACGTTGGGTGCAGCCTGGTGGGAGATGTGGCTGATGTCCAGGTGAGAAGCAGAGGCTGCCCCCCATAATCCCCCCTTCCCTTGGCTGAGCTACCATCCCCCACCACCGCCCCCCCAAAAAAACTGTGCTTAGGCAGATCCAGCCAAGAGGGGGGAACTGTCAGAAGGGCACCCCAAAGTCACTGAGGGATGGTCAGAGCGGGCACCAAGACCCAGTCTGCAGAAGCCAGTCCCCAAAAAGGCTGGCAGGGCTGACACAAGGAGACAAACAGGCCGGGCAGCTGGTGGCCTGCCAGGGGTGCTTCCGCTGGGTTCCCTGCACCTGTCCGTCTCTGAAGGCCCCCTGTGTGCAGACCACAAGCTCCTCTTTATCTGGACTCCTCAACACCGCCTTCCTGGGCCTGGCAGCAGGAGACAGGACCCTCCGTAAGCCAATGGCAGGGCTCCGCTGGGGCTGGGCAACACAGAAGGCTTCCTGTGTGTCCTCCTTGGCTCTGGCAGTGCCGTGTGGGATTCACCTCCTTGGCGGGCATGGGGACTGCTGCACTTTTGGATCCAAGCTATTTCCCATTCCCCAGCCTGGCGCGGGGGTGTCCTGGGAGAGCTCAGGCCGGCCCCTCGGGAGCACGCCACAGCCAGCCTTCAGTGCTTACTGACACCTGCTGGTGCTCGGCAGGTATGGCAGGCAAAGGCCCAGGGCGCCTGGCCTTCAGTCCAGATGGAACAGGAGGGGCCGGCGCAATGGCTCACCGGACTAATCCTTGGCCTGCAAGTGCCAGCATTCCATACCAGTTCCAGTTTTAATCCCGATAGCCCTGTTTCCCCATCCAGCTCCCTGCTTGTGGCCTAGGAAAGCAGGAGGGAACAGCCCAAAGCCTTGGGACCCTGCACCCACGAGGGAGACCTGGAAGAAGCTCCTGGCTCCCAGCCTGGCGTCTTTCACTGGCTCTGAGAAGATGAGAAGGGTCCAGGGCCCGCCCCCGGGGGCTTTATGAGGCTGAGTCTATTCTGGAAGCCACAAGGGGACTCTACAACCCAGAGTGGGGTGGGAAGCCCTTGCCTGACCTCCTTCCCAGCCACCACCTGTCCCTGGGCTAGCTGCTACGCCCACCTACTGCACCCTCCAACTCCCGCCCCCAAGGCACCTGCTGGCTCCCCGTGTGCGCCGGGCCGGTCCCGGGCGCTAGTCTGTTGATCTTTCAATCATAGCAGGAGTCAGGAGACAGTGGTTCCCGCTCACCGTCATCGGCTGGGACATCCTCGGATCCTGGACTGAGACCCCGGCCAGAGACTCGGTGCCTGTGGATGAGTCTTCCTTCAGGGACAGCGGGGCGGGATCCCCTCACCCCCAACCACCGCCACCACCTCCCCTGTCCACTCCCACGGGTTCCCCCGGAGGCTCTCACCCTTGTCCAACCCGGAAGTAGTGTGTGTTGGCCCAGCCATGGCTGCAGGGGCTGCAGGGGCTGCCGGGTCCTGCACACTCGGCTGTGTCCCGGCAGCCTCCTCAGGTCCGGTCGAAGTCAAAGCCGGAGGGGCAGACGCGGTGGCAGCCTCCCAGGGTGTTGTGGCAGGTGGTGCTCCAGTGGGGCAAGACACACTCATTGTCATTTGTGTGTCTGTGTCAGGGGACGGGGGAGGCGGGGGCGGGTACTCGTAGTCTTCATGCATCTGTGCTCCTAATCAGAGGTTAAAGTTAGCATCCCCCTGGCAGGCTCGGCCTGACCCCCTACACTGCCCATCCCCTGCCCCATGTCTGCCATCCTGCCTCCTTCCCCCACCCTCAATGCTGCCAACACCCCCTGCTTATCTAAGGGGGGCTGCCTGCACAACTACAAGGGTGCTAGGTGGCACCCCAGCGAGGCCACTGGTATTCACACATTCCCTGGTCCTGCTACTCCTGTTAAGCAAAAGGAGACCCACGCGTAGGGAACCTTAAATAGGCAAGCATCCGGCCTGGAGGTCAAGACCACCACAGCCCACATCACAGAGCCTCCATGTCAAGGCCTGCCTCCCACCCCTGCTGATGCACCTGCTCGGGCCCTTGCCACCCTCATCAGTGGCATGGAGCTCCTGGCACCTGGCTGTCACTGGCCCAGCCCTGGCGGCTGTGGGTGTTTGGGGAATGAGCCAGCAGGAGGGAGGTACGCCTGCTTGGCTGCCTGTTTGTACTAGAACTTGAGAAGGTGGATTGCTCACCCAGCTCCTGGCTACCTTCTAACCCTAACACAGCCTGGCACAGGCAGGCTGTTGCAAAGAATGAGAGAAGATCGGGCTGGGGGCGGGGGTGGACAGGACACTCAGCTGGAGACCCACCACACCACATGAGACAGGATGAGGGGGCAGAGCAGGCAGCGCCCGAGAGCGAGTGAGAGACAGCAGCGAGGGCCTGGTCACGGAGGCCGCAGGAGGAAGACAGCAGCCAGGAGGGGCCCCGCCGTGGCACCCCAGAAGGATGGAGACCAAGGGGAAGGGCTGACGGAGAGGTTTCAGGACAGCCAGTGTGCCCGGCCTGGCTGGGTAGGAGGTGAAAGCCATACTGTCAGGGAGAAACAGAGAGAAGCGGTAAAAATGAGCCCTACAGCCAGGAAGACCTGGGGCTTCAGGAAGATGGCACAGACTGGGGAGCTGGGGAGGGGTGGGCAGAAGCCGACCCCGCAGATGGAGGGCCCCTGCAACAGCTATGGCGAGATGGAGGATGTGGGTCCCGCCCAGCCCACCCACTGCTGCGCCCAGGAGAGATGTCACTGAGCCAATCGCAGCACGCTCTCTGGACCACTCCGGACAGACAGCACCAGTCAGTCAGAGCGCTCTCCGGACCCTCCAAGGCTGATCTGCCTGATTTTTTTGTCAAGGCACCTTGCAGGGCGGTGACCCCTCCCTCTCTGTAACGTCTGAGAGAGATGGGGAGGTCCATGGGGCTGCCCTTTCCCCCACCCTGGCCCCAGGTGCCACCCCACAAGCCTGGCCTCGAACCTACCTTCATAGCCATCGAAGTCCATCGGCTGGAAACCCTGGGGGACCTCACAGCGGAAAGTGCCCAGGGTGTTGTAACAGCGGCCATAGGCACCACACAGGCCAGGCTGGACCAAGCACTCATTAAGGTCTGGGTGGAACAGGACAAGGGCAGGGTTGCCTGGGGGTTAGTGGGGGAGGCTGCAGGGGGATGCCTCATTGGTTCCCTCTGTCCTCTTGGGGTCCGTGCAGGCAAAAGGAAGCTATCAGAATCATCTAGAAGCTGTGTGGCCCGAGGTGACCAACCTGCCCGCGCTGTGCCTCAGTTTCCCCAGCTGTCACATGTAGAGGCTAATAATTGCACTTTGCAATACGGGGTGAGGATGAAATAAAGCTTGGCCTGGGCACATAGCTTGTGGTAGGTATGCAACCCGGGCACCTGTTGAATTAGGTCCTTGTGGGTCCCAACCAAATGCACACCTGCACACCCTAATTCCCGGTGGGATGTTTGTTTTTGTTTGTTTGTTTTTTAAACATTTAGTTGTTTTTATTACAAAGTCAGATATACAGAGAGGAGGAGAGACAGAGAGGAAGATCTTCCGTCCGATGATTCACTCCCTAAGTGAGCACAACAGCCGGTGCTGTGCTGATCCGGAGCCAGGAGCCAGGAACCTCCTCTAGGTCTCCCACCCGGGTGCAGGGTCCCAAAGGATTGGGCCGTCCTCCACTGTTTTCCCAGGCCACAAGCAGGGAGCTGGATGGCAAGTGGCGCTGCCGGGATTAGAACCGGCACCCCTATGGGATCCCAGCGTGTTCAAGGCGAGGACTTTAGCCGCTAGGCCACGCCACCGGGCCCTTTTTTTAATCCCCAAAGCTTTATGTTCAGAGCTGGTGTTGTGGTGCAGAGGGTTAAACCACTGAGTTGTGATGCTAGCGTTCCATATTGGAACACTGGTTCAAGTCCCGGCTGCTCCACTTGCGATCCAGCTCCATGCCGATGTACTTGGCAAAGCCTAAGTGCTGGGGGTCCCTGCACCCACACACAGGAGACCTGGAGGAAGTTCCTGGCTCCTGGCTTCAGCCTTGGGGAGTGAACCAGCATCTCTCTCTCTCTCTCAAATAATCTTCATTAAGAAAAGCTATTGCAAGAGTCTACTCAGCCTTCATCACGCAACATTAGTGCCAGGTAACAGGGTCAACAGGTGGATGTGAGTGCATACCAATAAAACTTTATTAAGAAAAGCAAGTGGCCCGACGGCGTGGCCTAGCAGCTAAAGTCCTCACCTTGAATGCACCGGGATACCACATGGGCGCCGGTTCTAATCCCGGCAGCTCCATTTCCCATCCAGCTCCCTGCCTGTGGCCTGGGAGGGCAACTGAGGACAGCCCAAAGCCTTGGGACATGTGCCCATGTGGGAGACCTGGAAGAGGTTCCTGGTTCCCGGCTTCGGATCAGTGCAGCACCGGCCGTTGCAGCTCACTTGGAGAGTGAATCATTGCACGGAAGATCTTCCTCTCTGTCTCTCCTCCTCTGTGTATATCTGACTTTGTAATAAAAATAAAAGAAAGAAAGAAAGAGAGAGAAAGAAAGAAAGAAAGAAAGAAAGAAAGAAAGAAAGAAAGAAAGACAGACAAGTGGGGGACCAGACCTGACTGGCAGACCACCACCAGTCGGCCGTCCTCCAATAGGGTAATTACCTAGCACCCAGTAGCTAGCTCAGGGGGTGCTGACTGAGTTGATTAAGTGGGGGGCAGCCCGAAAGGGTCATGTCAGCTGGGCGTAGCCTTGAAGGGAAGTCTGTTTCCCTCGAGGGCCACCATGGCCCTGACTTTGGGAGTTTGATGCTTGAACCAGATTTTCCTGTTGGACTGTGAGAGCCCCCTGGGATTTGGGGAGCAGTCCGGGAAGGCCCCTGAGAGGTCAGGCAAAAGGTGGGGGACATGTCCTGGGCAGAGATCAGCTGGGGGTGGGACACCCAGCTCCTGGAGCAGGGAAGTGGAGAATGTTCTAGATGCCCTCTTGCCCCTCCCAAGGACCGTGTCTCCCACATCCAGCAAGTACTGGATACCAGAGGGGCTGAACTAACGAGAGCAAGCCAGGGTGGGGTAGTGCTCTGGGGACGGGGAAGGCGGGCAGGGCCGCTCACCGAAGCAGGCATTGCGCTGCTGGATAAAGCCGGGTGGGCAGCGGCAAACGAAGGTGCCCATGGTGTTGACACAGCGGAACTGGCAGTTGTGTTGGCGGGACAAGCATTCGTCCAGATCTGTAATACAGAAGGCCCCGGGGACGGCTCAGGCCAGGACCCGAGGAATGGCCAGAGAGGGTGCAGACCGGAAGTGGCAGCAGGGGACGAGCGGGGAGTGCGATGCGAGGCAGGGAGGGTGGGATGAAGTCCGGCCGTCACCTGCGCAGGTCCTGCCATCTTCCTGCAAGCGGTAGCCGCGGGGGCAGTTGCACAAGAAGCTGCCCGCCGTGTTTTGGCACAGAGAGGAGCACGGGGCCGGGGCCTGACTGCACTCGTCCACATCTGGAAGGGGGACAGTGGGAGAAGGGAGGCACGCGGTGAAGTGGATATTCCCGGCTAAGGATGCTCAGCAGCAACAGCAGGGTGCTGGATGGAAAGCGGAGCAGCTGGGACTCCACCCTGGGCGTTCTGCCGCTGGAGCCAGGTGGGCGGCCACCACTCACCCTGGCAGGTGGTCGCCGAGGCGTCTGGCGCGTACCCGGCCTGGCAGTAGCAGCGGAAGGAGCCAATGCTGTTGATGCACTCACCATGGGGGCACAGGCGAGGGAGCACCTGGCACTCGTCCACATCTGGAGACCAGTGGAAGGGGGGTGTGGCTGAGGCCAACAGGCCACGCCTCCCTCCTGCAGCCTCCCCACCCTCCCTACAGACCCGGCAGGCCTCGCCCACAAGGTATTCACACACACACACACACACACACACACACACACACTCACACACACACACACACACACACACACACACACACACACAGCCACAGGCCAGATGATGCTGCCGTCACAGGGACACATCAGCCCCCTAAGGCTCCTCTGACCTTAAAACTTTCCTGGGCAGGGCCTGGCGCAGTAGCCTAGCAGCTAAAGTCCTCGCCTTGAATGCCCCCGGGATCCCATGTGGGCGCCGGTTCCAATCCCGGCAGCTCCACTTCCCGTCCAGCTCCCTGCTTGTGGCCTGGGAAAGCAGTGGAGGACGGCCCAAAGCCTTGGGACCCTTCCTGCACCCATGTGGGAGACCCGGAAGAGGCTCCTGGCTCCTGGCTTCAGATTAGTACTTGGGGAGTGAATCATCGGACGGAAGATCTTTCTTCCTCTCAGTCTCTCCTCCTCTCTATATATCTGACTTTCCTATTAAAATAAATCTTAAATAAAAAGAAAAAACTTTCCTCAGCCAGGGTGGGTATCAGTGGTCCCCAACCTCACTGGCAGGCTGCATAAGATCCGTGCCCAACAACCACACAACACACGTACACACTGCATACATATGGACCCAACATATACACCCCCACACAGGCACATCTGTACACACACACACACACAGAGGCTCACCACAACCAGGCTCATGATGTCCCAGTGGGGCACGGGAGGGGCGGGCACTCACCCCGGCCTTGCACGGTGTAGCCCAGGCCATAAGGGCACAACTCCCTGTGGGCAGGAGTGCCCGGCAGAGGGCACAGCTCACAGAGGGGCCCCCAGGCCCGGCCGCCCACACAGCAGCACACGGCCCTGGACACGCGCCTCCATGCTGGGCCTGGATGCTGGGCCTGGCATGCGCCCTGCAGCACCTCAGAGAAGCAGGCTCCTCGCCGCCCATCTGTAACAGAAGAGGAGTGGCAGGAGTGAGTGGCAGAGAGAGAAAGAGAGAGATGCCATCCGCTGTGGTCGGACAGGGTCGCTGTCACCTGACCCTGACCGGGCTGCAGCCCCGGGTATCATGGGCCATGTCCTGTAGCCACTGAAAGGCACAGCCCAGGGACAGTAGGAATGATACAAGTTGTCATGGAGACGGTGAGAGCAGCAGATGGACAGGGTGGGAAGGACGGCCGTGGACCCCTCCAGGAGGGTAGCTTTATGCTCGCTTAGGGCATGTGCGCGCATGCGTGGTGGGTGAACCAGCTCAGCTGCCCCCTCCCCGACACCCTGCCTGTGCACTGAGGAGGCTCCCAGGCTGCCAGAAGGGCCCATGGGCAGTGTGGTGCCAAGGGGTAGACGGGTGGGCAGCTCTCACCATGGCATTCGGTGAAGGTGGGGCTGGGCTGGAAACCCGCATCACAGTTGCATCGGAAGCTGCCCACCGTGTTGACGCAGTGACCGTGGGCACACAGGCCAGGCTGGGTATGGCATTCATCCTCATCTGGATGTGGGAGGGGCAGGTTTAAGAGAGAGGCAGGCTGGTGTCCTTGGAGCTGTGGACTCCCCCAAGGCCCCCCGAGGGTGTCCCTGGAGCTGTCAACTCCCCCATGGCCCCGAGGGTGTCTCCTTGAGTGTTCCCACCCCTAGCCCCTTGTTTGATGTCTCTGTCTTTTCCCCACTTCCTGGGGACTTCCCTGCACCCGCACCCTCTGTGTCATACCTATGCAGCCCTGGCCAGGGCCGGGCTGAGGGCGCAGACCAGGGGGACAGACGCAGGCAAAGGTCCCGATGAGGTTCTTACACAGCATGCCGCGGGCGTGGCAGTCCTGTCGCCCACCTGCACACTCGTCCACATCTTGGGATGACCATGGTCAGTCAGTGGCCCAAGGCTGGGTACCCCACCATCCCACTGCTGGATCTGGCAGTTTGGCCAGACACCTGCTTTTCCCACCAGCCTCCATGGAGGTCGAGAACCCCACTTCTACCACCTTCCTCAGGGTAGGTACATTTGTCTTAAGTGTCCTGGGGAGCTGGCACCAGCCCAGGACACTGTGGCTATCCGGAGGGCTGGAGAGAGGGCTGTTCACTCAGCTGCGTCTATAGTCCCTGGTCACTCAGTGCTACCATCTTGCGTACCCTCGCTGCCCACTCCTGCCCCTGGTGGCTCAGGCTGCCACTTCTGCATTTGAATGGAAGCCATGCGGTCCCCAGGGCTGGAGGTTTTTCTGAAACTGGCCAGGGAGTCCCAAGATTCTCCTTGTCTTAACCCTCTCCCACCGCGCCCTGCCAGGCCTACCTCGGCACGTGGCCCCATCATTCCGTAGAACATAGCCGGCCGGGCAGGTGCACCGGTAGGAGCCTTCGGTGTTGTGGCAGCGGAAGGCGCAGAGCCGCGGGTTCAGGGAACACTCGTTGATGTCTGTGGAGGTTCCAGCAGGGTGAGGGCCGCATGCAGGATCCCACACCCCCCTGGCTCCCCAGGCCTCAGGTGACCCTGAAGGCACAAATGAATACATGATGGAGCAGCTAAATGAATAAAGAAACAAGCAAACGAATTTGTGAGTAACTGAATGAGTCACCAAGGGGACCAATGGGGGAACAAGTAAGTGAAGAAAGATTTGAATGAGGAATGTGGGGGGACGTGGAGAAATGAACAAGTGTGAGCCCCGGAATGAGTAAGTTGGTGCTGGCCGGGGGTGGGGGGAGACACTCATCGGTGGCTGTAGAGAGCAGGGAGCAGGGTGGTCCCAGGGCACCAGGGCTGCCTCAGGCCAATATGGGTGGGCGGGGAAGAATTCACTGGGGCGGGCAGGGTTGTAGGCGGACCAGAACAAGAGCAAGACCCTAACCTCCAGTGGCTTGGGTGCCTCCCCACCTTGCCATGGATTTTCATGGCTCGCTCCCTTCTGCACTCCGAGAAAAGTTAACACTTCTAAGACATCCCCACTCTGCACCGTAGAGCCCATGAAACTACAGACATGCTGTGTCGCTTGAACACACAGGCTGGAAATGCAGCCACTTGGTACCCCTAAAGTGGAGAGGATACAGGTGGCTCCCAGCGCTGTGCCAAGACTCACCCACACAGCTCCTTCTGTCTGCAGCCAGCTGGAAGCCATCCTGACACACGCATTGAGAGAAACCAGCCGTGTTGCGGCACTGGCCAGGGTGGCACATCTGCCCTGGTAGGTTGGTGCATTCGTTGGCGTCTGTAGGGGACAGATGGGGAGGTATGGTCAGTCATCCACTGAGCTCCATGACACAGATTTCTGCTCCGTGTGTGGTCACTTAGCAAGAGTTCTTCTGCCACCATCCTACAAGGCAGACACCAGTCTTTTCCCAACGTGGCCACTTAGGGCTATGAATCTGCCCCTGAGTGCTACTGGCTGAACCCCTCAAATTTTAAAGTGTTATCGTTTCACTTAATAAAAAAAAAAAAAAAACTTAGGTCCGGTGGCGTGGCCTAGCGGCTAAAGTCCTCGCCTTGAATGCACCGGGATCCCATATGGGCACCAGTTCTAATCCCGGCAGCTCCACTTCCCATCCAGCTCCCTGCTTGTGGCCTGGGAAAGCAGTGGAGGACGGCCCAAAGCCTTGGGACCCTGCACCCATATGGGAGATCCAGAAAAGGCTCTTGGCTCTTGGCTTTGGATTGGCACAGCACCGGCCATTGCGCTCACTTGGGGAGTGAATCATCAGACAGAAGATCTTCCTCTCTGTCTCTCCTCCTCTCCGTATATCTGACTTTGTCATAAAAATGAAATAAATCTTAAAAAAAAAAAAAAAGCCTTGATTTTTCTTGTCATTTCTTCTTTGACCTAGCTGAGAACTTCTTCTGATTGCTTTACATTCTGAGGATTTACTGAGTTTGACTTTAGCTCCTTGAAATGCGATAAAGTTGATTTTAGGGCCCAGAATACGATCCTCCTTGACAAACATCCCCGTGCCGTTAAAGAGCAGGTGCAGTCTAGAAGATTCTGTGAATATCATTCCCGACTGAGGCGGCTCACAGGATGCCACCGGTAACTATGGATTTATCTACTTCACTTTCTTTTTTCATCCTGTTGATGTCTACATCACAGACCGTTAGGCTCAGTATTGGGATGGATATCAATTGTTGATGCTTTCTTCTTGGAGACTTGAACCTTTGACACAGGATCTCTGCTTTTATCTCTGTTAATAAAGTGTGTGTGATCTGATGTCTGGTTTGGTGATTATTTCTATTGATCCTGCTTCTACAGCTGGTACAATGAAATGATTTAACCGGCAGGTGTCCCAGGTGGGATTTGAACTCATACTATCTAACTTGGGGTCCCGTTTACCCAGGGTAATTACACTAGGTAGCCATATTGCTCACTCTTCCCTCTTTCGATCTCACAAAAGAAAACATTAAAAAAAGTGGAGGGCCTGGCGGCATAGCCTAGCAGCTAAAGTCCTTGCCTTGAATGCACCAGGATCCCATATGGGCGCCAGTTCTAATCCCGGCAGCTCCACTTCCCATCCAGCTCCCTGCTTGTGGCCTGGGAAAGCAGTTGAGGACAGCCCAATGCATTGGGACCCTGCACCCGCGTGGGAGACCCGGAAGAGATTCCAGGTTCCCGGCTTCAGATCGGCACAGCACCGGTCTTTGCGGCTCATTTGGGGAGTGAATCATCGGACGGAAGATCTTCCTCCCTGTCTCTCCTCCTCTCTGTATATCTGACTTTGTAATGAAATAAACAAATCTTTAAAAAAAAAAGTGGAAAGTATTTCTGAATGACAAGGGAATTCATGGATGCAATGAAGACAATGCTTAGAGGCAAATTCACAGCAAAGCTTCCCCGAAACCTCAGCCGTGAGCTCCCATTTCACAGGCAGCAGTAGCGGATGTGGTCAGAGTTACACTGGTGACCACGCTCATCCACATCCAGGGAATGCAGAAACTTAACCCCACCCTGACAACCCCCAGGTGGACCTTGGCCACTGAAAGAGTATGCGGATCTCTGTGGCTGATTCATTCACAAAGGTCCCTCCAAGCCCCCAAGGTTGTTTTCCCCAATGGGAGCTCTGGGTCACCGTGCTTGGCAGTGGCAGACCACCAAGGCCTGCCCACCCCAGCCAGCTGACCCACCCACACAATCCCCAGTGGGTGTTTCCACAAAGCCAGGTGGGTAGGAGCTCACCCCGTGTTCCTGCAGGTCCCGTTTCTACACGACTGTCGCTCACACTCGCTGACACTTGATGGTGGTGTAAAACCTTCAGTTCACCCCGGCTGCTCAGGTCACTGAGCACTGACCAGCAGGCTCCACAGTGACCCCTAGCGGTGAAGGCTGGACTAAGTCACTGCCCACACATTCCGTTTGACAGATTAACAGACGAGCAGGCGCCATTTCACAGACTAGCAGACAGCATTTCACAGACTAGCAGGTGCCATTTGACAGGCTCGTAGACGCCATTTTACAAATTAGCAAATGGAGGCATGGGAAAACCAGGAAGTCATCTACTTAAGTTCTTAGTACTGGGACTCAAACCTGGGTCTGTCTGAATGCTAGCGGGGACACAGAGCAACCTAACAGGGCACAGGAGTGGAACCCAGACAGCCTGGCCTGATGGGGATGGGGCAGGTGCAGGAAGAAGGTACCAAGTGGTGTCCACGGAAAAACAGGGAGGAACAGTCTAGCATGAGGCCACTCCTATTTTAAATAAACGTCCTCACCAATCAGCCTCCACCGAAGTCTGATGTTTATTTATTTTTTATTTTATCCACTTGAAAGGCAAGAGAATGGTTCACTCCCCAAATGGTTACTATGGCTGAGGCTAGACCGGGACAAAGCCAGAAGCCAAGAACTCCATCCGGGTATTCCGTGTAGATAGCAGAGGCCTGAGAGTTTGGGCTGTCCCTGGCTGCCTCCCAGGCGTACTCGCAGGGAGCTGGATTGGAACCAGACCGTCAGATGCAAGATACGGGAAACTGAATTCCTGCAATCCAATACCTGCCCTGTTTCCTCCCTTCCAGTATTAAACTCTAGGTTCTTTTCAAGACCTGTTTTATGCATTTAAAATACAAAGTGCACCAGAAGATAGAAGAACTTTCTCTGTGTGGGTGTCTCTCTCTCTGCCTTCCAAGTTAAAAAGAAAAGAAAAAGTTTAAGAAAATCTTAGAGAAACAAAAACAGTGGGACGTAATCTCCTGTAAGACCTGCCCTTCCCTGCAAAACAAAACAAAAGACCTAAAGAGGCATCTCCCAGGGAGATGGAGAGAGGCTAGCTAGTAACTCCATGCCCTGTAACAGTGTAAAGGCAGCCCTATGGAAGAAGTGACAGATGCACACAGTCAGGTCACTTCTGGGTTGCTGGAGGGCAGAGGACAGAGGTCAGGCAAGGAGGAGGGGGTGGAGGAGGAGGTGACAAGCCAGATGGTGGGCCAGGACACGCCAGCAAGACCCTCCTTGCTCTGTTCTCCCCAAGAGTGGCCGTGTGGACAGGCGAGGGAAGAGGGGCTGTGCTCACTGTTACAGGCATGTACGTCCTCTCTGAGATGGCGGCCGGGTGGACATTCGCACCGGAAGCTGCCGAAGGTGTTGATGCAGTTGCCTCCCAGGCACAGTCCCGCCAGCTCCTGGCACTCGTCAATATCTGTCAGGAAGGCAGACAGCTATGCGTGGGTGCTATACCCCAAACGGAGGGCCCGGGGGACACCGATCCCAAGCCCTGGGTTCTCCAGGACTTCTACGAGGATCCCAAGGGAGTCTGTCTTACAGGCAGGACTCAGATTCTCTGTCTCTCATTAACGTCACCATGAATTCCATTTCTTTTCCTTCATCTGTTGGTCCATTCTCCAGTGAATCATGGGTCCCCCAGAAGGAAACGTCTTTTCTAACCCCATCACACCACATGGATGGATGGATGGATGGGTACATGGATGGATAGATGGATGGGTGGATGGATGGAGGGATGAGGGATGGAGGGATGGAGGGATGGAGGGATGGAGGGATGGAGGGATGGAGGGATGGGAGGATTGATGGATGGGTACATGGATGGATGGATGGGTGGATGGATGGATGGATGGATGGATGGGTGGATGGATGGATGGATGGGTGGGTGGATGGATGGGTACATGGATGGGTGGGTGGATGGATGGGTGGATGGATGGGTACATGGATGGATGGATGGATGGATGGGTAGATGGATGGGTGGATGGATGGATGGATGGATGGATGGATACAGAGATGGATGGGTGCATGGATGGGTGGATTGAGGGATGGATGAATGGATAGGTAGGTCAGTGGATGGATGAATGGATGGGTACATGGATGGATGGATGGGTGGATGGATGGATGGATGGGTACATGGATGGATGGGTGGATGGATGGGTGGATGGATGGATGGATGGATGGATGGGTGGATGGATGGATGGATGGATGGATGGATGGATGGATGGGTACATGGATGGATGGGTGGATGGATGGGTGGATGGATGGATGGATGGATGGATGGGTACATGGATGGATGGATGGATGGATGGGTGGATGGATGGGTGGATGGATGGATGGATGGATGGATGAGCAAAAGGAATAGATTATAGGAGGATGCAGAGAAAATGATGAACGAATGAATGAGTGTGGTGATTATAGTAGGACGAATGGAGGGCGGAATGGGTGACTGGATGAACAGATATGTGGGTGGACGGACGGGGTAGGGTGAGTGAAGGCTGGAAGCAAGGAGGGGGCAGATGGATGGGAAAAAGAGGAACAGAGGGAGGGGAGGACGGAGGCAGGGAGAGATAGATGGATGGATATGAAAAGTCATAAATGAACAAAATACCAATAGATGGGAACATGAGTGAGTGGATGGACGAATGGGTGAAGGATACACGTAGGTACGGCTAGCTGATGTACGTATGTATGGCTGGCTGATAGAGAGTGGTGGGTGATTGAATTCAGCAGGGATTGATAACTCAGGAGATGGAAGAAGGAATGGCTAAAAGAGCAGAGCAAACACTCGACGCACTATAAAAGCACAGCCAGCCTCCTCTAGGGCTGAACCCAAACTCACCCTGCAGGATGGCGGTGGTGGGGTTCGGCCGGAAGCCCTCGCCGCCAGGACACAAGATTCTGTGCTCAGCTGTAGAGAAGATGGGGCTGTGGGTAGAACTGTGGAGTATAGCTTAGAGGGACAGGCAGGGTCTCCCCCAACCATGACTCTTCTGGTGCACCAAGCATGTCCCTCTGCAGCCCCCCTGGGTGCCCAGGTGGTCTCTGCTGGGGCCCCCTAGGTAGACAGGAGCTGTGAACAGCCCAGAGCATGCCAACTGAGCCAAGACGAGCCGCGCTGCGTGCCCCCGCTCTGGTCTCAAGTTTTCCCGGGAACCCTGGCACTTACTGGTGTTGGCCAGGGGGCACAACTCGCAGGGGTCACCCCAGGCCTGGCCCTGGGAGCAACAGCAGGAGGCCCTGGTGACATTGCCATAGCCAATCTCAATGATGCAAGAGGTACTGCCATCCCCTTGGGGGTGGGTGCCCAGGAAGCAGCGCCCAGCCTGGGTATCTGGAGGGGCAAAAGACAGATGTAATGGGAGCTGCCAGGGGCTGGCACTAGGGCATGGTGAGTCAAGCCAGGAGCCAGCAATGGCACATCTTCCAGGAGCAGGTAACCACCCAGGTGGGCGCCAGCAGTGGTCCCTCCCAACACTGCTCACCCCAGGCCTTCCCTCTCCAAGCCGGAGTTAGGTGAGGACTCACCCACGCAGCCCACCCCACTGGGGCTCAGCTCGGAATTCGGGGGGCAGCTGCACAAGTAGCTGCCCGGAGTGTTGACACATGAGCCATTGGGGCAGTTCGCAGGGTCAGCACATTCATTCACATCTGTATATGGCAGGGGCCCTGGTTACTGCATGAAGGCTTCCCACCCCCCACTTGGGGCGGCCCCCCCACCTCCCGTTTCCACCTGGGAAGTCACAGCCCCTGGCTCGGGTCCACTGGTGGACATGCGGCTTCAGGGTGAGCCCCCAGCCTCTGACCCCCTCTCCTGCCCTCTCTTCCCCTCCCCTACTCTGATGTCTACGCCAGTCTCCAACCTATGGGTCTAAACTCGGCCCATGGCTTGTTTGAGTTAATAAAAAAATCCACATCTGTGTGTAAGGACCCAGGGTCACAGCCCCCTGCCCACCAACCCCAAGACTTAGGCACACATGTGTGGGGTCTCCCCCCGCCGCCTCACCTTGGCAGCCTTGGTGGTCCTCAATGGGACTGAAACCCACGTTGCACTCACAGCGGTACCCACCAGGCGTGTTCAGACACAGCCCGTGTTCACAAAGGTTCATGTCCTGGGCACATTCGTCCCTGTCTATGGGGATCCAAGAGGTAGGGAAGGGTTGGGGGTCAGCACGGCCAGGGTTCACAGGTCAGGTGGGAAGCTGGCCCCTGTCATCACACCCTTGCCTATCATTCGGACCTTCTGCTGTCCCTCGGACTCTTGACTGTAACTTGGTGTCCTCCCCCGCCCACCCCCCCGGGGTTCCCAGGGTACAGGGTGACCAGAATTAAGTAGGCTTTCTCCCAAGCACCTGAGAATCGCAGCAAGGAGCCACCCCTGACCGCCACCGAGGGTGCCACATACTTCCACCCACTGGCTTACTCCCCAAATGCATTTAAGACCAAGGGCTGGGACAGGCCAAATCTAGGAGCCAGGAGCTCCCTCTGGGTCTCCCACATGGGTGGCCCTGCACAAGTGCCGTCCACACCTCTCAGGCTATGCTTTTCAGGAAGCTAGAATCGGCATGGGGCCAGGGTTTCACCCCAGTTCCTCAGCTCCAGAAGTTGGTGTCTGAGCTTCTATGGCAGATGCCCTAGTGGGAATTTAACAGATAATTCTGGGGCCTGGCACAGTGGACGAGTGGGATAAAGTCTTCATCTTTCATGTGCCAGGATCCCCTAGGGGTGTCAGTTTGCATCCTGGCAGCTCCACTTCCCAACCAGCTCCCTGCTTGTGGCCTGGGAAAGCAGTCGAGGACGGCCCAAGGCCTTGGGACCCTGCACCTGTGTGGGAGACCCGGAGGAGGTTCCTGGTTCCTGGCTCCTGATCGGCACAGCACCGGCCAGGCACTGTCAGTTTCTAGTCGGCTTCTTGGTGTCAACTTGAAGCCCTGACCCATGGAACTGGTGCTTGCGACCTCTGCTTAGCAATCAGAACCTGACAGAGGATGTGGCCGTATGGCAGCATCAACCTCTGACAGGTGGGACATACGTTCCCCGAACCCACCTCGCTGATACCCGGGATTTAGACAAGCCAGCAGGTGCATGGTTGGTGGTTTGGCAAGTGCAGGAAGCGGATCCCACAAGCCCTGCCTCACACTCATTTTGGGGGCCACTGCTGCAGATGCCCAGGGTCCCCCTGATGGTTCCAGGGAGCCCAGGCACACTCTGCTTGCACTCTGTTGAGACCTCAGTAGGCACTGAGGCTGTCGCAAGGACTGGCTGTACTCCACTCGAGGGAGGGGGCTGGGCAGACCTGATGCGGGTGGCCTCTGGGCTGCCAGCACCTGTTCTACCACCTCCACTACAGGCTGCAGGGGGCTGGGATTACTGGAGCAGCTGCTGGTCCCCTCCCTAAACTGCATAGCCCAGCCTGTAGCGGCAAGCTAGGGACTCCCTGGGGTTTCAACAACTGCCACGGGGTGTCAGGTCACACTCAGTCCCAACAGGAGGGCAGAGCTGGCAGCTGAGGGTTGAGGGCCAGAGGAGAGTCAGCCAGCAGCTCCCCTGAGGGTATCGGCTTGCCAGGTCAATTTTGTTTCTAATGGGTTTGGCAGGTACAGAAGAAAAAAAATAAAAACAAAAAATACCTTGCCTCATTGCTCACCACATGCCTGAGACGCCAGGGCTGGGCTAGGACCGGGTCAGGCACTGGGAACCCAATCTGGGCCTCCCACATGGTGGTAGGGACTCAGGAATTTGAACTAACATCTACCGGCTCTGGGAGCGGAACCACGCTCCCCCAATTTTTTTTTTAAGATTTATGTGTTTTTGTTTGTTTATTTTAATTTTCATTGGAAAGGCAGATCTACAGAGAGAAGGAGACAGAAAGATCTTCTGTCCTCCGACCCAATGCTTTGGGATCCTGCACCCATGTGGGAAACCTGGAGGAGGTTCCTGGTTCCTGGCTCCGGATCGGCACAGCACCAGCTGTTGCGGCCACTTGGGGAGTGAATCGTCAGATGGAAGATCTTCCTCTGTCTCTCCTCCTCTCTGTATATCTGATTTTGTAATAAAAATAAATAAAACTTAAAAAAAAAAAAAAAGATCTTCTGTCCTCACGCCCCCACATGGCTGCAATGGCGGATACCGACCAGTAGTCCAGAGCTTCTCCGTCTCCCATGCGGGTACAGGGGTCCCAAGCCATGGGGTCATCTTGGACTGCTTTCCCAGGCCACAGGCAGGGAGCTGGATGGGAAGTGGAGCAGCCGGAACTCGAACTAGCGATTGTATGGGATCCCGGCACACGCAAGGCGAGGACTTCAATGCTCTGGGCACATCAGGCTCAATGGCCAGCTCTGTCATAGTTGGGTCCCTGCTTCCCCTAGGGGAGATCTGGATTGAGTTTCTGACTCCAGGGAGATCAAGATCAAAACCCCGGGGGGGTACACAGTGCCTGCTCAACTCTCAGTGTGGGGGAGCCATGCCTGCGTGGATCCGCGTGACACCCACCCCCCCACAGGCCACGCAATGGCCCTTCTCCCCCCGCCCCCCATGGCCATCCTCATTTCCACCGCCACCCCGGGTCGCAGTCCTGGCCGCCCGCTGCTCACCCACACACGCCGTCAGGTCCTGCGTGGCCGTGAAGCCTTCTGGGCACACGCAGCTGTGCTCGCCAGGCACATTGATGCACTGGCCTGGTCCACAGATGTCAGGATCCTCCTCGCATTCATCTATGTCTAGTGGGGCAGAGAGAAAGGGCTGCAGGTGTCCGGAGGGAGCGCACCGCACCGCCAGGCAGAGAATGGCGCTCCACCGCGCACCGGCCAACACCCCAGGATCCCCAGCAAACACTGGACAGGGACAGGCGCCCTAACATCCCCGCGCCACCAGGCAGAGGGTGCGGCCCCCACGACCGGCCAACGCCCCAGGGTGCCCAGCAAACACCGGACAGGGACAGGCGCCCTAAGATCCCCGCACCGCCCAAGCCACCCTGCACTGCCAGGTAGGGGGAGCAGCCTGGCCCCAGGATGCCCCCACGACCGGCCCGGCACCCCAGGATCCCCAGCACCCACCGGACAGAGCCAGGCACTCCAGGATCCCCACACTGCCAGGGCCACCCTGCACTGCCAGGCACCGGGAACGGCCTCGAACCCCAGAGCCCCGCGCACCGGGTAACGTCCCATGATCCCCATCAAACACTGGACAGCGACAGGTACCCTAAGATTATCGCACCGCCAGGCAAGGGGCGCGGCCTGGCACCCCAGGATCTCCACACCACCAGGGCCACCCTGCACCCCCAGGCAGGGATCACGGCCCGGCACCCCAAGCTCCCGCGCACTGACCAACGTCCCAGGATCCCCAGCAAACACTGGACAGGGACAGATGCCCTAAGATCCCCGAACCGCCAGGGCCACCCTGCACCGCCAGGCACCGGGAGCGGCCTCGCACCCCAGAGCCCCGAGCACCGGGCAACATCCCAGGGTCCCCCCACCGATCAGGCAGGTGCAGGGACCCTCGCACCCACCTATACACACTCGCCCGTCCGCCATTAAGGCGCAGCACCGTGCAGCCGCACGGGGAACTGCCCGGGTGCTGATGCAGTGTGGCGCAACCTCTGTTCTGCACGCGGAATTTATCCACGTCTGGCATGGGGGGGCGGGCAGAGGGTGAGGCATGTGCGCACATGTATAAGCAAGAACACACATGTGGGGCACGGACATGCACACAGAGGTATGCGAGCACACACAGAGGTGCGCATGCACTCTGGGGCGGCGCTGGGCGCATGGGGAGGCGGGGTCCTGGCGCTGGGCGGGGCTGGAGCTCACTGGAGCAGCCCCCACGCTTAGGGTTGATGCGGAAGCCAGCGGGGCAGGTGCAATGGGAGGCGCCAATGACATTGGCGCACTGGCTTTGCGGACACAGACCGTCGTTCAGCGAGCACTTGTCTACACCCATTCACACTGCTGCCATGCATCTTCCACACACTCGCTCACCCTCGCCGGCCGTGTTCTCGGCTGCCAGCATGTGTCCAGGGAGACAGTGGCACTCCTAACTGCCCCGGTGGCCATGAGCTGGGAGTCAGGGCCATTGTAGGAAGCCTGGAGTGCCTGTCCCCTCCCTGCCCCGCCCTCAAGGCGGACAGCAAACAGGTGACCTCATTGCCTGCCTCTCCCCAGGAAGGGCAACCTGGTGGCCCTCGGTCAGATCACCCCAGGGCCACATCACTGTGATGTGGTGGGTTAAGCTGTGGCCGGTGTCACCTGCATCCCATGGAAATGTCAGTTCGAATCCCAGTGACTCCACTGCCAGTCTGGCTCCCTGCTAGTGCCCTGGGAAGGTAGCATAGGATGGTGGCCGCTGTCACTCACGTGGGAGACCCCGGATGGAGCTCCAGGCTCCTGGCCTGGGTACAACCCAGTCGTTGGAGAAGCAAGCCAGCAAAAGGAGGATCTCCCCATGTCCGCCCCCTGCGCCCATGTCCGTCCACCCAGTAGCATCCACCTGCCACACCCTCGCCCCGCCAGCCGCCTACCCACACAACTCTTCATGATACCAGGGCTGCTGGCATAACCATGGAAACACGCGCACTCGAAACCGCCCGGGGTGTTGACGCAGGTGCCCTGGCCACAGAGGTCAGGTGAGATGTGACATTCATCAATATCTGTGGGGAAGACGGGGTGGGATGGGGGACACGGGCTGGGGTCTGGGTGTCCAGCTCAATGAGGCAGGACAGGTCACGCGGTGCACAGGTAGACAAGAGACGCACCCCAAAGACAGCCTTTGGGGCAGGTGCCTGGCATTGTGGCTCGGTCACCACTTGTGACACCCACATCCTACATTAGGGTCCTGGCTCCCTGCTCCCACCGAGGCACATCCCAGGAGGCAACAATGGGGTCTCAAGTCCTTGGGGGTAGACCCAGATGGGAGTGTCGGGTTCCTGGCTTGCTTAAAAGAAAACTTTGTCTCCAAGTTATCATTGCGGCCATCACTCCCTCAGCGAGCAGGGGGCTGGGGGGTGGGAACAGGGGTTCCCACCTGTACAGTTTCTCTTCTGGGCATCCAGGGAGAAGCCACTGGCACAGGAGCAGTGGAAGGTGCCCACCGTGTTGTAGCAAGTGCCATGCGTACAGAGGTCTGGGAAGGTCTTGCACTCATTCAAGTCTGTATCGGGAGGGGACATAACAGGGCTGTCAGCTATCAGCCAACAACGCCCCGAGGCCCTGGGTCAGAAGTGGGGAATGTTTCACTTCTCCCCGCCTCCCAAGGATTCTTTAGGTTTGTGTCACATCATCCCCTGGCCAATCAAAAGGACCGTTTGTTTGTTGTTTGTTTGGTTTGAGGACCAGGTTTTTCAAAACCAGGGGTCACCATTTGCAACACCTGCAGCCCGTAGGGGGCTCCGCTTCCAGCCCTGGGCTACTCCATTTCCCATCCAGCTCTCTGCGAAGGCGCCTGGGAAAGCAGCAGAGGACAGCCAAGGTCTTGGACCCCTGCCACCCACGTGGGAGACCTGGATGGAATTTCAGCTTCAGCCAGACCTGGCCCAGGGCTGTTGAGGCCATGTGGGGAAGGACCCAACGCCTAGCAGATCTTTGTCTCTCTCTCTCTCCTCTTTGCCCTCCTCTGTGATACTCTGCTTTCCAAATAAACACATCTTAAAAAAAAAACAAAAATCTGGCATCTCATATGAACACCAGTTCCACTTCCAGCTGCTCTACTTCCCATCCAGCTCCCTGCTCATGGGCCTGGGAAAGCAGTGGAGGATGGCCCCAGTTTGTTGGATCTCTGCACTCATATGGGAGACCTGGAAGAAGCTCCTGGCTCCTGGCTTCGGATCAGCTCAGCTCTGGCCGTTGCGGCCATTTGGGGAGTGAGTCATTCCTCTCTGTATACCTAACTTATCAACATAAAAAACTAAATCTTACACAAAGAAGAATCCACTTGGAGGGTGGACTTAAAAGCTGGAGCCAGAAGTACCGATGATCCCACTCTGGTCCCCTCGGAGCCCACCATCCTTCTCCACCCACCCAATACCTCTAATTGTCACCTGTCCATCAAAAGGTCCTTAAAAAAAAAGTGGGCAGGAATCACAAATATTAATGTTTTTGACCTGGAGTTGACAGCAAGTGGACAGTGTGCTAGATGCTGGGGGAGGAGTGAAGGACAGAGATGGACCCTCCCGTGGAGCTGGCCTGGGCCGCCCTTACCCACGCACAGTCGCCGCGTGGCGTCCAGCGTCAGGCCCTTGGAACATTGGCAGCGGAAGGAGCCGGCCGTGTTGAGACAGCGTCCATTGGGACAGAGACCCGGGAAGGCTTCACACTCATTCACATCTGAGGGGAAAGACAATAGGGCTGGGGGTGCCCAGGCATGAGAAGGGCCCCCCACTACTACTCTAGGCTGGCCATTCTCTTGGGGGGATGAGGAGGGGGCATGGTGGGGAGGACATGGGAGGGGCGACATCACCAAAGACTGGGGCGGGGGTGGGGGTTGGGATGGGGGGGAACAGGGCGCACCTGTGACCTGCACTTGGCAGGCGCAGGAAGCGGAAGGGGAGGGTTTTACCTCTGCAGGTGAGATCCTTCTGGCGGGCGAAGCCACGGGGACAGGTAGGGTCTGTGGTTGCGAGAAGCAGGGAGTCATTCGCACCATCCGATAGACACACGCACAGGCGTTGTGCCCTCCTCCCCCAGACCTCTAAGGTGACCGCAACGTGACATTACCAATCTCACAGCGCTGGCACGGGCTGCCCCAGGCAGCACCCAGGGTGGCGCAACACTCGGACCACAGGGTCACCCCCTGCAGGTGGGCCTCGCAGCGGCCGTCCTGGATCCTCTGCCAGCAGGTGTGTCTGATGCTGTCTGGGACAGGGAGGGGGCTGGCTTACCTGTGGGGGCTCACACCTGTGCCCATCCAGGGCCCCACACGTCTTCTCACCTAGGCACGCAGTCCCCGAGGGTCCCAGGCGGCTGCCCGGGGCACATGCGCAGATATAAGAGCCGGGTAGATTCAGGCATGCCCCGTTCACACACGGGCTGCATAGACACTCGTTGATGTCTGCAGAAGGGGGAGGGGACAGTGACACCCACCCACCCACCCCCATTGGGCCAGTGTGGGAGGAGCCCCTGCTCCTGGTCAGGGCCCCCCTTCCTCCTCAGCCCGTGGCATGGCGGAGCCGGGCCAGAGTGTGGGAACTGCAGGAGGTGGTTGTCACCTTCATACGGCACAGGATGCCACCCACTGCGCCAAACCAGCTGGCTGTCCCTTCATCCAGTCCCCACTCCATCTGTTGCAGCCACTTGGGGGTGCACTAAACCAGAGGTTCCCACCCGCTATTATCCTGTCTGCCTAATGAATCCACACACACACACACACACACACACACACACACACATACAGATGACTTGCTTAGGCAGAACGGATGCATGGAGTGATTTCTGAGGGCAGACTTGGGGGGTTGCACACCTGGGGGGATCCGGCCTCCAGGTGCCTCTTTCTGAGGCACCTGGGAGCTCTCAGAACCCCCACAGCCTGGGGGAAGGGGCTGGCATCTGGGCATGGTTAATGACTAACTCGATTTTCCCAGAGAAGTCAGGCAGGATGGAATGATCTAGGAGCTCCAAGTTTCCACTCCAGGCCTAATCCACCTGCTGACCAAGCCCACCCTGAGGTCACCCAGAGGACCACCCAGGATCGAGTTGGGGCCGGAGAACATTTCCAATGTATGCACACGCATCTCCGTGTACACACACAGGTAGCACGTGTGTGTGAGCGTGTGGCTGCGTGACCCACGCATGCGCACAAGGCGCTCAGTGCTTGCCAGGGAACCCTGTTACCTTGGTATTCTGCCAGAAGCGGAAACCCTGGGGGCAGGAGCAGCTGTAGTTGCCAGGGCTGTTCTGGCACCACCCGCTATCACACAGGAGGCCTTGGAGGGTGCACTCATCCACACAGCCTGGCTTGGACTTGCCCTCCAGCCCACTGGTACACTCACCCACGCAGTCCTGGCCTGTGGCCCCCGCCTGGTACCCAGGTTTACAGGTGCAATGATAGCTACCGGGAAGGTTCTCGCATGCGCCGTGGGGGCACAGTTCAGGGTCCAGGGCACACTCATTGATATCTATAGCAACACAACAGGGAGGTATATCAGCAGGTGCCCACCTCCCTGGGCGTCTCCCACCCCAGGCCAGATCCTGACCCCATTCCCTCTCTCTCAATCCAGATCGCTCAGCCTTGACAATGCAGCCGTCTAGGGCTGGAGTGGCTTTTGTTTTTTCTTTCTTTTTTAATATTTATTTATTATTTATCGAGTTAATCATTAGCCATGCCCAGGCTGGTATGTTGGCTCAACAGGCTAATCCTCCACCACCAAGCGCTGGGTTCCCATATGTACACCGGTTCTAGGCGGTTCTGTGGCTGTCTGAAGAGTGAACCAGCAGATGGGCAATCTATCTGTTGAATGAAAATACATGTATTTATTTTTACTGGGAAGTGGGATTTACAGAGAGAAGGAGAGACAGAGAGAAAGATTCTCCAACCGCTAGTTCACTCCCCAAATAAGTGGCTGCAATGGCCAGAGCTGAGCCGATTCAAAGCCAAGAGCCAGGAGCCTCTTCTGGGTCTTCCATGGGGGTACAGGGTCCCAAGGCCTTGGGCCATCCTTTGTTGCTTTCCCAGGCCACAGGCAGGGAGGGAGTTACATGGGAAGTGGAGCAGCAGACATTCATTGGGGTGGGGTTGAGAATGGGCGACCATGGTGAACCCTGCCTTCTGGCTTCCCCTCTCCCAGCCTTCTTCCTCCTCTTCCTCTCAACCCTTCCTCCCAGGCCCTCCTCTCCCCCACCCCCCCAGCCTCACCCAGGCAGGAGCAGCCACTGTGCACCAGCAGACACTGGGAGAGGCTGGGTCCTGGCCTGAAGTCCCCACGACTGAACCACACCCCATCCCCCGGAATGGGGCATCCTCTCTGGGTACGAGAGCCAAATGACAACCAGGTCTGGGGCCTTGTAGGTTCCCGTAGTGCCTCATGAAATCTGCAGAAACTTGGTTACAGATTCCCCCTGTGGCTACCTGAAGCTGTGAATACTCTGGTTGGTTATTTATTTATTTTTTTAAACAGAGCAGGAATGGGCGTGTGGCCTGGAGATTCAAGCACCAGTTCCGACGTCTGCATCTTGGAGATCAAGGCTGACTCATTAGACTAAACAACCACCCGTGATGCCAGCATCCCCTGTGCATGCCAGTTCAAGCCATCCGCCGGATGCTCCATTTCTCATCCGCTCTCTGCGCCCCCTGCCCCGGCCGCCACGACTCACCCACGCAGGTCTGGCCATCAGAGTTGAGCTCGAAGCCTGAATTGCAGATACACTGGAAGCTGCCTTCTGTGTTGGTGCAGTGGCCCAAGTGGCAAGGGCCATTGCCAATGTCACATTCGTCCACATCTGTGGAGAGGGAGGTGGGCAGTCAGGAGGCAGCCTCCTAGCCCTGCTGGGTCCCCTCACCTCCCCTTTGCATGGATGAATGGATGTATGGGTGGATGGATATAGGGATGAGTGGGTGGATGGATGGATGCGTGGGTGATTGGATGGATGGGTGCGTGGGTGATTGGATGGATGGGTGGGTGGATGAATGGATGAGTGGGTGGATGGATGGGTGCATGGGTGATTGGATGGATGGGTGGGTGGGTGGATATATGGATGAGTGGGTGGATGGATCAGTGCGTGGGTGGGTGGATGGATGGATGGGTAATTGGATGGATGGGTGGATATATGGATGAGTGGGTGGATGGATCAGTGCGTGGGTGAGTGGATGAATGGATGGGTGATTGGTTGGATGGGTGCGTGGGTGATTGGATGGATGCGTGCGTGGGTGAATGGGTGTGTGGGTGGATAGATGAATGAGTACATGGATGGATAGATGGATGGGTGGGTAGGCAGATGGACATACCCACGCATGCCTGTTTAGTGAGCGTGGCCTGGAAGCCCTTGTGGCAGCGGCAGTGGTAGGAGCCAGGCGTGTTGATGCAGTCTCCATGGTGGCAAGGGCCGTTGGCACATTCGTCTACATCTGTGGACGCAGCAGTCCTGAGCCCTGGCCCAGCAGGGCACGCCCTCTGTCCTCCCCTAGGCGCCACTCACCAACACACCCGCCGTGCACCGCCTGGGTATAGCCCACGCTGCATTCGCAGTGGTAGCTGGTGGGCGTGGGCAGGCAGCGGCCATTGCGGCACAGGTGGGCGAAGTGGTGGCAGACATCTGTGGTGTGGTTGAGAGCCATGGTGCCTGTGGGAAGGGCCGGGGGTGGGTTTCAGTGCAGGCCTTGACCCACACCCCACCCTGAGGCTGGGACCCCCACCTCCTGTTGATTCCACGCTGGGCCCACACCCTCACTGGATAGGGGTGGGATAGAACCCCTGTCTTGAACTTCAGAGGCTCAATTCCTCGGTTCAGCCCAGATCCCCAGTCCAGCCCTGGTCCCAGCCCATGGTCAGCACAGGGGCCCCTTGGGACCTGCAGGACAGCCCCCAGACCTTGGATTCCAACCCCCTTTAGATGTTCAAATAGACTCAACCTCCACACTTAAGGAACTTTAACAAGTTCACGGGGCAAAAAGGAAATGAGAGAACAGTTTGGGGTTGGGGATTGGCACGGTGGTTAGATGACCTGCCTGGGATGCCCACAACACATTTCAGGGTGCCTGGATCAACCGTTGGCCTCACTTTTTTTTTTTAAGATTTATTTATTTTTATTGGAAAGGCAGATTTACAGAGAGAAGGAGAGACAGAAAGATCTTCCACCTGCTGGTCCACTCCACAAGTGGACGCAACAGCCAGAGCTGAGCCAATCCAAAGCCAGGAGCTTTTTCTGGGTCTCCCACACTGGTACAGGGTCCCAAGGCTTTGGGTCATCCTCCACTGCTTTCCCAGGCCACAAGCAGGGAGCTGGCTGGGCAGTGGGGCTGCCGGGACTCGAACTGATGCTGCTGGCTTTAGATCTACTCAGCTCCGACCACTGTAGCCACTTAGGGAGTGAACCAGTGGATGGAAGACCTTTCTTTCTGTCTCTCCTTCGCTGTGTAAATGTGGCTTTCCAACAAAATAAATCTTTTAACAAAATGCATTAAATTATTCAACCATAAAAAAATGCCATCAAGAGTACATACAGTTATACTGTTACTGTTTAGGGAACCTTGTAAGATAAGGAAAAAAATGTCTGTTAAATAGCTGGTCCCTATGCAATTCTTTGTCCAAATATTTTCCACCCCTGCTTGGTTGAATCCAGGCACATGGATTTCCAAGAATCCGGAGGCCGAAATACACATGGGTCCACCTCCTTGCAAGCCCACCTCCTGGCCAAGTCCAAATCCAAGTTCTCACCGATGCTGGAGCTGCCAGGGCCCAGCCTGGAGACCACACGTCTGTTGGAAGCCTGGGGGCCGGGCCATGCCAGCCCCATCCCAGGACCAAAGCCACGGAGGCCATGGTAGGATGGTAGCAGCGGGACCCCCTGGATACACAGTCGCCTGAAGTCATCTGAAAGGATTTATAGCATCTGAGGCCAGGCTCGTGGCACTGCCCCGGGGAGGGGGCAGGGAAGAAGGAATTGGAGTGGCGGGTAACAGGGGATGTCCGGCCTGAAACCTTCAGTCTTCACTCACCAGTGTCCCGTAGAGGACACAGCTCGGGGGTGGGGCCAGCTGCCCAGCACCTGCCCCTGTCACAGCAACACTGCCTGCGGGTGGAGGGGCCCGCGAGGTGTAAGGCACAGCGGCCCCCAATGAGCGCCAAGAAGCAGGTGCCAGCCCGGCCATCTGCAAGGAAGAGTGAACTGGTTCAGATGCCAGCTACCGGCTGGGCACCTGGTCAAGATGGCACTTGGGACTTGGGGAGTGAATCATTGGATGGAAGATCTTCCTCTCTGTCTCTCTGTATATCTGACTTTCCAATTAAAAAATATAGTGAGAGAGAACTTAAAAAAAAAAGGATGCTGCTTTGAACCACTGAGGAGTGACGCCTTGCTGGTCGCCAGTGACCTGCTCATACCATACCCCTTGTAGGCAGCAGAGGGTGCCCCAGGGTCTCCAGGCCTCTGCCACCCACATGGGAGACCCAGAGTTCCCGGCCCTCTGGGACCAGGCAGGAGGGAAGGTGTCAAGTCTCAGCACCTTTCCCTGGGAAAATATATTTGTCTCCTATAAGCAAGCCTCCCAACCCCCACACAGTTGGCCCTGGTGGTGAGCCCTCATCTCTGCAGGTATTCAAAAACAGCATCAGGCCTGGACAGGCCAGTTCCAAGGCTACCTGTCTTTGGCCTCAGGCACTGCTGGGCGATCTTAACTGCCTGCAAGTTTGAGGAGAGATACCCAAGGGTGGGGGGTGGTGCATGCAGCAACAGCCAGGACCCCTGGGGAGACTGGGGCAGGCGGGTCAGTGGGGGGGTGGCTGGGGGGCAGGTAAGATCTGAGACTCTGAAACTCACTCTGGAATGTGACAGCTTTACAAGCTGATGAAATTCTCCTGGGAGCCTTTTGTTTTTTTAAAGCCCTAGGACTTTGGTTGAGAAACTAATGTCTCCATCTTCCCAGCTCCCCACTTTAGCCACACCCTCCCCTGCCACCGCACCTGGCCCCTCACCCCAACACGTGGAGGGTTGTGTGTGTGTGTGTGTGTGTGTGTCAGGGCCCTTGGCTCTCAGCATCCAGGCAGCTGGGCCTGTCCACCAGAACCTGGAGCAAGCAGTTAAGATCACTCACAACCCTGCTAAAGCAGAAAGGCACATGATCCCCCAGCCCCGGGGCAGCCAGCAAGCAGGTGCGAGCCAGGTGAGGGAAGAAGGGCCAGGGGACAGAAGGAATCCACAAGTTAGGGGCAAGGAGAGTGAAGCCCCCTGGCCCACCTGGGGGCACTCCGTGTTTGTGGAGATCTCCCTCACCGTGCACCAGCCACCAGGGGAGCCCCTGCATTGCCCCCCAACTGCCAGACCGGGTGTGGGGTACAGTGGTAAAGCCCAACCCGCAGGGCCTGGAGATGCCCTCCCACCCACATCAGCAATTTGTGGTCAGCCCTGGTGGCCCCAGGGACTTTTCTGGTCACAGCCCAGAATGGGGGATGGGGAGCCCCACTGGTCAAGTTGGGGGGTCGAGGCACAGGGGAGCAGGAGAAAGTCCGCATTCAGGGACACACACAGCCCAGAAGCCCCCACTCTTAACCCTGACTGAGAAGTCTAGGTCAAAGAACCAGCTCGGGCCCGTCCAGCTGATTCCAATGCTCTGGCATCTCGCAGGAGGAGCCAGAGGGTCACGAGCGGCCATCAAGATGACGGCTAGAGGGTCAGGGTGGGGGCATCAAGATGACGGCTAGAGGGTCAGGGCGGGGGCATCGAGATGACGGCTAAAGTGTCAGGGTGAGGGGGCATCAAGATGATGGCTAGAGGGTAGGGGGGTTGCAGAATCTTGAGGTGCAGGGGCGCGTGGGAGGGAAGCCAAGAAGCCAAGAGCCGATCAGAGAGCTCCAGCAGGGAGCTGAGGAGACGCAAGGCCATAGAGACCGGAGGATTCGAGAGGTCCCCCAGGCTCCACTCACCCGGGAGGCAGCGGCTGCCATGCCTGCTGCTCACGAAGCCGCGGGGACACAGGCACACGTAGCTCCCGGCTGTGTTGGCACAGTCGCCCCCGGCGCAGAGGTCCGGCTGGCTAAGACACTCATCCAGGTCTGTGCGGACACAGAACGAGGCTCAGCATGACCCATGGACAGGAAGAGCCCCGGGCACCCCGGCCCCAGGCAGCGTCCACCTTCACACTGGGTGCCGCTGGCGCTGAGCTGGTGTCCAGCCGGGCAGTGACACTCGAAGGAGCCCATGGTGTTGAGACAGTGGCCGCCCTGGCACAGGCCCGGGATGGCTTGGCACTCGTCCACATCTACAGGGAGGGAGTGAGAGGCATGTCCCAGGTGGGCACCAAGGTTTCCGTGCCCACCTCCACTGCCTGCAATCCCACGCCGCTCACCTTGGCAGGCCCCGGTGTGGACACTGGGGACGAAGCCACGGCGGCACGGGTGTGGCTGGGCAGGACAGAGCTGGCAAGGGAGACCCCAGGCCCGGCCCACGGTGGCACAGCATAGCGTCTTTGTGCCCGCAAGGCCGCTCAGCTGGGGCTGGCACCCTTGGGTGCCCACGTGGCTGAAGCAGGGCCCCGTCCGGTAGTCTTCAGGGCACACATAGAGGCAGATGGCTCTACCAACACCCTGGGGTCGTTCTGTCTTTTTCTTTTTGTCTTTCCCACTTTATCCAACTCCTATCTACCTTGCAAAACCCATTTTCTTCAGAGTGCGTCAAGCTGAACAACCCTCCCGGGGGGCAGGGAGGTGGACAGGAGGGACAGACCAGGACCTCCAAGGTCCACAGAGGGCAGGGCATGGCCATATACCCTCTCAGGCCCCCGTCCCTGGCAGCCTGAGCCCAGGGCACAGGGCCGTCCGCACCCAGTGATCCAGGCTCTGCCAGCTGGGCTCAGCTGACCCTGGGGGTCTGGACCAGGTTGGTCCCTGCCAGGCCTTCTGGGTGGGAGAATCCCCGCAATCCTGGGCTTGCTGTGCCCCCTCTCCGCCTCCAGGAGGTGCTCTTGTACCCGCCTGTCCGCACTGACCATCCAGACCTCCCCTCTGCTGGCCCAACCTGAAGTACAAGGGCACCCTTTTCCACAATTAATTTGCGGCTCCTCTTCCACGCCATCCCTCTTCTCACCCTCTCCCAACATCCAGGCAGGCAACCCCCACCACCAACTGTTTCCGGGATGGTTCTGGATGGGTGTGGGAGAACAAGGGCTGGTGTTGCGGTACAGCAAGTTAAGCCACTGCCTGTGACGCCGCCATCCCACAAGCGTGCCGGTTCGAGTCCCAGCTGCTCCACTTCCCATCCAGCTCCCTGCTAATGCCCCCTGGGAAAGCGGAGGAGGATGGCCCAAAGCTTTGGGACCCTGCATTCATCCATACTCGCAAGGCTCGCGCCTGGCTCTTTGCAGCCATTTGGGAAGTGAGCCAGTGGATGGAGACTTCATTTCTATCTCCCCTCTCTCCCTGTAACATCTTCCCACTAACATGAGCTCCCTATCCTAGGAAATTCAGCCCCTTCCTCGAGGAAGCCAGCTGGACTCAGCCGCACCTCGCCCCCCACCCCCAGTACCCCCTGGGTACCTCGCTCACACTCGGGGCCCTGGAAGCCGTACACGCAGGCGCAGTGATTGGGCCCAATGCAGCGGCCCCCGTTGCGGCAGCCCCGCTCACAGACAGCTGTGGAGAGAAACGGGGATGCGAGGCGAGGGGCAGGGAGGACAGGCGGTGGCTACAGGTCCCCAAGCCAGCCCAGTCCCACCCAGGAGTCCCCAGACCAAAGCGCAAGGGTGAAGGCTTGGGTACTCACGCTGCCCACACACGGTGCCCGTGTAACCCCGTGGGCATAGGCAGGACTCGCCGCGGCAGCTGGCCCCGTTCATGCAGTTCACGCTGCACCCCAAAACTGTGTGTGTGGGGCAATGTGGGACAAGCATGGAGAGGTGAAGGCACGTCCCCGGGGCACCTACTCGCACACCCCAGCAGACGCCAGGGGCCTTCTCCACCCAGGCGCTCACCTCGGCTTACCCCGCAGCTGGGGCCCAGCGTGCCATCAGCGCAGGTGCACAGGTTGGGCTGGGAGCAGAAGCCCTCACCACAGGGGCTCCTGCAGACGGCTGCGCATGGACAGCGTGGAGGTCACGGTTAGAGCAGGAAGGTGGACGCCACTGGCCAGCCGCCTCCCCAGGCCGCCGCTACCCTACCCGAGGGCGCACACGCAAGCGCTGTGCCTCCGCGCCCCACTCTTCCCAACCCCAGCCGGGCAACTGGGGAGAGGCACACTGCATCAGAAGCGCTGAGCCACAAGGACAGAGCCTGAGAACTCAAGGCTCCTGGAGGTGCAGGCTCTCCCGGTTGTGAAGTTCAATTCCACAGAGAGAAGACGCAGGACAGACACAAGGCCAAAGACCGGAATGGGGCGCTGGGGATGTGGGAGCCAGCAAACAAAGCCAGGGGTGTTCTCGGGGTCAGCCAGGGGCGGCTGGACAAGCACACTTGTCACCAGGACCCCGCCTGTGGGCAGGGAGGATGGGGGAGCCCCCATGCCCAGTGTGGTTGGGGGTGGGGGGCAGCAGTACTCACGCACAACGCACTGGCTCCTGCCTGGCAGTGTCTTCCAGCCGGGGCAGCAGTAGGCATGCAAGCGGAATCCACACACGTTGGGCCTTGGCACAAATGGCAGGATGTGGCCAGTGAGCGCCTCTCCCCCAGCTGCCCAAGAACCCCAAGCCCAAGAACAGCCTCCCGCCCAGCCCCCACATTCCCAATAGGTGGCCCTCCAGGGTCTCTCCCTCCTGGGGAAGCCCACCACCACGCACCCCTGCAAGGACAAGGCGTTGGGGCCGCCCTGTCTCCGCAAACCAGGACTCGCAGGCTCCGGCACCCCAGACCAGCGGCCTTGGCCACCCACCAGGCAGGACAGGATCATCCAAGCCAGCAGGAGCTGAGCCAAGGGGCTCCCGGCCACCATGAAGCCAGCTCCAGTCCTTGCCCCCGACAAAGTCATGGTGTGTGCCTGGGGGAGTGAGCGGGGAGGAATGCTTGGGAAAGGGCCAGCGCTCCGGGTGGACTTCCTGGAGGAAGTGTGATAACTCCAGAGGGCAGCAGCTGGAACAGGAGGAAAAGAAGCAGTAGGGTGGTGTCCAGGCCATGGGAAGCCTTGGGTGGGAGTGAGGGTGGGCGGAGGGGCACAGCCACAGATGCCCATCCTGGCCTAGGCAGCCCAGCGGGGGTCAGGGGGTAAACTTCCTAGACAGGCAACAGGAAGCCCAAGCAGAGAAGACAGGGCGCAGGTGTTGGGGGTCCCCTCAAGGTGAGGGGAGAGGTCAGGCCAGGCGCCCTCCCCCCCCACACACACACACGCCCGGTGTGTTTGTGGTACCATTTTCCAGCCCAAGGAGTTGAGTCATGGGTCTCCTGCCCCTCTATGGGTCTTGAGAGATGCCATGGCGCAATGAGGTGGTCTCCAGCAAGGAGAGACCCCCCTACACTTGCTGCGTAAGGACACCTCTCGCTCTCTCCCACCCACCAACAGCCCGTCTGGGGTGTGAGCAGCGATCTCTGGCCTGACCTGGCCGCCCCCCTACCCCAACCCTCTCTCCTCTCTCTGCCCCCACCAGAGGCATCGGAGCCCTCGAGACTGTCGAATGAATGAACCGGGACCCGCGCAGACTGGGAGCTGGCGGGCGGGACAGCGAGGGATCCAGGGACCCGGAGAGGCGCAAGAGGCTCACCCCGAGCCCGCCGGCCACACAGGGCGAAGGATGAGGGGGTCCCCAGGATCGCCAGCAGCCTCGTCCCCGCCCTCACCTGCCTACGGCTCGGGGTACCCGTGTCCGAGTTCCGCTCGCACCCCTCCTAGTCCCGGCGCCCAGGGGATGGCGGGGATGGAGGGGGCTGGCGGGGAAGGGGCTGGGCCTGGGGCTGCGCGGCCGCAGACAAAGGAATCCCTTCACCCGCTCCGCCTCCCGCCCCGGCTCGCCCACCCGCGCCCCCGGCGCGCCCCTGTCCCGCCCCCCACGGCCCGCGCCTCTCCTACCTGCGGGGCGGCGCGCGTGGAGGTGGCACGGCGGCCGGACACACCCGGGGCTGCGCGCTGCAGGCAGGGCGGGTTCCCGGGGCGCAGGGGGTCCGAGATGGGAAGGCAAAGGCGGGCGGCCGACCCCGCCGCGCTTCCAGCCCGGTGCTGCCGCTGGGGGGGGGCGGGAGGAGGTGGAGGAAGGCGAGAGCGCCGCTCGGGCGGCTCCGGGTTGGTGGGGACGGTGGGTGGGGGGACCCCGAGGGGTCGCGTTTTCTGGCTGCTGGAACCCGAGGCGGAGCTCCCCCACCACCACCATTACCACCATCACCGTGCCCCAAGCTGGGAGGATGTGGATCGGGTGGGAGGCTCCCGGGCTCACCTGGGCTGCGCGCCCCCGCCCCCTGCGCACCGTTCCCAGGGCAACGTCGGAAACTCACCTGGGGAGGGGGGCGGGGCTCAGCAAAGAGAAGAGGGTCCGATTCCAAAGCAGATTAGACCAATCCCAAAGTTGAGACTCTGAGGGTCTCACTTATCCTCGTCCCCCAACACACACACATACCTCAGTCTCTTGTGTGGGGCCTGGACCCCACAGCGCCCAGGCATCCGCAGCGATCCTAACTCACTTGGGGTGGTGTTCCGCTAACAGCTGTGCGTCCTGCAAAACCCGCTTTTAAAAATCCCCGCTGCGGGGCCCAGCGCGGTGGCCTTGTGGCTGAAGTTCTTGCATGCGCTGGGTTGCACATGGCTGCCAGTTCTAATCCTGGGGGCACCTGCATGGATGCCTTTCAATTAAAAAAAAAAAAAATAAGGTGTAAAGTTGTTGATGATTTGAAAGGCAGAGACATCTACTGGTTCGCTCCCCTAAAGGTTGAATCCAGAGGTTCCATCCAAGTCTCCCACGCGGGTGCAGGGTCCCAAGGCTTCCCAGGTCACAAGCAGGGAGCTGGATGGGATTCGAACCGGTACGTACATGGGATCCCAGCGCATGCAGGGCAAAGACTTTTGTCACTAGGCTACCACGCTGGGCTCTCAGATATTTTTTAAGATAGGTTATGTTGGGGCCCAGCGGCGTGGCCTAGCGGCTAAAGTCCTCACCTTGAAAGCCCCGGGATCCCATATGGGCACCGGTTCTAATCCCGGCAGCTCCACTTCCCATCCAGCTCCCTGCTTGTGGCCTGGGAAAGCAGTGGAGGACGGCCCAGTGCACTGGGACCCTGCACCCGCGTCGGAGACCTGGAAGAGGTTCCTGGTCCCGGCATCGGATAGGCGCGTACCAGCCCGTTGCGGTCACTTGGGGACTGAAACATTGGATGGAAGATCTTCCTCTCTGTCTCTCCTCCTCTCTGTATATCCGGCTTTCCAGTAACAATAAAATCTTTAAAAAAAAAAAAAAAAGATAGGTTATGTTGGTTTTAAAACACACACACCTACCTTAGAAACCCATACATTGCATTTTTCATAGTATGTGTCTTTCAAGGGCTGGCAAGGGGCTTGACCTTGCCAGCAGCCGCTGGGTGAGCTCACTCCCTCTCCCGGCTGCCACTCAGCACTTCCATCATCCCACGCTGGCCTCTCACCCACAGAATCTCAGCCCCCAGCGGTTGGTTGGCAGCTACATCAATGCCACCTGTTGCTGTCACCCTGAGCTGCCAACATTTTTGGTCACTCTGTTACTCCCGTCTCTCCACTCTCCCCCGACCCCCTCCATCCCCACCTTCTGACTCTTCATACAATCCCACGGTGGTGGGTGCAAGACCAGGGGACCCCTGAATGTGCCCAGGAATGATCACGCTGAGGGTGGAGATGGCCGCCCCCGTGTACGTCCCTGGGGGCGCATGGAGTGCCTGGAGTGCGCTGTGCCCGCCCCGCCCCGCCCAGGCTGGCCAGCCGGGGTGGCCTGGGGACAGAGGCTGCCTTTGTTTGAGAGCAGGAAGCAGCTGCGGGAGGGAGGATTGAGCCAGGGGCCCCGGAGCTTGGCCGGGTGCCTAGGAACAAGGCTGTGGAAGACGGAGGGGGGCAGGTAGAGGACCCGGGAAGGCTCTGAGGGGCTAGGCTGCAACAAGCCTGGCAGAGCAGGCTGGAAGTCTGTGTTCAGGGGCCTTCCAGTCCGGTCCACGGCCAGGGGGTAGGGAAAGGGTGGCAGCCATGGAAGACCCCCATTATGCAGAACGGAAAACTGGCTACCGGCACGTCTGAACCCAGGCCACGGAGCCAGAGCTCTTCCTGCTAAACACCGAATGCTCCCCACGCCTTTCGCATCCACCCCGAAAGTTCATCTCTTGGGAACTTAATCCCCAAACTTGTATGTCAATTTTCTATTTTCAAAATGCATTCTTTTGGGCCCAGAGTGGTAGCCTAGCGGCTGAAGTCCTTGCCTTACATGTGCCAGATCCCCAAATGGACGCAAGTTCGTATCTTGGCAGCTCCACTTCCCATCCAGCTCCCTGCTTGTGGCCTGGGAAAGCAACAGAATTTGACCCCAAAGCCTTGGGACCCTGCACCCACGTGGGAGACCCGGAAGAAGCTCCTGGTTCGTGACTTTTTTTCTTTTTTTAAAAAGATGTATTCATTTTTATTGCAAAGTCAGATGTACAGAGAGGAGGAGAGACACAGAGGAAGATCTTCCTTCCTATGATTCACTCCCCAAGTGACCGCAACGGCTGGTGCTGCGCCGATCCGAAGCCGGGAACCGGGAACTTCCTCCAGGTCTCCCACACGGGTGCAGGGTCCCAAGGCTTTGGGCCGTCCTCGACTGCTTTCCCAGGCCACAGGCAGGGAGCTGGATGGGAACTGGGGCAGCCATGATACAAACCGGTGCCCATATGGGATCCTGGCACATGCAAGACAAGGATTTTAGCCACTAGGCTACTGCACTGGGCCCAAGAAGTCTGAAGTAGGGAGCTGGAGTTGGAAGAGCTGGGACTCCAGTCGGACCCTCTGACACGGGATTGTACACGCACCCCCAGCATCTTAAACATGAGGCCAACACCTGCCCCTCTTGGCTGTATGTGAAGGATGGATCCTGCTCAGACTACAGACATAAAGACCTCGTGACCGCCATTGTCACACGTGATGCCCGTAGCACCATGGGACCCCCAAGGGTCTGCGGCAGGCTGTGACCCCAGGGTGTCCTGTACATCCCGACCCCCCTAACTAGGACCCCGGCAGTCACTGCCAATTTTGCCATCTGTGCCCACCTAGCTGGGTCCCTTGTTTCTGGCCCCTTTCTTGCCAGCTGGGGCGCTATTCACACCTTCCTCAAGCCTTGGGAGGGGGTGGGGAAGCCATTAGCCACTCAACATTTATTAGGCACCGACTGTGTGCGCTTCATTCACTTACACTGTCCAGTTGAATCTTCCCTGCGGGGAAGGTGGGGGAAGTCCAGGGTCCTAGACATTCAGCGCGTGTTCACTGGATGAAGGAACAGCGGGCCAATCCAGTGGTGGCTGTGGGAGGAGTGGACATTTCCAGGGGAACAGGAAGGCAAGAGTCTAAGAGATCCCTTGAAAGCTGCGAGTGTGGGGTCCGGCACTGCGGCCAAGAGGCCAAAGTCCTCGCCTTGAACGTGCCAGGATCCCATATGGGCACCGGTTCTAATCCCGGCTTCTCCACTTCCCATCCAGCTCCCTGCCTGTGGCCTGGGAAAGTGGAGGATGGCCCAAAGCCTTGGGACCCTGCACCCGCATGTGGGAGACCTGGAAGAGTTCCTGGCTCCTGGCTTTGGGTCGTGGTAGTTCCAGCTGTTGTCACTTGGGGAGTGAATCATTGGACAATAGGACAGAAGATCTTCCTCTCTGTTTCCTCTGTTCTCTCTATATATTTGACTTTGCAATAAAAATAAATCTTAAAAAAAAATGAAAGCAAGCTGGGAGTGTAGATGTGGTTTGGGGACAGCAGGGAGGTACAGTGGGTCCCAGGTCCCTAGGGATGGGGTGGTGTGGGATGGTGTGGGGTGGTGTGGGATGGGGTGGGATGTGTGGGATGGATGAGTTTGCTCTGCAGGACCTGGTGACTTGGTGTTCCTGAAGGCAGCCACCAGGCGCCGCGCACGCCCTCCCGCGGAGTGCCCAGGAGTCGCCCTGCCACTGGGCGGCGCCCTTTACACATGCTGCAGAACACAAGGCCTTGCCCGTCCTCATCCCAAACCCGAGGCAGCACCTCAGAGAAAAGCAATGCGGGACGCCTCTCCCAGAGAGGCTTTGCAAAGGAAGCCGTGGTTAGCCAGAAACAGCAGCCGACCACACCTGCTTCCCTGGGGAGGAGAGCAGAGAGCAGGGAGGGGGTGACTGTGGCTCAGGGGAGTCCCAGAGGGGAGGGACTGGCTAGGGGCGCTGCAGGGTCAGCATCCCACAGCCAGAACCAGTTGGTGCTTGGTTCTGGGGCAATGGTGACAGTTCCAATTCCCTTGGCTGCTGCACCTGCTGGGGAGACCCAGATGGAGCGCCCGGCTCCTGGCTTCATGCTGGCCCTGACTTATGCAGATGTTTGGGGAGTGAATATCACGTGGAAGATTATTTCTCACGGACCCTGCTTTTCAAATATAATTTGCGATTATATGTTCTAAGACAATAGAAAAGAGGCACCTGGAAAGGAAAAGCTAGCAGCCAGTTGGACTGATACTCAGGGTTTGCAAGTGTCAAAAAGTCACACTGTGCCCCATATGTTGGTGCAATTCCTATCAATCAGATTTTTTTTTTCTTTTAGTGCTTAAGGTTATGAAAGCGCTGACTAAGCTAAGTGGAACATTGCACACTGAACACATAGGTTATGACCCAGAGCCCCATAAACATTTTTCAAAATTAAGAATTTCTAAAAAGGACATAATCAGTGGCCACTTCAAAATCATGATATTGTTGGGCGTGTTGAACTGAGACAATTATAACAAAAAACCCCTCATCTGTCCCTTTTTATGTATTTTTTATAAGGTTTATTGATTTTTATTGCAAAGTCAGATATACAGAGAGGAGGAGAGACAGAGAGGAAGATCTTCCGTCCGATGATTCACTCCCCAAGTGAGCGCAATGGCCGGTGCTGTGCCAATCCAAAGCCAAGAGCCAAGAGCCTTTTCTGGATCTCCCACACGGGTGCAGGGTCCCAGTGCACTGGGCCGTCCTCCACTGCTTTCCCAGGCCACAAGCAGGGAGCTGGAAGGGAAGTGGAGCTGCTGGGATTAGAACCGGTGCCCATATGGGATCCCGGCGCATTCAAGGCGAGGACTTCAGCTGCTAGGCCACGCCGCCGGGCCCACCTATTTATTTTTAAATAAGATTTCTTGGGTCTGGCGTGGTGACTCAGTTGGTTAATCCTACCCCTTCAAGCGTGAACCAGTGAACCGTTAGATGGAAGATCTTATCGTCTCTCCTCTCTGTACATCTGTCTTTCCAATAAAAATAAATAAATCCTTTTGTTAAAGGAGGTTTCTCTTAAGATTCCTCTTATTTATTTGAAAGGCAGAATTATGGATAATCTTCCAACTGTTGATTCACTAAACAAATGGCCAGGGCTGGGCCAGGCTGAAGGCAGAGAGTCCATCCAGGCCTCCCAAGTGGACACAAGGCCCCTGGCACTCCTACTGCTTCCCCAGGCGCATCGGCAGGTAGCTGGATTGGAAGTGGAGCAGCCGGGACTTGAACTAGTGGCTACGTGGGAGGCTGGCACCGTAGGCAGTGGTTTAACCCGTTGCTCCACAATGCCAGCCCCTGTGAGTCGGCAAAAAACAACAAACTGTTCCAGCTTGAGTCGGCAGCATCCGTGGGCCTCTAGGCGCTGCGATGCTCACCTCCGAGGGCAGGGCAGCGAGCCGTGCGCTGGCAGAGCGTCAGCTTCATGTATATTTCATCCTAATGGATGTTACCAGGCTGCAGATATTGACAAACTGAGTTCCAACTTCATGCGCCAAGCTGGGGGCTGAGAATAACCCGGCAAGGCAAACAAAACCGGGGCGGGGATGGTGGGGGCGGGGACAGCTCAATAGCAGGACTTCCTGCCAGGCGGGCGATGCTGAGGGCAGCCTCAGGCTGGCCAACGCCTCGGTACATGGATCGATAAGACCCATCCAAACGTGCCCCGATGGCACCAGGGGAGCTGAGATGCTGGGCATGAGCAATGCAAGGTGGTGGGTGGTAAATTGCTTTCATTTTATAACATTTTTTTTTTCTTTCAGAAAGGCAGATTTAGGGAACGGCGGGACAGCCTAGTGCTTGAAGTCCTTGCTTTGAACGCCCCTGGGTTCCAATATGGGCGTCAGTTCTAAGCCCGGCAGCCCCGCTTCCTATCCAGCCCCCTGCCTGTGGCCTGGGAAAGCAGTCGAGGACGGCCCAAAGCTTTGGGACCCTGCACCCATGTGGGAGGCCCGGAAGAAGCTCCTGGCTCCTGGCTTCGGATTGGTTCAGCTCTGGTCATTGCAGCCACTTGGGGAGTGAACCAGCAGATGGAAGATCTTTCCCTCTGTCTCTCCTTCTCTCTGTATATCTGGCTTTCCAATAAAAACAAATAAATAAACCTTATAGAAAAGAAAAGCAAATTTACTGAGAGAAGAAGAGACAGAATGATCTTCCATCTACTGGTTCACTCTCCAAATGGCAAAATGGCCAGAGCTGTGGCAATCCGAAACCAGGAGCCAGGAGCTTTTTCTGGGTCTCCCATATGGGAGCAGCATCTCAAAGCTTTGGGCCGTCCTTGATTGCATGCCCAGGCTACAAGCAGGGAACTGGCAGGGAAATGCAGCAGTAGGGACATGAACCAGTGCCTCCATGGTATTCTGACACTTGCCGTGGGAGGATTAGCGAATTGGGCATTGTGCCAGGCCCTGGGCAGTAACTTGCTAACAGATAATGTTGGAGCAGTTGGTTGTCTGTAAGCAAGCCATGGGCCACCTGGTTTTTGGCCAAAATGAGTGCAAAATGGGTCACAGCGAGGTGCCTGGAACAGGCAAACACACAGACAGAGGAGTGGTGAATGGAGTTATTTTTGTTAACGTAGAGACGCAAGAGAGAAGGAGACAGATCTTCCACCTGCTGGGCCCAGCAGAAGCCAGGAGCTCCTAGCTCCATCTGGGTCTCCCCCATGGGTGCAGGAGCCCAAGCATTCGGGCCATCATTCTGCTACTTTCTGAGGGAACTGGATCGGAAGTGGAGCAGCCAGGACTCAAACCAGGTGCTGTGACCAGGGACACAGGTACCCCCTGACGCTGGCCCCCAGAGTCGAGTTTTTCATCCCTGATAATCCCATCTTCCCACACTCACTTTTTTTTTTAAGATTTATTTATTTTTATTGGAAAGTCAGATGTACAGAGAGGAGGAGAGACAGGAAGATCTTCCGTGCGATGATTCACTCCCCAAGTGGCCACAACGGCCAGTGCTATGCCGATCCGAAGCCTGAATCCAGGAACTTCTTCCAGGTCTCCCACGCGGGTGCAGGGTCCCAAAGCTTTAGGCTATCCTCCACTGCTTTCCCAGGCCACAGGCAGGGGGCTGGATGGGAAGTGGAGCTGCTGGGATTAGAACTGGCGCCCACATGGGATCCTGGCGCGTTCAAGGCAAGGACTCCACACTCACTTTTGTTCGTTGTCTCGTTTGGGAACACGAGGGCTTCGCGCTGTTGTCTTTCATGTCAGGGTTGTTAATGTGATCACTGGCACTGGTTCTGGGTCACTTATAAACCTTCTCTCTTGGTTCTCTCTTTCCTTGATGTCCATGATGGGAGAAGGACTCCGGCAGGGTGTGAAGTCCTAGTTTATCTCCTTGATCACTTACGACCCCCCCCCAGGCAAACATTCTAAATCATTTTTGGAATAATGAGTTCTCTTTTCCCTTTAGCCCTGATTCTCCAGGGTGTCCTGGCTGTTGTGTTCAGTTTAAGATCTATTTATTTGAAAGGCAGAGGAAGACAAAGAAAGCAAGTCTTCTACCAGCTGTCATGAGCCAGGAACTCCATTTGAGTCTCCCACAAGGTTGCAGGGTCCCAAGCTTTCCCAGGTCACAAGCAGGGAGCCGGATGGGAAATGGAGCAGCCAGGACAGATCAGATCCCAGCGCTTGCAAGGTCAGGATGCAACTGACAGTCTCCAGTTGCTGACAACAGTTCTTCGCTTGTCTTTGTCTGATCCCATGGCTTTGAATGTCCTAGAAAAACCCAGGCTCGTCAGAGAAACCTGCTGAGTTAGTTTAGCAAGCACCTTCCTCCTGGAGTGTCTGAGCGTCTTCAATATCTTGATCAAGGCGAACTTGCTTCAGCTACCCTCCCTGCACGTAGGAGGCCCTGCGCACCTTTATAACATTAACTTTGTAACTTTCTGACCACCTGCAGGCAGACTGAGATAGCTTGTAATCTTGTGTCAACGTGGCAGGCCCTGATAAAGATCAAATACCTGGAAGGGCAGAACCAATCCCTTTCCCCTTCTTGGAAAAAAAACTTCATTGCAAGTGCCAGAGGCTAGCTGGCGCGTTCTTCCTGCCTTGCTGTGTGTGGGGCGTGGGCTTGTCCTTGTACAGTTTGCAATTGTCCCCAGGAGTGGAGAGAGATGACAGGGACCCTCCCAGCACAGCCGCGCCCTCCTCTGTCCCAGCCACAGCTTTCTCCTCCGGCTAGGTCCCCTCCCGCCCATCTTGGGCAAGGCACCGGGCGCTTCTTTGCCACATCTCTTCTGTTCCCATCTTGAGGCGTGTTGAGGCTGCCATGGGGAAACCAGACAGGAGATGTCCCTCCCACGGTCACGGCCCAGGCACTGCAGTCTCAGCCCACCACGCTCCCTGCTGAAGATGCCTTGTCCCAGGTTAAGGCTGGGATATGAAGGGAGGACGGTGGTGCCCAACCAGCAGCCAAGAGCCCAGCAGGCATCACCACAAGGGGCAGGGGCAGGAAGGGGAGACGGAGTGTCCAGGGTAGCCCGGCAGGTGCAGATGGAACTAGCAGCTCCACTTGACACCATCAAGGGTCCTTCTGAACTGCACCCTCCTCCAAGCCCGCCTCTCTGCTTGATTTCCTGCTAATCCTTGGGCTCGGAGGCCCTTCCATTTTGGGAACCCCTGTTGTCCTCCTCTCCTTGCCGCTACCTCAGTGTGTGTGTGGGCGGGAGGGAGGGGTGATGGGCCTGGTTGTGATCTGGGAGCCCACATCTTTTTGCCCGAATAAGACCTCTGGAATAGGGGGGTGTCTGCCAGCTCTCTGGCAAGAGGAAAAGGGACTGACAGCAACTGGCTACCTGCTGGATGCCTGACGTCGGCCAGCTGAGCAGCAGGCTGAGGTGCCCCAGGTCAACAAGGGGCCAGGCACCTCGGCAGCCCCATATCAGGCACCAGGCATTGGGAATGGCCACCATGGGGAGCAGAGGGAGCCAGGAGCCCCTTCCAGGTCTCCTATGTGGGTGCAGGGGCCAAGCACTTGGGCCGTCCTCCACTGCTTTCCTGAGCGCATTAGCAGGGAACTGGATGGGAAGTGGAGCAGCTAGGATTGAACCTACGCTCACACAGAATACTGGCATCACGGAAAGATACATAACTGGCTATGCCAGCCCCTTTTATTTTTTTAAGATTTATTTTATTTTTATTACAAAGTCAGATATACAGAGAGGAGGAGAGACAGAGAGGAAGATCTTCTGTCCCATGATTCACTCCCCAAGTGAGCGCAATGGTTGGTGCTGTGCCAATATGAAGCCAGGAGCCAGGAACTTCCTCAGGGCACCGGTTCTAAGTGTGGCAGCCCCGCTTCCCATCCAGCTTGTGGCCTGGGAAAGCAGTTTAGGACGGCCCAAAGCTTTGGGACCCTGCACCCATATATGTAGGAGAGCTGGAAGAAGCTCCTGGCTCCTGGCTTCGGATCAGCTCAGCTCTGGCCATTGCGGCTACTTGGGGAGTGAACCAGCGGATAGAAGATCTTTCTGTTTCTCCTTCTCTCTATAAATCTGACTTTCCAATAAAAAACTAAACAAATCTTACCAAAACAAAAGAGCAAAGAAAGAGGGAGAGACAGAGATGGAGAGAAAGGTTCTTGCATTCACTGGTATACTTCCTAGCGGGCTACAATGACCAGGTGGGCTCTCACAAAGTGCAAGGGCCAGGAGCTCCATCCACGTCTTCCCTGTGTGCACTTGGGCCATCCCCTGCTACCTTCCCAGGTGCCTTAGCAGGGGAGTTGTATCCGAAGTGGAAGTGACCAGGCCGGCGTCGTGGCATGGCAAATTCAGCTGCCACCTGCGATTTTTCCTCACACAAACAGCTTCACCTAAGGGTCTGTTCCCCCCACAACATGGAGACTGCCAAGGAGCTGCTGTGGAACAGTGGGTTCAGATGCCGCTGGTGATGCCAACATCCCGTAGAGGCACCGGTTCAAATCCTGGCTGCTCCGCTTCCCATCCAACTCCCTGCACATGCGCCTGGAAAAGCAGCAGAAGAAACTTTAATGCATGGGCTCCTGTTGCCCACGACATAGCAGGCCTCTGGGTACAGCTCCTGGCACGTGGCTATAGCCTGGCCCTTGTGAACCCGCAGGTGAATTAACTATGCCTCTTCTCATCTCTCCCCCCGCACCCCCGCCGACCCCTGCTACTGTAACTCTGCCTTTCAAATATATTTTTGCAAAAGTAGGCACGGTTGGGCAGCAGGGCAGGTGGTCTGGAGAGTTTTGTGGAGTTGCTGAACAGCAGCCCTGTGTCACAGACATTCCCAGGGCTGAGTCACGTCTGCACCGCCCACCACCCACACCCTTAAAGAGTGATGGAACTCTTGGTCAATCTGAAACCAGTGCAGGCATCCCCTAGAGGTAGACCCAGGAGGCCACTGTGACCTGAGAGGAGATGATGAAGGATGCCGTGCAGCAGAGCAGGTGTGTGTGTGTGTGTGTGTGCCTGCGTGCATGGGGTAGGGGTGGGGGGCTGCTGCTGCAGCTGCTCGGTTGGAAAGGGATGGACCATCGCTCCCAGAGCAGCTCTGCTCACACAGGGCTTGTGTCTACGGCTGAGAGGTGTAGCAGCCTGGTTTCGGTGACTATCACAGAATGCCCGAGGCCGGGTTTCATTACGAAGGAAAGAGGTCTGTTTGGCCCACCAGTTCTGCAGGTTCAAGGGTGTGGACCCAACATTGGCCAAGTCTGGGGAGGGTGACCTGCTGGGCTGCATCACATGGTGGGTGGTATTGTAATGGGACTGCAAGAGAGAGAGAGAGAGAGAGAGAGAGATCTTCCACTTGCTGCTTTACTCCCCCAATGCCTGCAACAGTTAGGGCTGGGCCAGGCCAAAGTTGAGACTCAACAATTCCATCTGGGTCTCTTGCATGGGTAGCAGGGACTCAATTTCTTCTTCTCTTCCTCCTCCTACTTCTTCTTCACATTTATTTAATTGGAAAGTCAGATTTAAAGAGGGGAGGAGAGACAGAGGGGAAGATCTTCCGTCCAATGATTCACTCCCCAAGTAGCTGCAACGTCCAGAGCTGAACCAATCCGAAGCCAGGAGCCAGGAGCTTCTTCTGGGTCTCCCATGCGGGTGCAGGGTCCCAAGGCTTTGGGCTGTCCTTGGCTGCTTTCCCAGGCCACAAGCAGGGAGCTGGAAGGGAAGTGGGGCAGCCAGGATACCAACCAGCACCCATATGGGATCCCAGCAAGTGCAAGGCAAGGACTTTAGCCACTAGGCTACCATGTCAAACCCAGAACCCAACTTCTGGAACCATTAGCTGCTGTTTCCCAAGATGTACATTAGCAGGAAGCTGGACCCATGTTGTAGCACAGCTGGTTAAACCGCCCCCGACAATGTAGGCATCCCATATGAGCACCGGTTCAAAGCCAGGCTGCTCCAGCTCCTGTCCAGCTCCCCGTTGATGTTCCTGGGAAAGCCGTGGAGGATGGCCCAAGTCCCTGGGTCCCTGCCACCCCCTATGGGAGACCTGGTCCAGACCCAAGTATTACAGGCATCGAAGGGGGGCCATGCCAGGTGAACCAGTGGCTGGAAGATGTGGGACTGGAAGGCAGCAGTGGACGAGAGCACCAGGGCTGTGGCTGGCAAGAAGCTGGCACGGAGGGCAGTGATGGCGACGGGGCTAGCATGGTAACATGGGGGTGGGGAGGGTGATGCTGTTCGTGGGAATGGTGACAGCGACAAAACTGATAATGGTAGTACAGTTGGTGGTGATGATGATGGTCACGGTAGTGATGGGATGACAGTCCAGTTGGAGGTGGAGGTGATAACGTTATTAGTCAGTACCCTGTCCTGGGGCAGGCACTCTGTTGCTATTCATAATCCTACTACAAGACCAGCTCCGTGGGCCCAGCACGATAGCCTAATGGCTGATGGCTTTGCATTGTACGCCTTGGGATCAAATATGGGCACCGGTTCTAAGCCCGGCAGCTCCACTTCCCATCCAGCTCCCTGCTTGTGGCCTGGGAAAGCAGTCGAGGACGGCCCAAAGCCTTGGGACCCTGCACCCACGTGGGAGACCCAGAGGAGGCTCTTGGCTCCTGGCTTCGGATTGACTCAGTTCTGGCCACTGTGGCCTCCTGGGAGTGAACCAGTGGATGGAAGATCTTTCTGTCTCTTCTTCTCTATCTGCCTTTCAAATAAACATAAATTAATCTTTAAAAAGGAACTTGAGAACATGACAGGGACTAAAACACAAAGTTTCCCCCTAGTCTCTCTCTTCTTATTCTGTCTCTCAACTTGCCTTGACACCTGCTGTGAGCTATGTCCTCCCAAGTAACACGGAATTAACATCTTACATGGTCAGCGCGAATTTCAACCATCTGTGCTTGGGGTTTACAATACCAACTTTCATTTTTTTAAAAGATGTATTTTATGTTTATTGGAAACCCAGATATACAGAGACCCGCAAGAGGCTCCTGGCTCCTAGCTTCGGATAGGCTCAGCTCCAGCTGTTGCAGCCGCTTGGGGATTGAACCATCTGGCAGAAGCTCTTCCTCTCTGTCTCTCCTCCTCTCTGTATATCTACCCTTCCAATTAAAAAAATTAAATTAAAAAAAAACGTTTAAGTTTACAAAAAAAAAAAAAAATCCACCTGCCCTGTCCTATAAGATTGTCAGTCACAGAGCCAGGAAGTGGGCTAAGACCCCCAGACAGGCTCGTTATTGCTGTGTTATTCCCTCTGCTTTAGAAGAAATTGAACATTGTCATAGTTGTGTGAGCTGCGTCAGCTCTGCACAGCCACTCCGTGACCGGGAGAGGCAGGTCACGCCCTTGGCCACGCCCTCTTGGGGGACCTGGAGCTGGGCACGGACTGACGCAGATGGGGGCAACTGGCCTGGCAATAAATGACATCCCCTGGGGACCTGAGGTCCTGGCAGGTGCTCCTTCTGCTAGGCACGTCAATGGAAGGTTGGCAGTTAAGAGACACACCCACACACCCACTTAGAGCCAGGCAGGTGCCCGGGCACATCCACCTGGGAGGCTGTGGGCTCTGCGACTTTGCGACATAAGTCATTGCAGGGCTGGCGTGTCGCCTTCCACCTGCAAGCACCAGCATCCCACAGGAGCACCAGTTTGTGTCCCAGTTGCTCTACTTCCCATCCAGCTCCCTGCTTGCGGCCTGGGAAAGCAGTCAAGGATGTCTCAAAGCCTTGGGGACCCTGCACCTACGTGAGAGACCCTGAAGAAGCTCTTGGCTTCATTGGCTTAGCTCCGGCCATGGAGCTATTTGGGGAGTGAATCAGTGGATAGAAGATTCTTTTCTCTGGAACTCTGCCTTTCATTTGCTTTCAACAAAAGCGTATGAACAAATGTTTAAATGAAAAAGAAGTCCTCTCTTGTCTATAATAAAATGCTCATGGCGTGTACAATGCAGACTTATGGCTCCTATGACCACGGCTGGCCCAGGCTGAAGGTAAGAGCCACTCGCCACATCTGGGTCTCCCATCTGGGTTCAGGGGTTCAAGCATTTGCTCCATCTTCCACGTGCCTTAGCACGGAGCTGGATGGAAAGTGGAGCAGCCAGGACAGGAATTGGAGCTTATAGGGGATGCCAGCACCTCCGACAGAAGCTTACCGCACGATGCCACAGCCCCTACGCCTTTTTGGAAAACACTACCCCAGTGGAAATCCCAGCCTGGCGGCAGAAAGTGCTTGGCAGCGCATCCCAAGAAGCACAACGTGTTTGGCTTTCTTTCTTTCTTTTTTTTTTTTTTTTAAAGATTTTTATTATTATTGGAAAGCTGGATACACAGAGAGGAGAAGAGACAGAGAGGAAGATCTTCCATCCAATGATTCACTCCCCAAGTGAGCTGCAACGGGCCGGTGCGCGCCAATCCGATGCCGGGAACCAGGAACCTCTTCCGGGTCTCCCACGCGGGTGCAGGGTCCCAAGGCTTTGGGCCGTCCTCGACTGCTTTCCCAGGCCACAAGCAGGGAGCTGGATGGGAAGTGGAGCTGCCGGGATTAGAACCGGTGCCCATATGGGATCCCGGGGCTTTCAAGGCGAGGACTTGAGCCGCTACGCCATGCCGCTGGGCCCGTGTTTGGCTTTCTTAAGGCAGTATTTCCGCATCTGAGAAAGATGAAATACAGGCAAATAGTTACCAACGGTGCTGGTATTTGCCTAGTCCAGTATCGCAGGAGCTGCCTGGTTAAATAAACTCTAGCATGGTAACGCCACCAAATGTATGATGCAGTCATTTAAAACATTTACCAGTTTTCTTCCAAGGAGTCTTGATTTATTTGAAAGGCAGAATAGCAGAGAGTTGAGAGAGAGAGAGAGATCTTCCATCCACTGATTCACTCCCCAAATGCCTGCACCCTAGAGCTGGGCTGGTCTGAAGCCAGGTGCCAGGAGCTCCATCTGGGTCTCCCACAAGGGTGACAGACCCCCGAGTACCTGGGCTGCCTTCTGCCGCCTTCCCACACAGGAAGCTGGGATTGTGGGCAGAACAGTCAGGACACTTGCTAAGGGACGTGGGTGTCACAAGCGTTAGCTTAGCCTGCTGGGACCCCCTCCACCTCCCGCCCCGTACTGGGCCCTGGAAATGTTTTCATGTTGCATTTTAAATAACCAGGATTCAGAAGGCATTGCAGGCCTTGGCATTTCACTGGAGGGCCGAAGGCCTTGTACCCACACCAGAACTGGCACACAGCTGCGTAAGGCAGCTTTATTTGTCTTTGCAAGTCTTGAGTGCAATCAAACCAGTGCCTGGCTTTGGCTCACCCAATGGCCTCTCAACCCCGACAAGGGTGAGCTAAGAGGCAGTGTTTGGTGTTACTCCTAAGAGGCTGCTTGAGTCGCCCACACTGTGTATCGGAGGTCCTGGGTTCGAATCCTGGTACCACTCCCAATGCCAGCTCCCAGCCAGTGTAGACCCTAGGAGCCAGCAGGTAATGGTTTGCATCCTGGGGTCTCTGTCACCTATCCAGAGAACTCTTTTGAAAAGATTTAGTTATTTTTATTGCAAAGTCAGATATACAGAGAGGAGGAGAGACAGAGAGGAAGATCTTCCGTCCCATGATTCACTCCCCAAGTGAACGCAATGACCAGAACTGAGCCAATCCGAAGCCAGGAGCCAGGAGCTGTTCCAGGTCTCCCACGCGGGTGCAGGGTCCCAAGGCTTTGGGCCGTCCTCCACTGCTTTCCCAGGCCACAAGCAGGGAGCTGGATGGGAAGTGGAGCAGCCGGGATTAGAACCGGCGTCCATATGGGGTCCTGGCATGTGCAAGGCAAGGACTTTAACCACTTACACTATTGCGCGGGGCCCCACAGACCAGATTCTTGTGTGTGCTTGCCAGTACAGGGTCTGGCACAGTCCATCGCCCCAATAAGCTGGCGGTTGCAATTGCTGGGTCAGTTCTGTTTCCAGTCCTGTCTTCCACAGGAACCAGTGAGTGTTGCAGTCCAGCCTGATTCTGCCCAGCACACACTCGACCCTCAGGCAAACCAGCGGGGGCTGCAGCCTAGTCGAGGCGACTCTCCATAACCCCCACCAGGCCCGCCCCCTGCTCTGGTTCCCATGCTTACCAGTATGTACCGCAGACTTGTTCAGTCTGTCCCACATCCCATTTAGTTCTCAGTGGACAATGAGACCTAATTGATCCCAACCAGGCCCACTATCCATCCCACACACATGCTGGCGGGTACCATTCTGTCCAGCCACCGCTGTCCCAGTCCTGGTTTTCATGCTTTCCAGTGGGAGTGGTTACCCAAGAGGGAGGTACCCACTCTCTTCCTACTAGGCCACTCCCACTCCTGGATTATGCATTCTCCAGGTGGTTCTGATTTAACTTGACAGAATTAGCCCATAGTGTCAGCCTCTGCCATCTGATGCTGTGGCTAAGCCCAACCAACCCTCATCCACTCTGATTTATGCTTGCACCAGTAGGAACAGTCAGCCCAGCCTGGCTCTTTCCTAACCTGATTCACATGAGGCCCAGAGGTATTGTAGTCCTGCCCAGTCTGGTCTGCTCCCATCCCGACTCACAAGGTGTGATGTGGGGGCTGGAGTAAGGGCTGTGTTCTGGTCTGGATATGGCTGCAGTCTCCCTTGTCCACAAATGTGGACTGGGACTGGACACACCAAGCTGGGCTAGACTCCAGCACCATCTGGTGCTCTGGAGGACCAGGGTAGATGTAGCACAGACCAGGCTAGGTCTCTGCCCCTACTGAGCCATGGGTGAGCTGTGTCTGGGTATGGACGAGCCTTGGCTGGACTGAAACATCCAACAGTAAGGACCAGAATGGGTTGAAGGCCAGTCAGGAGAGGCCACTGTTCCTGCCAGGACAGGAGGTGGACTAAGTAGGGCTGGCCCATGGACCCACCAGTATGCGCAAGATCTGTCATTGGGAGAGGTTCTGATGGAGGAGCCTGGGCAACTCCTCTGGCAGGACACAGTCCCTGCAGGTGAGTAGAGAGCTGAGAGCAGCCCAGACCAGGCCAGAGAAAGATACCCACCGGCATACATTTGGCATAGGTGGGGGGCAGACCAGGCTGAACCAGTTCACATCACCTGCCGGCGAATCCAAGCACCAGAACAGTGTGGGTCAGGCCAGGTTTGGTCGCAGCACATACCAGCACACATTACAGCCGGTATTGGGTGCATGGTGGGCTGGGTTAGACTGTAACCCTCACCAGATGGAATTGAGGGTGGGCCAGGCCGGGCCAGGCTACAGCACCCATTGGCAAATGCTGAGGTGGGCTATGCCAGACTGGGCTGCAGCGCCCAACCAGCACATGTAGGAACCAGGGAGGAAGGGGGCACAGTTGGTAAGGGAAATATGGAGGGCCCCTCTGCTAAAAAAAAAAAAAAAATTGGGGAAAGATCATTTTTAATAAGCAGACCACTTAAGCACCTGCCCTGCCCAGCGTAACTTCTCAACTGAAGCTGCCCCCTCCCTGCCTCTCCTTTCAACACCCTGGCCCTACCTCCTGTGCTTCAGCTCAGTTCAAGGTCTGAGCTGACTCCCAGGGACTCTCCTCCGGCGAGGTTGCGCTAGCGGGGCTCTACTCTGCCCTGGGAGGCACTCCTGTCTAAACCTCTTCCTGCCTCCCCCAATGGGCGCCTCCGATCTGACCCCAGGCATGGCTCAGCTCCAGCTCAGTTACTCACTGGCCCGCCCACTGCCTCCTGGACCAGCTGGAACCTGTAGCACTCCCACGTGCCCCGTCGGACACTCAGGGACACCACCTTGTGCGCAAACCCGAGCTGCCAAACCCACAGGTCGGCTGGGCTTAGTCCAAGCGTGGGACCTACAGGCCTCACCAGCCCCAGGGGCCCACAGCTTCCAGACACCCCCACATCTCTGCACCTCCTCCTGCACACGGTCGCATTACAAATCAGGGCATGCCACTTCCCCCGTAATAGACCTGCTTGCAGCTCCCTGAAGTCTGGGGTCACACCACCCCATCCCCAGTGCTCTGGCCTAAGGGCTTGCTCTGCTCCTGCCCCAGCGACCTCAGCCTTGAAGAGGTCACCCCGGCTTCCTGTCCCTGTTCTGGGCACCAGGAACTAACCAGTATCTCTCTTCCCATCTAATTAACCAGTGTTCACCCCAGAGGGGGAAAGAAAAAAACCCCAAACCGCTCCCACTCACCAATTCAAGACAATTTCAAAACCCCTGGAAGCCAGGTACAGATTGGGCCAGGGCTGGGAGCCATCTGTGAGAAGGTCCCAGCATGGTAGCCTAGAGGCTAGCATCTTCGCCATATGGGCACCGGTTCTAATCCCGCTGGCCCCACTTCCCATCCAGCTCCCTGCTTGTGACCCGGGAAAGCAGTGGAGGACGGCCCAAAGCCTTGGGACCCTGCACCTGTGTGGGATACCCAGAAGAAGCTCCTGGCTCCTGGCTTCAGATTGACTCAGCTCCAGCCATTGCAGCCACTTGGGGAGCGAACCAGCAGATGGAAGATCTTCCTCTCTGTCTCTCCTCCTCTCTGTATATCTGACTTTGCAATTTGAAAAAAAAAAAAAAAACAACAATAAGCAATAAAGCAATGAAAAGTTACTTCCCCTCTCACAAGGAAATAAGGAGGAGGAACTTGGTTGTGTATTGACATTCAAGATCTGCTAGGAGAAGCAAGTTGTCAAACAAGGCTCTTCGTGCCAGCGTTGTGACGTAGTGGGTAAAGCCGCCACCTGCAACGCTGGCATCCCATATAAACCCTGGGCTGAGGCTCGGCTGTTCCACTTCTCACCCAGCTCCCTGCTGTGTGGTCCATGCCATCCCTGCTACCCCCGTGGGTGACAGAGAAGGAACTCAAGGTACCCGGCTTACATTTGGGGTGTGGAAGAGTAGACCCAATGGAATATTTCCCTCTGTCCATCACCCTACCTTGTAAATCAAGAAAAAAAAATTTTTTTAATAAAAAAATTCAAAGCCAGTAGTGAGTGGTAACCTGGGCCCTTGGTAGACCCTGGCACTCCCGAGCCCATGGGCACCTGCCCAGCCTCACTCTCCTGCAAAGTTGCTGGTGATTGTGAAAATTCTAGAAAAAAGGATGGGGGGGCATCCCTCGCCATCAAAAACTGTTGGGATTAGACGGGTAAGGGTGGGGTATATCCACCTTTCCAATAAAAATAAAATAAATCGATATCTTCACTGGAAAAGCAAATATGGAGAGAGGAAAAGAGACAGAGAGGAAGATCTTCCACCTTCTGATTCACTTCCCAGGTGGCCACAATGGCCAGAGCATGAGCCAATCCGGAGCCAGGAGCCAGGAGCCTCCTCCAGCTCTCCCATGCGGGTGCAGTGTCCCAAGGCTTTGGGCCGTCCTCCACTGCTTTCCCAGGCCACAAGCAGGGAGCTGGCTGGGAAGGGGGGCTGCCGGGACAAAAACTGGCATCCATGTGGGTACCTGGTGCATGCAAGCTGAGGACTTTAGCCACTAGGCTACCATGCTGGGTCCCACAAATAAGCAAATCTTTAAAATAAATAGATTTTGAGAAAGTCGTAGGGAAATGCGTGAGATAAACATTTTTGTTTAAGACAAAAGTGAGGCTCTGCCTCCCTGCTGACACGACAGAACAGGTGCAGTAAGCTTTGGAACTTCAGAATAAAGTGATTTGCTTATTTAAAAGGCAAAGTGACAGAAATAGGGCTCTTTCCTCCACTGCTTTCCACCTCAAACGGCTGCAAAATGGCCAGGGTTGAGCCAGGCTGGTGAGACTGAGCCAAGAGCCAGGAGCTCCGTCCGGGGCTCCCCTGTGGGTGCAGGAACCCCAGCACTTGGACCGTCATCTACTGCCTCCTCAGTTGCATGAGCAGGAAGCTGGATCAGAAGTAGAGCATTCGGGATTTGAACTCTGTGCTCTCAGATGGGATGGGAGTGTTGCACACGGAGGCTTAACCCATAGCCAAAGTGCTAGCTCCTTGGTAGCTTTCAATGTTGATTTTATAGAATATATAAAATCAGAGAGGAGGAGACACAGGGAGAAAGATTTGTTCGCTGGTTCACTCCCCAAGTGGCCGCAATGGCCAGAGCTGAGCCGATCCGAAGCCAGGAGCCAGGAGCCTCTTCTGGGTCTCCCACACAGGTGCAGGGTCCCAAGGCTTTGGGCCGTCCTCCACTGCTTTCCCAGGCCACAAGCAGGGAGCTGGATGGGAAGCAGGGCAGCCAGAACATGAACCGGTGTCCATATGGAATCCCAGTAGTTGCAAGGTGAGGATTTAACCACTAGGCTACCGTGCTGGGTCCAAAGTTGATGTTTTCTCCCTTGTTTCACGAGCAAGCAAATAAGAACACACCCAGCTCTCTCCAGTTGAGCAGAGGGGTATGGCGTCTGGCACTGCAGGTGGTGACTTTACCCGCAATGCCACAGTACCGGTCCTTGCCATGCCACCTGCTACAGGCTCACCTCCCCATCCTGGCTTGCTTGTCCATGTCCCAGCCCCAGCCCTGGACACTTGAAGACAGAGTCCCTTTACCCCCAAGCAGGGTGCGCCACGGGTGGACTTGACTTTCAAGGCTGTTTCCCCACCCTACTCCAAAGCTGTGTGAGCCTGGGCAACGCCCCGGGAACCCCACCCCCTCTATAAAATGAACTGCAGGACCCTGCAGTCCCACATCCTCTTCTCCCCCAGCCCAGCCTCCTGGGAACCTCAGGTAGGCACGATGCCCGGGGTTGGCAGCAGCAGGCATCATCAATGCAAACTGGTTAGCCGGTCCACCTGGCATGTGCTGGGTGCCAGCTGCCCCGGGGAGCTGGCCAGGAGCCAGACGGAAGGAGGAGGGGAAACGGGAACCAAGTTCCTGTCCCAGAAAGACACCGTGGTGAGGCTGGCGGCCCGGACTCTAGTGCAGTTAGCAGAGAGCAGCCAGCCCGGGATCCAGTGAGGTAAGTTGAGGCAGCATGCGTGCATGTTCAGGGGGCCCTGGCAAGACAGGCGCATAGACTCGGACACATATGCAGACACACGCAAACATACGTGGAGAGAGAGACACACACGGAGACACGTATGGAAATACACAGATTTGTAGAACCACAAGCAGCCAGTAACCCTACTCCCTGCCAACGTAAAACCAGTCCTTCTTCTATCTCGCTGAATATCCACAGAGAGCATCTATGAAGCGCCTGCTGTATACCAGGCACCCATTTTGGGCTGTGGTTCTCCAGCTGGGAGAGACATACAGTGAGGGGCGAGGTGGGCGCGTGGGCAGGCGGGGAGGGGCGGGCGGAGCAGGACAGGGTGGGTCATGGACTGGGGCTGCGGGCTGTGAGAGATGGACCGAGGAGAGTCACGCAGGCCCTGCCCTTTTCTCGGGCCATGTAGTGTGGGGACAGCAGTCCCCTCGGGTGCCTCTGGTTAGCACGGTCATGTCCCCTTGCCATAGACGCTCGGTCAGCCCCTCGCAGAACAGCACAACGCAATGACCAAGCCAAAGTCAGGAGCTGGGAGCTCCATCCGGGTCTCCCAAGAAAGGTGCAGCAGCCTCGAGCATCTGAGTCAACCTCCAGTGCTTACCCTAAGAGCATCAGCAGGGAGCTAGATTGGAAGTGGAGCAGCGGGGACTTGAACCAGTGCCCATGGGAGATGTTGGTGCTGCAGGAAGCAGCTTAACCAGCTGAGCCACAGCACCACATCCTCTGCCCACTCCCTACAGAGTCTTCTCTTTGAGACTAAATCGTGCCAGTGCATTGGGCAACACGGTACCCATGCATTCATCCTCTGGTGAACTTAGGGGTCCCGTCCACTTGCTGGCTGTTGGGAAGACAAAATAAAAACCCGTAAGCCGAGGACTGTGCCCACATGGACTCAAGGCTTGCTGGATTGCGGTGGGCTGATTCTGGTTTGTTCTTGGAGAGTTGAACCTTGGCTTGGTTTCCAGAACCATCAGCCATGTGTGCTGCACGCCGGAGAGCCATGGGGCAGGAGGTAGGGGAGAGGAGGGGTGCGTATGTGTGTGTGTGTGTATGTGTGTGTGTGTGAGAGAGAGAGAGAGACCGAGAGAGAGAGAGTTTTGCTACGTTGTGCCAGGACCTTTTTAATTCCAAAGGTTGGGGAGCCGGCAGGCAGCATCACCGCCTGCCAAGGGTTTTTTCCTTGCTTGGGTTCTTATTTCAATCCTTTTTTAAAAAAAGATTTATTTATTTTATTGCAAAGTCAGATATAAAGAGAGGAGGAGAGACAGTGAGAAAGATCTTCCGTTCAATGATTCACTCCCCAAGTGAGCGCAATGGCCGGTGCTGTGCCGATCCGAAGCCAGGAGCCAGGAACTTCTCTCTGGGTCTCCCACACGGGTGCAGGGTCCCAAAGCCTTGGGCCGTCCTCGACTGCTTTCCCAGGCCACAAGCAGGGAGCTGGATGGGAAGCAGGGCTGCCGGGATTAGAAGCGGCGCCCATATCAGATCCCGGGGCACATTCAAGGTGAGGACCTTAACCGTTACGCTATTGCTCAGGCCCTTGCTTCAATCCTGAATCAGTCAGGGCGGGGCCAGGCCAAAGCCTGAAGCCACAGGTGGCTCCCACGTGGGTGGCAAGGGGCCTAAGCATTTGGGCTATCCCTTGCCTCCAGGGCATATTGGTAGGAGGCTGGACCATAAGCAGAGCAGAGTACTGCTGCTGGTCCGTTATGAGATGCTGGCCATTCATTGCACGGCTTAACACCTGCCGCCCCCACAGCGCCCCTTCCCTGACCAGTGGAGCCATACTGCTCTGCCAGACACCAGCCCCTGCCAGGTTCCTTCTGCCCTGACAGAGCATGGCAGTTTGTCTGCAGATCTGGCCATGGTGGCTCCGGCGGGGTGCTGGCAGGGAGCTGAGGAAGCCACGCCCACCCCTGGCATTGGAACCGCCTGTTCTCTCAGTCCCCACGCAGGGGTGTGTGTGTGTGTGTGTGTGTGAGGGGGGCGGCTCCCTCTCTCTCCTCAGGTCTGAGCCTCCGTCTCCTCCTGCCCTGTGCCCCGGCAATCTCACCTGGTTGCCCACGTGGGTTTACTTTTTTTTTTTTCTAAGATTTATTTTATTTTTATTGGAAAGTCAAATATACAGAGAGGAGGAGAGACAGAAAGATAACTCCCCCAGCAACTGCAATGGCTGGAGCTGAGTCAGTCCAAAGCCAGGAGCTTGGAGCCTCTTCTGAGTTTCCCATGCAGGTGCAGGGTCCCCAAGGCTTTGGGCCGTCCTTGACTGCTTTTCCAGGCCACATGCAGGGAGCTGGATGGGAAGTGAGGTCGTTGGGATTAGAACCGGCGTCCATATGGGATCCTGCGGCGCATGCAAGACGAGGACTTCAGCCACTAGACTATTGTGCTAGCCCCCGAGTCTATTTTATTTCAAAGGCAGAATGGGAGAGAGAGAATCTTTAATCTGCTGGTTTAGTCCCCAGATGACCAGAGACGGTCCAGAGCCAAGGAACCCAGAATTGCAAAGCCCCAAGTCCCGGGGTCATCTTTCTGCTGGATTCTCAGGTGTATTTGTAGGAAGCTGGGTCCAAAACAGAGCAGCTGTAAAAGGGGATGCTGGTGTTACAAGCGGCAGCTTCTCCCCTGTGCTACATCCCACACTCCTTATTGGCATTTCTATTTACAAGGCAGAAAGAGAAATCTCCCCTTCACTGGTTCACTGCTTGCTGGTGCAACATCTAGAATCAAACCGGGGCAAAGCCAGGAACGTGGTATGCGACCCAGTCTCCCTCTTGGCTGGTGGGTGCCAGGAGACCCAGGTGCCTGAGCTGTACTTCCTCTATTAGCAGGGAGCTGGCTTTGGAAGGGACAACTACTGCTATTCCCAAGGCTCCGAAGTCACCACCTCCGGGAAGCCTGCCTTGAACATCCACCCATTCTGGGGCTTCACAACTGAGGGATGGAGGCAGGAGGGAGGCGTGGCCAACTCCAGACACCCGTGTCCAGCGGCCACTGCCCACCCGAACCTTCTCCTGAGCCAGCGCTGACCCCCTGTCTCCAGGGTCTGGGGTCTCTGACGCCCTCCCGCCACCCTGCACGCTGTGTCAGTCTTCCACAGCTTCTATGAGCACAAACAGCACAGGTCCCTGCATGCCAGCAGGTGCAAGACGCCTGCATCCCAGCATCCGAACACAGCCCGCTCTATTTTCTACGTTCTCCAACTGTGCACGAAGAAGAGCCAAGGGTGGGGTAGGAGGCGGGGACGCCCTGAGGAAGGGGCTGGGATCCAAGCTGGAAGCCTTCGAGCCGGCCCAGGTCAGCAGCCAGCCAGCCAGCCAGCCAGCCAGCCAGCCAGCCGTGGAAAATGGGTCTGACAGCTCGGAGAGGCGGAGTCCCCCACACCTGCCACTGGGGGCTCCGTGCTTGTCTCTGAGCCGGCTTCAGCAAAGGCCGAGCAGTGGCGTCTCGCGGCCCTGGGCCAAAGCCACAGCTGCGCCATCACCCACGCAGGCCCTGCCGATCGGCCGGTCGGTCGATCCGACCTGACAGGCCTCGGGCCGCCTCCGCTGCCTGACCCCTGCTTGCACCCTGACCCCAGCCAAACCGCCGCCTTGGTCCGGATGTCTGCTCCTCCACCCCTGCACCTCCAGTCCTGCGCGGCGGGGGACCCCACGCCTCCCCCTCACACCCTGAGCTGCAAGCGAGGTGCCCCAGCAGCAAGCAGATGAACGCGCGCCAAGACCAGGGAGAGGGACCCGGGAGAGCGCGCAGCACAAGACGCCGCGGGCTGCGGTTACGCACGGGCTAGGGGACAAGCGGCACGGACCCGGCGTCCCCGGGCGACGCGGGGCGGGGACCCGGAGGGCGGAGCGCGGGGGGTCCGGGAGCTGGGGGGCCCCTCGCGCCCCGCCCCCAGATCCCGCCTCCAGTCCCGCCCCGCCCTGCTCGCCCCCTCCCTCCAGCCTCTCCTCCTTCCCGGGCTCCCAGCCCAGGCCCCGCCAGGAGCAGCGGAGTCCGGCTGCCTTGCCCTGGCCGCGCGTCTCGGCTGCTTCCCGGACTCAGCCGCCAGGCGCACGCCGTCCCCGCCCCGCCGCCCGTCCTCGGTGCGCCCCGGGCCCCCTGCACCCTCTCCAGGTGAGCCAGCGCCCCCTCGCCCCCTGCGCGACAGTCTGGGGCCCCGCCTCCGCAGCCATGACTGCTCCTTGGATGGCCGCAGCCACTCGGGGGGGGCCCTCCCATCATCCCAGAGACTGCCCTCCCTCGGGGGCTTCCCATCGCATCCGGGGCTGAGGGTCACGCTCCCCTACCACCCCGAGGTGTCCTGGGGTGCAGGAGCAAACGGCGCGCGGGATTTGGAGGGTGGTGAGCTGGTGCGTGACTCTGGGAGGTCCGGCTGGGTGGACGCGCACAGCGCGGCCGGAGAATATGTCCGGCCACGGCGAGTGCGTGCTGGCGCCCGCACGCTGCGCGGGGCCGCGTAGACGCCGGGAAAACCAAGGGAAACGGAGCCTTGCTGGTGGGGCCGGGGCACTGGGATCGGGCGTGGGGTCCGCCTGGGCCAGGAGGGGAAGGCCTTGTGTGCGCATTTGCAGAGAAGCAGCGGGCGCAGGGAGGGAAGGCCGGGCCGGAGGGGGGACCTGCAGGTGGAGGAGGCGCGCAGGGATGCCAGCCGGGGTGGGTTGGAGTAGGGGAACTGAGATCAAATTGGGTCTCAGGAACCAACAGCCGCCCAGGGTGCAGGGGCGGGCGAATATGGGAGTGGTTGGGGCAGAAACCTCGGCCGGACACCCCCGGGCGCTGCCGTGCGAGGTCGGGGCGGTGGGAGGGGGATGGTAGAGGAAAAAGTGCCCGCAGATTTCTGAGCTGGGGTGGCCGGAAGTCCCGAGGACTCGTGGGTAACCCAGGCTCAGAGACTTAGCAGCAGGTGCATGGCAAAGAGGCTGGGGTGGCCGGGCCCGGGGTGTGGGGGCCTGGGGAACGCCTCAAGATGCGGAACGCGCCTGGAGACGCCCCCCCCCCCGCCAGTCTGCAGCCTGGGCAAGCATAGGGGTCCCCCAAGAGAAGGCCTGGAGAGGTTGGCACGCGCCGAGGAGCCCTCTGTCTCCCGGGGTCGGGGGAGCATGCGTGGAGTAACTGTTGTGCGTGAAGGTGGGGGCGTGGGGGACCGTTCGCACCACACCTGCTTCCCTGCCATCCTCGCAGACCCAGGCAGGTAGGTGGGGGAGAGGTCAAGCCCACTGTTGTGGCCCTGTTGTCCCAGCTCACCTCTCTGGTCAGAGCAGGGGGGGCAGGGGTGAGGCTTCACTCCGTGAACTGACCTTGTGCCTCCAAGGAAGGCATTCTAAGCCTCAGTTTGCTCACCCGCGCAATGGGTTGGTAGTATCGAGGGCTGGATAAGGATTGCGGGGGGGAGACACACTACTGAAGGGGTGGGATGGGGTCATGACAGGAGGAAGGCTGCAGGGTCCCCCACCCCATCCCCCGGGGGGTTCCACTTCCTGCTGTCAGAGATACCCACTCGCCTCCATCCCATGCCCGTCAGGGCTGGTTGCAGACTGAGTGCTGGGTTGGCCCCTTGCCTGGTAGAGAGAGGGAGAGAGAATGCTCTGCCACCACCGTCGAGGGGTCAGCCTTGTAGCCTGCCCAGATCTGGAGCAGATGGAGGGAGGGGCACAGGCTGGTGGAGCTGCCCTGGGGTTCACCGTCCTGCCAGCACCCCGGGCTGCCCCCTTGTCCCGCCAGTGTGGAGGTTAGCCCTTGAGCCAATGACTTCATCTCCTCGTGCCTCAGTGTCTCAGCCTATAAAATGGGCATGTGAGCACTTGGCACCTCTTCAGGGAAAGCCCTGGGCCTCCGCCAGAACTTGAACTCAACGCCTCTCCCCAGAAGAGGGTTTGAGATGCCACGTCTCCGCACCCAGCACTGGCATTTGACATCGGCTCTGTCCCCTCACGACAGCTCCCTGCCAAGGGGGGCAGTCTGGGATGCAGCAGTTGGGGGCGCCAGTGAGTGGGGTCCTCATTCCTGCTGGGGAGACCCGTGCTGACTGCTGTGTGGCTGCTGCGGGCATTTGTGGGGTCAGTGGCTCTCTTCCGCCCTCCCTGCTCTTTCCTGTATGCATCCCACTGAGGCCTGGGGGGGGGGGGGGCGGGGAGCCGGGGTACCTGACTCAGCTTGTTGAGGCATCCGGGAAGCCAGCCTGGCAGAGGTGATGGACGGTTGGGTTGCTAGGGATGTCAGCTAGACAGCAAGCGGAACCGCCCATGAGGCACCTCCCCCACCTCCCCGCCACTGACAGGCCTGCCAGGACAGAGAGGGCCCAAAGAGTCAACCTGGGTAAGAAGGGCAGGAGCCAGGGGTAAGGGCAGGTGGGGAGCCGACCAGGTTATGGACACCGACCTACCCAGGCCCAGGTGAGCCCCCCCCCCCCAGCAGTGCGAGCTGAGTGTAGGGAGGGAGCAGCCGCCACAGGAGTCCTGGGTGCAAGCCAGGTGAGGGAGGCAAAGAGCAGCTGGGTGGGAACCGGAGGAGGGAGGGGGTTGCAAGGGCCTCCCAAAGCCTTTGTTAATAGGATCTTTTTAAATTATTATTAGTATTGCAAAGTCAGATATACAGAGAGGAGGGGAGACAGAGAGGAAGATCTTCCGTCCATTGATTTACTCCCCAAGTGAGCGCAACGGCTAGAGCTGTGCCGATCCGAAGCCAGGAGCCAGGAACTCCCTCCAGGTCTCCCACGCGGGGGCAGGGTCCCAAGACGTTGGGCTATCCTCAACTGCTTTCCCAGGCCACAGGCAGGGAGCTTGAATGGGAAGTGGAACTGCCGGGATTAGAACTGATGCCCTCATGGGATCCCGACGTGTTCAAGGCGAGGACTTTAGCCACTAGGCCACGCCGCCAGGCCCGTTAGTAGGATCTTTATAACAAATCTGGAGGAGCCAGGACAGGGTCCCACCGACCAGTGGCAGGGATGCAGGCGTGAGCAAAAGCTAAGCAGGTGTGTGTCAAGGCTGTCTCAGCCGCTGGCTCCCTCTACCTCCTCCGGTGCCCTGACAGCATCACCTGGCCCCAGCCCCTCTCCCTACAGCCACCCCTCACCTAGGCAAACCCCCAAAACCCTGCAGCTCCACTAAGGGGGTTAGACTGTACTGAGCCAAGTCTGCAAGGCTGGGCGCTGTTCCTGCCAGCCCCCCTGGCCATGCTGGGGTGGGGGGACCATGGCCCTGGGGCTGTGCTACCCCAGCCCACCACCCTACAGCCGGTCCTCCTCCCCAGAGGTGCTGGCAAAGGCAGGTGCCAAGAGAGAAGGTTGTCATTATTCTCTGCACCGCCATGTCAGTTGCATGGCTCTTAACCGGGTGCCTTGAATCTGCCACGCAGGGCCCTGTGCCCCCCATGCTACCCCATACCGTATCTGCTCCATCATCACCCTCCCTCTCCCAGCTCAGAACCCGCTACTCCAACCCCTGGTCACCCCCTGACAGTGCGAAAGAAATTAACAAAATGATGGAGGGCAGGTGGAGCCTTTTTTTTTTTTTTTTTTTTTTCATGACTTATTTGAAAGGCAGAGTTACAGAAAGGGAGAGAGGCAGAGAGGGGATTTCTAGCCATTGTTTCGTTGCTAAATAGTTGCACATCAGACCAGGAGAGCTCCATCCGGGTCCCCCGCGTGGGTGACAGGGGCCCAACCACTTGAGCTAGCACCTGCTGCCTGCCAGGGTGGACATGCACAGAGAGCTGGCGTGGAAGTGGAAGAGCCTGGCACTCTATAGGGTGACCCAAAGGGCATCTGACTTGTTGTGTCCATCCCTCACCCCATGAGGTCAAGTCGGAGTTTGTCTGAGGTTCTTGGGATCGCTGTCTGAGATGGGACATGTAGGACTTTCCTATCTATTCCTAGAATTTTCCAGAAGCATGACGGGGATGAGATGGGTTAGTTCAGGGCCTCTCCAAGCAGGTGGCCTTGGAGCTGTGGCCTGAGTCAGAGCCCAACCTGGACACAGGCAGGAAGGGGACATGCCTGCTGGTTTCCCCAACGTCCTGCCTCTTTGTCCCCCTGAGAAATACGCGTGACCCTGGACATAACCTAGGAGCCACCCTGGGGACATCCGGGAAGGCTTCATGGAGGCGGCTTCAGGCTAGTTGCCCACCTGCCTGGTTAGCTGTACCAGGTATCTAGTGGAATCATAATCAGGAATGCCGCTGCCCGAGGGCACAGCCGAGTACAGCCTGGCATCTGGTGCTATTGCAAAGATGGGCTCTTGAGAAGTCTCACACCTCAGGGAGGGTGGGATGGTGGGCAGGGCCAGGTTGCCATGGGGATCTGGCAAGCTGGATGAGAAACCCAGGGTGCCCCGCCTCCCACGCCCAGGGATTGAGGCTTGCATTGGGAGCCAGGGCCTCCCCCACCCCAGGCCATGCAGGAGCCCGGGGCAGAGTCCGGGTCCATCTGTGATGTCTGCGCTTCACCAGGTCTCGCCTCACTGCCCCCCTGCCTGCTCCCCTAACCACAAACCTCCTTGCTTCTTCTGGCTCAGCGCTCTGGCCCCTGCCACCTCCTCATGGCTGATCAGAGTGACCTGCCGGAGCCCGTGGTCACAGAAAGAGATCTTTCATCTGTTGGTTCACATGGCAGCAGTGACAAAAGCTGAGTAAGGCTGAAGCCAGAGGAAGCAGGAGCTTCTTCCAGGTCTCCCATGCAGGTGCAAGAAGACCAAGGACTTGGGCTATATTCTACTCCTTTCCCAGGCCCTAACTAGGGAGTTGGGTTGGAAGTGGAGCAGCTGAGACTCGAACCCGCACCCCTATGGGATGCTGGTGACACAGGCGGAGGCTTAGCTTGCTGAGCCATGCTGTTGATCCTCCCGTAGAATCTTCCGGAACCCTGTTATATGTATGTATGGGCTTTGATTGGTCGAAATGCGTTGGGTGGTGGGATCTCAGGGGGGATGCTAGTGTTGGCATTGAAAGAGGCTGAGCAAAGTGCGGGGGAGAGTGAGGAGGCCTGTGGTGCCTGGTGTCCATGTCCTTTGTTGCAGGCGCAGACTTTGCCAGCATCCCTTCCTTCTCCCCTCTCCCCTGCCCCCCAGTCCCCCATCCCCCAAACGCCAGGTCTTATCCATCCTGGCCAGAGCAAACATTTTTATGCCTTTCTTTCCCCCCCCCCCCTGCCCAAGGCCATTTGGATACTGATGACATCATCCGTGGGCCCTACAAAACGATTGGCTGAACAAACCGAGCCAGTTATGGATGGGTTGGATTTCCAGTCCTGCCTGCTTGTGGGTTGCCTGGGTGGAGCCAGACACTGAGGTCCCCACGCCCGCTCCACTCCTCCCCAACCCTCCGGGGTGTGGCTTGCTTCTCCAGACACTGTTTATCCCGGAGCCCCGCCCTATTGAGCTAATCTAACCATTTTCCCAAAGCTCCCGCAGCCTCTGGGTACTTAAACTGCCTCCTCTCAATGCCATTAGTGTTAGGTGTTGGGGAGCTGGACACGTGCTTGAGTTTGGGGTTGTAAGGGGCATGGTTTCTGCGCCTGTATTTTAGCTCTGGTTCACCTGTCCATTGGTTTGGGGGAAGGGGGCGCGCGTGGGAGCGCAGCATCTGGCACCTGCTGGGTACCACTTGGAGAGACCTGGCTACTGGGGCAAACAGTTATCCTGAAGGTTCTGGTAGGAGAGCCCCAGGAGGGCTGCCTGGAGGAAGAGGTCATTGATGGAGGGGCTGCACTGTGGCACAGTGGATTAAGCCGCCATCTGCAGTGTCCACATCCCATTAATATGCCAATTCGCCAGTCTGGCTCCCTAATCATGCTTCCGAGAAGGCAGCGGGAGAAGCTTTAAGTTCTTGGGCCCCTATCACCCATGTGGGAGACCCGAATGGAATTCCAGGCTCCCACTTCTGCCTGGACCAAACCTGGCCGTTGTAACCATTTGGCGAATGAAACAGTAGATGGAAGATTTTTTTTTTTCTCCAACTCCTTCCGCTAACTCTGCCATTCAAATAAATATTTTTGTTACATTTTTTAAAACTGTATTTATTGTATTTATGGGCCCAGTGCAATAGCTCAGTGGCAAAATCCTGTCCTTGCATGTGCCAGGATCCCATAGCACTGTTTCATGTCCCGGCTGCTCCAATGTCCCATCCAGCTCCCTGCTTGTGGCCTGCGAAAGTAGCAGAGAATGGTCCAACACCTTAGGACCCTGAACCCATGTGGGAGACCCGGAAGAACTCCTGGTTCCTGGCTTCAGATCAGTTCAGCTCTGGCTATTGTGGCCACTCAGTGGTGGCCTGGACAGGGGGTTGGACAAGGCCAGGCAGCGTAGCAGGGAGAAGCCGGGGGCCCTGGATGCGCCAAGCGAGCGACTCCAAGACTCAGGTCCATTCTGGCCACTCCCCAGCTCCTTGAGCCTGTGCGGATGAGTCAGCATCTCCAAGACACAGTTTATTCATCTGAGACTTGGGCATAGCGACACCATCCGTCCTGGAGCGTGGTTGGCGTCCCCAACCTGGGGAGGTTGCACCGCGCCTGGGCTAGGGTTCGTGGCAATGCTGTACTGATCCCCTCCAAGTGCCTTGGGAAATCCCTGGTGCCCGCTGTCACCAGGGGGCGGCAGAGGGACCCTACCACCATCTTGAGGGGTAGAAACTAGGGCCGATGGTGGTCCCGATTCAGAGATGAGACCCCAGGGTCTCTCTTGGAAGGCGGGCGGTGACAGCCCCAAAGGGCTTTATTGTTATTGGAAGTTGGCTTTGTTCCGTGGGGATCTGGGGGTGGGGTGGGTCGGGGGCTCAGTCCCCACCAGAGCTGTCCCTAGCTCAGAGGTCAGTGACCCAAACTCCTCAAGCAAAAACTTCATTGCGTCCTAATGCGCTTTTTGAATTTTCAACATCATCCTGGAAGTGGATGGGGTAGCCTGGTGGGTTAAGACTCCTTGCTCAGCCGGCTTTCCCTCTCCCAGAGCCCAGCTCCCCACTCCAGCCCCACTGCCTGGGCTCCTGCCAACCACCTGGGAGACCCGGATGGATCTGCAGCCTGGCACGGGGCTGGTTCTTGCAGGCACATGGGGAGTGTACCAGGGGGAGAGAGAGAGAGAGAGAGAGAGGTTGTCTGCTGGTTCACTTCCCAAATGGATGTAACAGCTCAAGTTTTGCACCAGGCTGCTGAAGCCTGGAGCCAGGAGCTTCTTCCAGGTCTCCCAGGCCCAAACACTTGGGCCAGTCTCCGCTGTTTTCCCAGGCCACAAGCAAGTAGCTGAATCAAAAGTGGAGCAGCTGGGAGTAGAACTGGCACCCCTATGGAATGTTGGCACCACAGGCTGGAGGAATAGCCTATTGAGCCTTGGCACTGGCCCCGTCCCTTTTTTTTTTTCTTTTCAAAGGAAATTCTCAATGTGAGAAAGCAGAGAGCCAGAAATGAACAGAGATTCCTCCCCACACACCAGCTCTCCTTGCTCATTCACTCTGCAGGTGCTCACACAAGCCAGAGCCAGCCGGACAGGAGGGAGGGGGCAGGAGCTCTAACTCCTAGAGCCCCCACCTGCCACCTGCCAGGGTGGGCATGGACAATGAGCAGAGTGGGACTGGAACCCAGGTACTCTGATGTGGAATGTGGGTGTCCCATGCCTAGGAGGCGTCTCTGTCACTGGACCCAACACTTGCCCCATAACCATTTTTTTTTTTAAAGATGTATTTATTTGTATAGCAAAGTCAGATATACCGAGAGGAGGAGAGACAGAGAGGAAGATCTTCTGTTTGATGATTCACTCCCCCAGTGACCTCAACAGCTGGTGCTGCGCCGATTTGAAGCCAGGAGCCTCTTCCGGGTCTCCCATGCGGGTGCAGGGTCCCAAGGCTTTGGGCCGTCCTCCACTGCTTTCCCAGGCCACAGGCAGGGAGCTGGATGGGAAGTGGAGCTGCCGGGATTAGAACTGGCTCCCCTATGGGATCCCGGGGCTTTCGAGGCTAGGACTTTAGCCGCTAGGCCACGCCGCCGGGCCCCATAACCGTTTTTTAAGTGCAAAGTTCGATGTTGTTAAAACTGTTCACTCTGCAGTACAACACAACTCCAGAACGCTTATCTCACAAGCTTAAACACTCCCTGGGTACTTGCAGCCTCCACTCCACCCTCTGTCTCTCTCTCGCTCACTCTCTCTCGCTCTCTCTCTCTCTCACACTTAATTTGATTGTTCTGAGTCTCCAGTCTGTCTAATAGGCTGTGGCGTAAGTATCTCATATGGACACCAGCTTGCTCTGGTTCGAGTCCCAGCTGCTCCACTTCCCATCCAGCTCCCTGCCTGTGACCTGGGAAAGCAGTTGAGGACGGCCCAAAGCCTTGGGGACCCTGCACCTGCATGGGAGACCCAGAAGAGGCTCCTGGCTCCTGGCTTCGGATCGGCTCAGCTCCAGTTGTTGCGGCCACTTGGGGAGTGAACCATCAGACGGAAGATCTTCCTCTCTGTCTCTCCTCCTCTCTGTATATCTGACTTTCCAAATAAAAATAAATAAATCTTTAAAAAGAGAGAGAGAAAATTTGTCTTATTTCTTTGAAAGATAGAGTGACAAAGAGAGCGGGGGAGAGACAGAGAAAAATCTGGAATCATTAGTTCATTTTCCAGATGTTCACAATGATTGGGACTGAGCCAGGAGCCGGAACATCCAAGTCTCCCACATGCCAAGCACTTGGGCCATCCTCTGCTGCTTTCCCAGGTGCAGGAGCAGGGAGCTGGAGAGAAAGTGGCGCAGCTGGGAATTCCTTTAATCGACACTCATCTATGGGATGCAGGCGCCACAGGTAAAGGCTTAACCCACAGTGCCCCCTCGTCGGCCCCAAGCTGCGTTTGGGTTTGCACTAAAGTCCACTTCATTCATAACTCTGTTTCCACGAGCTGCCGAAAGTTTTCTTGTAGGTGCTCGGTCACATCCGTGTGCAGGTGACAGCTCCTAAGGCCACCTCTGCCTTTCCCACACCCTTGGGTGCTCTGAGAACTGCTCCTTGTCACCTTAAAGCCCCAGCCAGGGAGATGGGTCCCTGCTACCCACCCACCCAACATGGGAGACCTGGGAGGACTTTCTGGGTCCCAGCTTCCACCTGACCGCTTGACCCACCTCCTCCACCTCCCAGCCCCCATTCAGTGATCCTGGGGCCAAGGTCAAGGACCACCTGGTCGGGGAGTAGCTGGTCTGGGCAGACTTCCGTGCAGGGACCCCCACCCCCTGGCCCAACATGCAGAGTGGGAGTCCCAGAAAGGACAAGGCTTGGCCTGGGGGAGTGGCCTCAGGACCCCCTACACCCATGTGGCAGGTGGCTGAACTGATGACAAGGAGGGAGACAATTCTAGAAAGGTCGAGTTCTCTGTTGGACAATGGGATCTCTTTGGAATGAATCCAGAGCAGGTGCAGCCAGAGACGGAATCCGGGGTTGTGTGGGCATGCAGTCTGCTCTGCCATGGAGGGAGGACTCTGCCCCCCAATTCAGTTCCTGCACCCTGAAATCTGAGAGGCAGGGGGAGGGGGTGCAGCCAGGAGCTCTGTGGTGAGCCGCCGCGTGATGGGGGGAGGATGGGTGAGGGAGTGCCAGTTCTTCAGTTGGGGATGTGGGTGGAGCGGAGACTAAGCATGTCTGCTAGAGAACCACGGTTGTTGTTTTTGTCTAGAAAGTTCCACCACCTGAGCCAAGATCCTCCCACCCTCCCACCTGTTCCGCTTGCTGCTTTGTCTCTTCAGCAAACATGGAGTTGGCACCTCGGGGTGCTGCAGGCTGAGCCCTTCGTGCCCCTGAGAATATAGCAGTGCCCCTCGGAGTCCTTGGCTGTTGGGAGGCCCGTGCCTCGAGGGAGAGTACTGTAGATACATAAATAAGCAGATGCTGTAGGGCATCCGGCCAAGCCACCGCTTGGGGTGTCCGCAGCCCATGTTGGAGTGTGGGTTCAAGTCCCGGCTGCTCCACTTCCAACCCAGCTCCCTGCTTGTGGCCTGGGAGGCGGTAAATGATGGGTGGCCCAAGTGCTGGCTGCCCCCCACAAGGAGACCCCCTGAAGGAGCTCCTGGCTTTGGAGTGGTCCCACCTGGATTTTTTTTTAATAATTATTTATTTTATTGGAAAAGCAGATGTACAGAGAGGGGGGGAGACAGAGAGGAAGATCTTCCGTCCAATGATTCACTCCCCGAGCAGCCGCAACAGCCGGTGCTGTGCTGATCAGAAGCCAGGAGCCAGGAACTTCTTTCCGGGTCTCCCATGCAGGTGCAGGGTCCCAAGGCTTTGGGTCGCCCTCCACTGCTTCCCCAGGCCACAGGCAGGGAGCTGGATGGGAAGTGGAGCAGCCGGGATATGAACCGGTGCCTATCTGGTATCCTGGCACATGCAAGGTAAGGATTTAGCCATCATGCCGGGCCCTGAATTGACTTTTTGGAGTGGCTGAGCTGGGTGAGGAGGAGGAAGATGGGACAGAGCCCCTCCCCCCAGGGCAGAACTATGCCTGGTGGCTTGGGAACCAGCAAGCAGTGGCCTTCATAGCCAGAGACCAGGCTGGGGGTTGCAGAGTGCCTGGGTGGAGCAAGGTGAAGCGCCTGGACTTGGGGTATTGGATGGGGAGCAGTGGGACCCGTGTTCTGTCCCTCTCCTCAGCCCTGGGAACCAGAAGCAGGCAGCAGCAGGGTCAGCCCCCCTCACAGCAGGTCACGTGCGGGCCGCCTGGGACCTGTCGTCCAGGAATCAGGTGACCCGAGGCAGCGGGCCAGGCTCTGTGTGTGTGTGTGTGTGTGTGTGTCTTTCTATCTCGTCTGGGATCTGGACTGATTTCCCTCGTCTCCAGCTGCGCATAAAACGCCTTCGATCTCAGGTGGTTTTGGGGGGGAGGGCGTGGGCGGGGGAAGGAGGACTTCTGTGGGTTTGGAAGTTAAGGTCTCTGTGCTTAGACCGCTGGGGGGGAGCGGGAGGAGGAAGAGGAGACTCTAGGATTGTGATCCATCCCCCCCCACTCCACCCCATACCAGCACAAAGCTCTTTCTCCCATCCCCACCCCCACCCCCAATCCGGGGATATATTTAGCCACTTAAGAAGGATTATCAGCCAGTTCCCAGGTGGCAGGGGCGGGGCTGGGGTGGCCCCACTGACCGGAGGCCAGTGGGGGGAGGTAGGGGCAAAGGCCCAGGCTGGGTTACTGTGTCCTCTGTGGCCCACCCCGACCCCAAACTGTGCTGGCCCAGCCAGGAAGTCAGGAAGCCAGGATTCAGCCCTTGTTGGGGTCGGGGAGGGGAAGCCATAGACCCAAGGTCAATTCCAGGCTGCCAGGAAGGGTCCTCAGTGCTGGGAAGAATGGTCTAGAAGGTGCTACCCCCCACCCCTTCCCCTCTCCATCTGTGAGCAGTAGTAAACCCCAACCCACGGTATTGGTCTCACTCTACAACCGGGGGTGGGGGGTGGGGTTGAGGCTGTGACAGGAATCCAATTAGGGCTGACACCTGATTCAGGGGTCCCCTCTCCCTGAGCCCCAACAGCAGCCTGGGAGAACCGGAGCAGTCGCTGGGTCCCACGAGCTGGTGGGGGAAGCGGGGAGCCCTGAGCCTCAGCCACCCCCTCTCCCTGTCTCTCTCCCTCCCAGTTCAGGGCTTGAGCTCCGGGAGTGGAGCTGGGCCCCGGGCCAGACTTGCCTGGCTGGGCTCACAGCATTGTTTACACTTGCAGTCACTGGTCAGGGTGGGGACAGCTCTCTCGCAGGAGACAGGCCTCTGTAGCCAGGGTCTGACCTGCCCTTAGGGGTCCTGTCTGGTTTGCAAAAGACTTTTCTAGTCTCCCCCTAGGTCAGCTGTAAGGGTTAGTAGTAACCTGCTTGGTTCAAGGACACACACACACACACACACACACACACACCTGTAAGGTAGCCTTGGGCAGCTGGGAGCATCTTCGCAAGCTTGACAGGGCTAGGTCCCTGGTAGTAGGGTAGGGGCAACCCGAGAGTGCCTCCTGGAGGAGGTGATGACTGGGCTTTGAAGGATGCCTCGGGGGTTTGGCTAAGCCAACTTGGGGCAGGGATCACCTGTGAGGGTTCTGACTGTAGCAGGGAGCAGTGTAGGCTGGGTGAATACTGGGGGGCGTTCAGACCAAACTTGCCCACCCCTGGGTGAGATTAACCACTCAAAGCCCAGGCCCTGAATTTTCCTGCCAGCTGGCTTCCCCCCCAGGCCCCCCGGCCTTGGGGGTGGGTCCACACTGCCCACTGCCACACTACTGCCCGCTGGCATGCTGATGCCCATGGAGCCATCCCCTGCTGGGACAGCCCACCCTGCCCGTCCAGATCCCTACAGCCTGAAGGCAAACAGTTTTTCCCACATGAATCTGTGCTGAATACGGATGATTTTGTCCTGTCATTGTCCCCCTAAATGCGGCATTGTAAGAACTAGGTCATCCAGAAATGATTGAAAACATTGAGGAAAGGGGAACCAGCGCTGTGGTGCAGCCAGCTAAGCTACCACATGCAGCACCTCCTCCTCCCCAGGTAGGACCTCTCCAGCGTGAGTCCCACCTGCTCCGTTTCCCATCCAGCTCCCTGCACACGTGCCTGGGAGAACAGTGCAAGATAGAACTCCTGCATCTGTGTGGGAGACCCAGATGGAGTTATATCCATTACAGGCATTCCCCAGATCTCCCGAGGATGGGGGCGCTAGGCGTTGCCCAAGGGCTGTTCCTTCACCATATCCCGCTTCCTGGCGATGGGGGTACCCCATCCACCTCATGGGGCTGAGTGACAGGTCACACCTGCTCCCACCCTGGGCTCAAGAGCTCAGTGACTTCTGCTTCCTTTAGGAGTCCCCCCACTTGGGGGTATCATCCACAGCTACCAACAAATGACCCGGCTCCTGTCCTGGCCTCAGTTTACCCATCTGCTTCACTCCCCCTCCCAACCCCTCCCCACTTCGTGCAGACGTACCCCTGGCCCACTGCAGGTGGATTTCAGGTCCCCAGTCAGCTGCTTATGAAATAAGGATAGGAGCGGGGATGCCCTCGCTTATACCGCCTGTTCCTACTGAAGCTGTGTCTACAAGGGGCTCACGCTGCTGGCTGGGAAGACCACAGAAGAAGGGGCTCCTTGCAAAGGGCTGCCGACGCCCCTAGAAGCTTCTGGCTTGCAGGACCCGGCACCCTCTGCTGGCAGAACCTCCTCCAGAGAGGGTGGCCCTGCCCTGACCTCCGTGGTTATGAACGGGCCAGCGCTGCTAAAAGCTGCAAAGTTTACCACCCAGAGGAAGCCAACATAAACACTGCGGTTGCCGAGTTGCTTTTGAATTGCACAGAAATGGGCTGGGCAACATTCCTTCCCCTTGCTTGTCCTCTCAGCCTCTGTTTTTCACCAGAATTTTTCATGTTGTTTTCTTGTTATTTTTTAATAAATGAAATTTATTTTTTTGAATTATTGAAGAGATTGTTTTTAAAGATTTACTTCTTGGGCCCAGCGGCGTGGCCTAGCGGCTCAAGTCCTCGCCTTGAATGCCCCGGCATCCCATAGGGGCGCAGGTTCTAATCCCGGCAGCTCCACTTGCCATCCAGCTCTCTGCTTGTGGCCTGGGAAAGCAGTCGAGGACGGCCCAAAGCCTTGGGACCCTGCACCCGCGTGGGAGACCCGGAAGAAGCTCCTGGTTCCCGGCATCGGATTGGCGCGCACCGGCCCGTTGCGGCTCACTTGGGGAGTGAATGATCAGATGGAAGATCTTCCTCTCTGTCTCTCCTCCTCTCTGTATATCCAGCTTTCCAATAATAATAAAATCTTTAAAAAAAAAAAAAAAAGATTTACTTCTTTATTTACTTCTTTAAAAAAATTTAAAGACATTGCTTTTTATTGGAAACGCAGGTCAGATTTATGGAGATAAGAAAGACAGAGAGAATACCATCCCCGGGTTCACTCCCCAAATGGCCAGAGCTGAGGTGATCCAAAGCCAGGAGCCTCTCCCGGGTCTCCCACACGGGTGCAGGCTTTGGGCCGTGCTCGACTGCTTTCCCAGGCCACAAGCAGGGAGCTGGATGGCAAGTGGGGTGCCGGGATTAGAACCGGCGCCCATATGGGATGCTCGCACCACAGGGAGAGGTTCAAGAGAGAGATCTTAAATGGATGTCCACCACTACATCCAATGCCTGCCCCCCTAAACATGGATGGTGTACCATATAATATTTAGGACTGAAAGTACTTCCAAAAGCTCACACACAAAAATGGAATTAAAGAAAAAATGAAAGGACTACTGTTGGGATGGCAACCAGTTCAGCTGCAACCTGTGGTGTTTGCATCCTGTCCTAGCCGCTCCGCTCCCATCCCAGCTCCCTGCTTGGGTACCGGGGAGGCAGCAGGTGATGGATGGCCCAGGTGCTTGGGCCCCTGCGACACCTGTGCGAGACCCAGAGACAGCTCCTTGTCCCCTGGCTTCAGGCTGGCACAACCCTGGCTAATTGGGTCATTTGGAGGAAGAAACCCATTTATGGAAAATCTCTTGGTGCGCCTCTCCTTTCTCTGTCACGCTGCCTTTCAAAGAAATGCAGTTCTTTTTTTAGAGAACTAAATTTATTTTGATGCCAAAAAATGTCTCAAAACCTATAGAGTACCTAAATGAAACTAACACACACACATCATGTTGCTTATCTATGTAGTTTTGTTCATGGAGAGAACACTTAAAAATGTGTTTTGTGGGCTCAGCACGGTGGCCTAGTGGCTAAAGTCCTTGCCTTGAACGTGCGGGCATCCCATAGGGGCACCGGTTCTAATCCCGGCCTCTCCACTTCCCATCCAGCTCCCTGCTTGTGGCCTGGGAAAGCAGTGGAGGACGGCCCAAAGCCTTGGGACCCTGCACCCATGTGGGAGACCTGGAGGAAATTCCTGGCTCCTGGCTTTGGATCGGCACAGCACCGGCCATTGCACTCACTTGGGGAGTGAATCATCAGACGGAAGATCTTCCTCTCTATCTCTCCACCTCTCTGTAACTCTAGCTTTCAAATATATACTCAGATATACACACATATTTATCTTCTAACAGCATATCATATACTTGCAAAGTGTATACAAAACGCATTTTTAAGAAAGATTTCTTCCGTCCGATGATTCACTCCCCAAGTGAGTGCAATGGCCGGTGCTGTGCCGATCCAAAGCCAGGAGCCAGGAGCTTCTTCTGGGTTTCTCATGCAGGTGCAGGATCCCAAGGTTTGGGCTGTCTTCAACTGCTTTCCCGGGCCACAGGCGGGGAGCTGGATGGGAAGCAGGTCCACTGAGATTAGAATCGGCGCCCATATGGGATCCCCATGCTTTCAAGGCGAGGACTTTAGCTGCTAATTGGCGCCGGCCCGGAGCAGGGTGATTTTAAACCACACTCCTCCTACAATGGCTGCCCCAGATACATTGTTGCTAACTACAGTAACTTTGTACAATGTCTTGTCTAATGGAAACTTTATATCCTACAACCAGCATCTTCCCTCCCACTCCATCCCTTGGACCCTGTCTCCTCCTTTTTATTTTTTTTTTTTAAGAGTTTTAATGCTGGGCCTAGCATGGTAGCCCAGCATTAAATTCTTCCCTTGAGGGTCTGGCGCCGTGGCCTAGCGGCTAAAGTCCTCGCCTTGAACGCCCCGGGATCCCATATGCGCCGGTTCTAATCCCAGCAGCTCTACTTCCCATCCAGCTCCCTGCTTGTGGCCTGGGAAAGCAATCGAGGACGGCCCAAAGCTTTGGGACCCTGCACCTGCGTGGGAGACCCGGAAGAGGTTCCTGGTTCCTGGCTTCAGATCAGTGCAGCACCGGCCGTTGCGGTCACTTGGGGAGTGAATCATCGGACGGAAGATCTTTCTCTCTCCTCCTCTCTGTATATCTGACTTTGTAGTAAAAATAATAAATAAATCTTTAAAAATAAATAAATTAAATAAACTCTTCCCTTGGATCCCATATGGACGCTAGCTTGTGTCTGTTGCTCCACTTCCCATCCAGCAACCTGCTTGTGACCCAGGAAGGCAGTAGAAGATGGCCCAAAGCTTTGGGACCTTGCACCCGTGTGGGAGACCTGGAGGAAAAAAAAAATTAATAGCTTCATTGATTTGAGAGGCAGAGAGAAAAGAGAAAGAAATTGTTACCGTCAGGCTCGGCGTAATAGCCTAGTGGCTAAAGTCCTTGCCTTGCACGCACTGGGAATCCTATATCGGCACCGGTTCTAATCCCGGCAGCCCCGCTTCCCATCCAGCTCCCTGTTTGTGGCCTGGGAAAGCAGGCCTGGGCCATCCTGCACTGCTTTCCTACAGGCACTAGCAGGGATCTGCATGGGATGCAGAGCAGCCAGAACACAAACCATGCCCATGTGGGATGCTGGCGCTCACAGGTGGAGCATTAGCCATTTGAACCATCGGGCCAGGAGGAGCCATTTTTGATGGTCTCCTTTGCAGGCAGCCCTGGGCATCTCCTGTGCACATCTGTTTATTTGTCTCTTATCTGCATTCTAGAGCCTACCTGGCAGGTACAAGGTCAAGGACATCGCTTGCCTGGATGGTTAGATGGCCGATGCATGGATAACTGTATGGGTACATTTGTGGCTGGGTAGATACCAAGATCAGGAAATGGGAGGATGGACAAATAAATAAATGTAGGAGGTTGTCCCTCGATCTGGGCCTGCTTGGCCTATGTGGGAGGTCAGAAGTACGTCATACACGTGTCCCCGGGGCAACCCCCTGACAATGGTTTCAGCTAACCGAGACCTCAACCTGGCCTGGTCATACAGAAACCCTGGGTCTCTCTTCCCTGTCCTTGGATGAGCTATGCTGGGACTTCCTTGATAAGCTACTCTAAAAAGTCAGTTGCAGTCCACTTTCCCTGCCAGCCCTTTCGTGACCCACAGCCTACCTGCCAGCCGTGAGTGTTGCATGTGACCTGTGACATCATTGGAGGATCTAGAGAGACGTGCCTTCTAGCCAATTACAGTGCTGTTGGGTGGGAGGCCTGCCAGGAGTCTGTATGAATCCGTGTACGTTTGTGCTTGCATTACAATAAACAGACATACTCAGACTGTCCTCGGTGGTTCTTCCAGCTGAACACCGTCGTCTCACCGCCCCCCTCGGTGGTCGTGGGGGCCTGCCGGTCAGGAAACCCCCCCCCCCCAAGAAATGGAGGAGGGAAGAAGATTCGTGGAGTAGGATTGATGTGTGGGGTGGGTGAGCAGGTGTTCAGATGGGTAGAGGGATGGATGGAGGATGGACTGGCAAAGAGATGATGGGTTCCTAGGGGATGGGAAGACAGCTGGAAGGATGGACAGGTGGATGTATGGGAGGATGGACAGACTGAAAGGATGGATTGGCAGAAAGATAGTGGGTGGACAGCGGGTGAGCAGGTGGATGGAACGTCCCGTCGGGTGGACAGCGGGTCAGCAGGTGGATGGAGACGTCCCATCGGGTGGACGGCGGGTGAGCAGGTGGATGGAGACGTCCCATCGGGTGGACGGCGGGTGAGCAGGTGGATGGAACGTCCCGTCGGGTGGACGGCGGGTCAGCAGGTGGATGGAGACGTCCCGTCGAGTGGACGGCGGGTGAGCAGGTGGATGGAGACGTCCCATCGGGTGGACGGCGGGTGAGCAGGTGGATGGAGACGTCCCATCGGGTGGACGGCGGGTGAGCAGGTGGATGGAGACGTCCCATCGGGTGGACGGTGGGTCAGCAGGTGGATGGAGACGTCCCATCGGGTGGACGGCGGGTTAGCAGGTGGATGGAGACGTCCCATCGGGTGGACAGTGGGTCAGCAGGTGGATGGAGACGTCCCATCGGGTGGACGGTTTGTGAGCAAATGACTTCCTGTCACTGTGCTCAGCAGGTGCTGGGCTCAACCACTTGTTGAGCTATAATAAGCCGAGGCGGAAGGAGGAGAGGACTTATCTGGCTGGTTTTAACTGCTGCTTCCAGACACACTGCCCCCTCCTAACCACAGGCCCGCCTCTGGGCTAGTGAGTGAGCCAGCAGGCAGCCCACATTCGCCTCAAGGGCTGGCTGGGGGAGGGGACTGTGGATCTGCGTGCCTCTGTCATCGTGGGGTGCCACCTGGCCTGTGCTGGAAAGGAAACCTATGGGACACTCCAGGCCTTGAGCCCGTGATCCCAGACAGCCCCTCCCTTGGCGTGTGCCTCCCACCCCACCTCCCGCCAATTATTTGGCACCTGGAAAATGTAGGGAGAAACAGCTGTGGGTGTGAAGTAACTCACGTGATCGCCGTGTCCGGGTCAGCGAGATAAACACTTGAAAAAGATTTATTTGTGTTTGAAAGGCAGAGTTACAGAGAGGGAGACAGAGAGAGAGAGAGAGAGATCTTCCACCTACAGCTTCATTCTCCAAACAGTCACAGAGGCTAAAGCTGGGCTGGTCCAAAGCTAGGAGCTTCCTCTGGGTCTCCCGCATGGAGGCAGGGACCTAAGACTTTGGGTCATCTTCACTGCTTTCCCAGGCATATTAGCAGGGAGCTGGATGGGAAGTGGAACAGCCGGGATTCGAACCAGTATCCGTTGTAGGATGGCAGCGCCTGCAGGTGGAGACTGAACCTGCCTGTGTCCGTAGGATGCTGTCCAGCCTGAACGACTGGCTGTGGCAGGAACACATCTGGCTGCCCCCCAACAACTCCTGGGCACAGCTGGAGGACCGCGATGGCCTGGTTTTCGCTCACCCCCGGGACCTGCTGGCCTCCCTGCCTGTGGCGCTGGCCCTGGTGGCCGTACGTGTCATGTTCGAGAGGTAAGTGTCCCCCAGGCCAGGTCACTGCCCGGTGTGTCCCTGGCCCCTCCCACTGCCATAGTCCCCTACCTGTCACTGATGGTCATTTTATCCCCCCATCACTCACCTCAAGGGAACCCTGCCTCTAAGTCCCCCTCCTTTGCCCTAGCTCTGACCCACTGGGGCATGGGGGGACTTGAACCCTTGGCTGCCCTGACATCGGGCTTCCTGCCGGGTAGTTGAGTCCCCAGCGCGTGGTCTTGGGTGCCCTCTGCCGGGAAATGTGGGTATTGAATAGGGGGCGTGACTGCATCACCAGGTCAGGGCTAGAGTGTTGTTTTGAGGTTTTTTTTTTTTTTTTTTTACTTATTTTTATTGGAAAGTCAGATTTTTGCAAAGGACACACACACACACACACACACAGATCCTCCATTCCCTGGTTCACTCCTCAAGTGGCCAGAGCTGAGCCTGTTCAAAGCCAGGAGCCTCTTCCGGGTCTCCCACGCGGGTGCAGGGTCCCAAGGCTTTCACTGCTTTCCCAGGCCACAAGCAGGGAGCTGGATGGGAAGTGGAGCAGCCGGGATACAAACTGGTGCCTATATGGAATTCCAGCTCATGCAAAGCGAGGACTTTAGCCACTAAACTATCGCGCCAGGCCCTCCGCTGGAGTTCAGTGTCATGTTCATTATTTTGTGTCCTGCGTTTAGCATGTGGTTATTTGCAGGATATATTTGTCGAATCAAGATGCATAATATTTTTCCCTCTATATTTTAATACAAACTGTTCAGGCTGACTTTCCTTGCAAAGTTACTTATTTTTACTTGAAAGAATTACAGGGGCCGGTGGGGGGGGGGAGACAGAAATTGAAAGTGGAGCTGCCAGGAAACAGGGTAGCTAGGACTCGCACGGGCAGGCACCCCAACCCGGGAGGTATCCCAGACAGCAGCTTCATGTGCTGTACCCCCAAATCCTGCCTTCCGGGGTTACTCTTGATTTTCCAGTGTGATTTCAGGAGATAGGTCATGGCCCATGATGGCTGACCAGCTGTTGACTCCTGAGTGGTACCCGGGTCCAGGCGCTGACCCTCTCCTGCCGGGCGCTGTGTCCATCCCGCCCTGCTCAGCCCCTGCTCGGGCAGCAGGCAGAGCCCTGCCCTGTGCTCCGGCTGCCCCCGGCTGCCCCCAACCGCCCCTGGCCGCCCCCTGCCCTGGCTGCCCTCTGCCCCGGCTGCCCCGGCCACCCCCTGCCCCCTGCCCCGTGCCCCGGCTGCCCCCTGCCCCGTGCACCTGGCCTCCCTCTGCCGCCTTCTCTCCCGGCTGCAGGTTCGTGGGCCTGCCCGTGAGCAGGTGGCTGGGTGTGCGCGACCGCGGCAGGAGGCAGGTGAAGCCCCATGCCACACTGGAGAGACACTTCCTGGCTGCAGGGCCGAGACCCGAGGAGGTGAGCGGCCTCCCTGTGTGCCGGGTTCGAGGCCAGCCAAGGGGCATCTCCATGGAGGGTCCACCTGGCTCCCCCGCCTCCCTGGACGAGGCCCCGCCCACTCGCCCCGCCCGCTGAGACTGAGGCCCTGCCCACTCGGCCTCCTGTCCTCCTGGCCCAGGTGTGGAGGCCAGCAGCCCGGTCCTCCCGTCCTGTCCTCCAAGGCGCGGAGCCTGAGCTGGGGAGGACCGAGCAGCCCTGCAGGGAGCGCCCAGGGCCTGTGTCACTGGAAGGGGTCAGGGGAGGCCAGGGGAGGTCAGGGGAGGTCAGGGGAGACCCAGGAGGGGCCAGGGGAGGGCCAGGGGAGGCCAGGGAAGGCCCAGGAGGGGCCAGGGGAGGCCCAGGGGAGGGCACTGCTCCTCCTAGGGCCTCTCTGACCTCAGCTTGGCCCCTGCCCAGCCCCAGCTGGCTCTGCTGGCCGCCCAATGCGGCCTCACCCTGCGGCAGACTCAGCGCTGGTTCCGGATCCGCAGGAACCAGGATCGACCTTGTCTGACCAAGAAGTTCTGCGAGGCCAGGTGGGGCCCGGGAGGGGGCCAGGGGTGGCTGAGGGCAAGGGGCCAAGGGCGAGGGGCCGCCGGGGGTGGCTGGTGGCTTCAGCCGCCAGTGATGGGCCGCCCGGGGTGGCCGAGGGCGAGGGGCTGCCGGGGGTGGCCAGTGGCCTCAGCCGCTCCATCCTGCCCACAGCTGGAGGTTCTTCTTCTACCTGTGCTCTTTTGTCGGGGGCACGTGGGTGCTGTACCATGTGAGTACCCCCTGCTGTGCACCTGCCATCCCTCCCCCCACAACCCCAAGCCTGCTGGGAGCCCCCAGGGGTACCCCTCCCCAAAGGCCTGGTGCAACCTGGACACCTGTCCCTCCCCGCAGGAGTCGTGGCTGTGGGCACCGGTGATGTGCTGGGAGAATTATCCGGAACAGGTGAGGGACTGGGGGGCGCCCAGCCCAGCCTCACCCAGCAGGGGACTAGCCGGGGAGGGGGGCCAGGGGTCAGTGGCTGGGGCGCTGACCCCCTCCCGCCCTGGGCAGGCCCTGCAGCCGGCCCTGTACTGGTGGTACCTGCTGGAGCTGGGCTTCTACATCTCCCTGGTGATGACGCTGCCGTTTGACATCAAGCGTAAGGTGAGCCAGAGGGGAGCAGCTGCTGCTGCTGGGGGCGAGCGCAGGGGGAGGGCGGCACCCCCAGAGCCCCCCAGCTGTGACCCCCTCCCCCATCTCCCGCAGGACTTCAAGGAGCAGGTGCTACACCACTTAGTCACCATCCTCCTCATCGTCTTCTCCTACAGCGCCAACCTGCTGCGCATTGGCTCGCTGGTGCTGCTGTTGCACGACTCCTCTGACTACCTGCTGGAGGTGAGCTGGAGTGGAGAGCGGGGGGCCCTGCCCTGGCCGCTGGCTCCTGGGCACCCGGGCTGCAGTCAAGGGAGGTGAGGCCCAGCCCTGGAGATGGGAGGCCCCTCCCCCACGAGGTGAACCCCCACCCCCAAGGAGAGGCTTCGCCCCTGGGGCCATGGAACCTTCCCTTCCTCCCTCCCACCACCTTTCTGGGCACTTCCTGGAGTAGCACCTCCTCCCCCCACCATAACACCCCTGCTCCCACCCCACAACACTTTTCCCATAAAACAGGCTCCCCTGGCCGGACTCCGCCCCTTCCCTCCTAGCACCTCCCCCCTGCAATCTCTCTGCCGCCCTCCCCAGGCCTGCAAGATGTTCAACTACACCCGCTTCCGGCTGGCCTGTGACGTCCTCTTCGTGGTCTTCTCCCTCGTCTTCTTCTACACCCGCCTGGTGCTCTTTCCCACCCAGTGAGCACCTGCCCTCGTGAGGAGAGGGTGGGGGGCTAGGTGGCTGCCGGAAGACACAGGCAGGGGGGGAGGAAGGGAGTTGTGGGCACATGGAGCTGCCCGTGCAGAGCCCAGCGGTGGCAGGAGGGAGAGCTGGGTGTGCGCATCCTTCGGGCTGCCGGCTCAGCTGCTCCAGCACCAAGACCACCCCCCTAAGGGAGCCACATGGGCACATGGTCTGGCGGCTGCAGAGGGAACAGCCAGGGCTGGGCCAGGCCACAGCCAAGATGCTAGAACTCCCTGGTCTCTCCCACGGCTGGCAGAGGCCTGAGCACACAGTCCAAGCCCTGCTGCATTAGCAGGGCTCTGGATGGGATGTGGAGCTGCCAGCATCCTGAGAGAGGGTGCCAGCCTTGCACGCTAAGGTGTAACCCAGCACACTGTCACCCTGCATTCTCTGTTGAGAACTCACCTAGGAACAGAGCTGTGACACGGGCATGACCCGGGCAGGGCAGTGGGGGAGTCCCAGCAGGGAGTACGGAGACCTAAGGAGGCTCCGATGGCTGCTGACGCCCATCCCTCGCTCCGTCCCCTGCAGGATCCTCTATACCACCTACTATGAATCCATCATCAACAGGGGCCCCTTCTTCGGCTACTATTTCTTCAACCTGCTGCTGGGTCTGTTGCAGCTGCTGCACGTCTTCTGGTCCTGCCTCATCCTGCGCATGCTCTACAGCTTCACCAAGAAGGGCTGGGTAGGTGTGGGGGTGGGTGGGGGCGGTGAGGGCCAGTACAGGTTAAGCCCCAACAAGCCTGGCCTGAGTTCCTCCCTGGCCACGCCCTGACAGCACTCAAGCTCCTCCCTGGCCACGCCCACCTCCCTGGCCACGCCCGCCCAGGTCTGCCTTGACCACGCCCACCTGAGCCCACCCAGGTCTGCCATGGCCACGCCCACCTGAGCCCACCCAGGTCTGCCCTGACCACGCCCTCCTGGGCCGCACCTAGGAACGTCCTGACCACACCCACCTGAGCCCCACCCCAGGCACACACTGACCACACCCACCTGAGCCCACCCTGACCACACCCACCTGAGCCCCACCCACGCCTGCATGACCACGCCTTCCTGAGCCCCACCCTGAGCACACCCACCTGAGCCGCACCCACAGATCCACCCAAACCACACCCACCTGAGCCCCAACCCAGGCCTACCCTCCTGAGCCACACCCACCTAAGCCCACCCTGACCTCACCCACCTGAGCCCCACCCAGTCCCACCCTGAGCATACCCACCTGAGCCCACCCTGACCACACCCACCTGAGCCCCACCCAGTCCTGCCCTGACCACACCCACCTAGAGCTCCACCCAGTCCTGCCCTGACCACACCCACCTGAACCCCACCCAGTCCTGCCCTGACCACACCCACCCAAGCCCACCCAGGCCCACCTGACCACACCCACCCAAGCCCACCCAGGCCCACCTGACCACACCCCCCTAGCCCACCCAGGCCCACCTGACCACACCCCCCTAGCCCACCCTGACCACACCCACCTGAGCCCACCCATCTCCACTCCTAGATGGAGAAGGACATTCGCAGTGATGTGGAGGAGTCCGACTCCAGCGAGGGCGAGCCGGCCGCGGGGCACCCACAGCTGACCAACGGTGCTGCTCCAAGGCCCAGGCCAGCCCCCGAGGACGCCGAGGGTCCCCGGAGCCGGGCAGCTGGACGCCTGGCCAACGGACACGCAGCAGCCACGTAACCCACGAGGACACTGGCCGGGCCTCCTGCAGCCTGGTCTTTCGGGGGGGACTAAGGCTGGTGGGGCTCCTTGGGTCAGCTTCCAGGAGACAGGGAGGGCCCCGCCCCAGGGGGCACCGGGGCTGGTGATCTGTCTCCGGCCCCGTCCTCCGTTCCTCACACCTTCCCTCCGTCTTTCCACACAGCTGGCCAGAGCCACCTGCAGTCTGGGGCCGGGTGGTGGGTGCGCCCTGGCTGATCGGGGTCCAATAAAATCCGAACCTGAACTGAATTTTCTACCTGAAGACTTGGCTCCCTGGCACGGCTGCTTCTCCATCCCCCGCAGGGGCCTAAGAGAGCCAGGCTATCTCCCTACCCCACACTGGTACCCCAGACCCATCCCTGACCCCCTCAAGGGTGCCTTAGCTGAGCCCCCTGCCCGCCTCCACCTGAGCCAGCTGCTTGCCCCTTACCTCCGTCCGGGGCTCACAAAGCAGGCTCTAGGCACCTGCCAAGCTTGTCCCCACAACCCCTGCTGCTCAGGGTCAGCCAGGACCCTGGCAACGCACGTGGTGGCTTCCCATGGGGTCAACCCTGATCAGGCCACTGCCCCTCAGGAAAGAGGGGGGACATTGGCCCTAGCCAAGGAGAGATGACGCACCGGGGTGGGGGGAGCAGGTGCACAAGATAGCGGAGGCGCTAGAGCTTGTCTCCATGGAGACAAGGCAATAGAAGCTGTTAGGGACACAGAAGAAAGAGGCAAGGAAAAGAACAGCTGCAGAGGGGATGGAGGGGTGGCACTGGCATAGCCTGGGGCACGGGGAGTGCCAGGGAGGGAGGTGCAGAGAGAGGAGATGCCCCCAGCAGAGGGGAGGAGATGGGGGTTGCAGGCAGAGTTGCTCCTGCCTGCTGGGTCTCATTCCCGACTCCTCCGGCTTCCTGCCAGTGTGCAGCTCTACTTCCCATCCAGCTCCCTGCTTGTGGCCTGGGAAAGCAGTCAAGGACGGTCCATGGCTTCGGGACCCTGCATCCGCATGGGAGACCAGGAGGAAGTTCCTGGCTCCTAGCTTTGGATCGGCCGTTGCAGTCCCTTGGGGAGTGAATCGTCGGACGGAAGATCTTCCTCTCTGTCTTTCCTCCTCTCTGTGTATCTGACTTTCCAATAAAAATAAACCTTTAAAAAAAAAAAAGTAAAAATTCAAAAAAGGGCTAGGGAGAAAAAAAGCCGAGATGGAGGAGAGCGAGGCCAGGAGGCGGGAAGGGATGCGCAGTGTGGGGAAGATGGGATTCAGCCCTGGATGAGGAGTGGGGTAAGAGATACAGGTGACCGCAGAACTGTGGTACGTCTCCCCCTCTCACACCCCACAGCACCCACCTTGAGTGACACAGCCAAGCCGCGGCCAGGGCTGCGCATCTGGGTACCGAGAGCTGACACTGGGGGTTACAGGCAGTGGTCAGTGCACGGGTGTCCTGAAGGTGACCCCAAGGCTCTGTGGCAGGGAGGGGTGTGGGCAGCGTAAATGAGTTTGCACTTTAGCCTGGGGTCCCTTGGACCGCCTGTGGTCCGAGCAGGTGCAGGAAGGAGACAGCGCCTTCTGCTGGTGGCGTTTACAAGGAACCAGGGATCTGCCAGAGACGCAGACCCTCCACCAGCCAAGGGAGTGGGGACCAGCGGCGCAAGAGCGCCCTCTTACCCCTAAAGCCGCATCTACATGACTGATATTCCAGAAACTCAAAGGGTAAGCAGAGGGCCAGCACTGTGGGATAGTTGGGAAATCACCACCTGTAATGCCAGCATCTCATACGTGCACCGGTTCAAGTCTTGCCTGCTCCATTTCCCATCCAGCTGCCTGCTAAGGTGCCGGGGAAAGCAGCAGAGGATGGCCCAAAGCCTTGGGACCCTGGCAGCCATGTGGGATGGAGTTCCCGGCTGCAACCATTGCCTTGCTCAGCTCTGATCTTTGCTGCCACTTGGAAAGTTGGCAGATGGAAAAGCTGTCCCCTTTTCTCTGCAACTCTTTCAAATAGATACTCTTCTCTCTTTTTTTGATTTACTTTATTTTTATTGCAAAGTCAGGTATATATAGAGAGGAGAAGAGACAGAGAGGAAGATCTTCCATCCGATGATTCACTCTCCAACTGGCTGCAACAGCCAGAGCTGAGCCGATCTGAAGCCAGGAGCTTCTTCAGGGTCTCCCACATGAGTGCAGGGTCCCAAGGCTTTGGGCCGTCCTCCACTGCTTTCCCAGGCCACAGGCAGCGAGCTGAAAGCGGGGCTGCTGGGATTAGAACCGGTGCCCATATGGGACCGTTCAAGGAAAGGACTTTAACCGCTAGGCTACCACGCTGGGCCCAAATACTTTTTTTAAAAAAAATAAGACAAGGGCCTGGCGGCATGGCCTAACGGTTAAAGTCCTCGCCTTGAACGCCCCGGGATCCCATATGGGCGCTGGTTCTAATCCCGGCAGCTCCACTTCCCATCCAGCTCCCTGCCTGTGGCCTGGGAAAGCAGTCGAGGACGGCCCAATGCATTGGGACACTGCACCCGCGTGGGAGACCCAGAAGAGGTTCCTGGTTCCCAGCATCGGATTGGCGCGCATCGGCCCGTTGCGGCTCACTTGGGGAGTGAATCATCGGACGGAAGATCTTCCTCTCTGTCTCTCCTCCTCTGTGTATATCTGACTTTGTAATAAAAATAAATCTTTAAAAAAAAAAAAGACAAAATTATAACCAACCCTTGAGACCCTGAACCCACGTGGGAGACCAGGAAGAAGCTCCTGGCTCCTGGCTTTGGATTGGCTCAGCTCTGACAATTGCGGCCACTTGGGGAGTGAATTATCGGACGGAAGATCTTCTCCGTCTCTCCTCTGTCTCTCCTCCTTTCTGTTAATCTGATTTTCCAATAAAAATAAATACATCTCTTTTTTTAAGACGTATTTATTTTTACTACAAAGTCAGATATAAAGAGAGGAGAGACAGTGAGGAAGATCTTCTGTCTAATGATTCACTCCCCTAGTGAGCGCAACGGCCGGTGCTGCGCTGATCCAAAGCCGGGAACCAGGAGTCTCTTCTGGGTCTCCCGTGTGGCTGCAGGGGCCCAAGCACTTGACCCATCCTTTGCTGCTTTCCCGGGTGTGTTAAAAGGCAGCTGGTTTGGAAATGGAGCAGCCAGGATTTGAACCTGGACTCATGAATGATGCTGATATGGCAGGCAGTAGCCTTATCTGCTATGTTAAAATACCAGTCTCAATACAACTTTGTTTTATTTGTTTTTTTAATAAACACAGCACAAGAGGCCGTCATTGTTTTAGGCATGGGAAACTGACCCTCTGCCTAGACACTGGCATCCCATATGGTATAGGTACTAGTTCACCATCCAGCTGCTCCACTTACCATCCAGCTCCCTGCTTGTGGCCTGGGAAAGCAGTCGAGGACGGCCCAAAGCCTTGGGACCCTGCACCCACTTGGGAGACCCGGAAGAGGCACCTGGCTCCTGGCTCCTGGCTTCAGATGGGCTCAACTTTGGCCGTTACGGTCACTTGGAGAGTGAAACAGCAAATGGAAGATCTTCCTCTCTGTCTCTCCTCCTCTCTGTGTATCTGCCTTTGCAATAAAAATAAATAAATCTTAAAAGAAGAATCATAAAAAAGGAAGTGGTTAGCCTAGTGGTTAAGACGCCGCCCTCCCACGCTGGAGTATTTAGGGCTAACACCCAGCTTCTGATGCCAGCACCTCACCAGGCAGCCCCCAAGAGGGAACGGAGGACGACCCTGTCACCCATCGGGAGCCACAGGTCACAATCCTGATGTGCGACAGGCAGGTAGCCGGCTGAGGTCTGCCGAGCTCCAAGTGGCTATTGCAAGCCCCTTCCTTGTCAATCAAATCACCCCCTTTCCCAGAATGCACCTGCTGCATCCGAGACCCACGCGGGGCGGGGAAGCGAAAGTACCATATGAATGGCAAGATATAAAGGCAGCTGGTAAGATAGGATTGGTGGCTCCGGATGTGTGTGTGGGGGGTGGGGGCTACTCCCCGACGTGTGTCTGTTCTCAGAACGCAAGACAAGAGCCTGGTGGAGTGGGGTGGGGGCATCGCTGCATCCCACGGCCATCCCACAGCACTGCCCAGGGACCGCGCACACCCCGCAGGTTCCCCTGACTGGGGGCGCAGGGGGGACGCTCCATGGTGAAGGCACAGCGCACTTTGCGTTAAAACGCACCCCTTGCACCCCAAAGCTGGGGGGTGTGGGACCCACACATCCACAGCCCAGGGGCGGCGCCTGCTGGATTACACCGGACAGAGGCACCTGTGGCTAAACTTCCTAACATCTCCTTCCTGCCCCCACGGAAGCACAGCCAGTGCCTCTCTGCCCATGCACAAATAATACGTCAATGCTTAAACGCATGGTGGGGAAACCAAAGGCAAAGAAAGCCATGGAGTTCAGAACATGTTTACTCAGAAGGTCGCCCCCACACAGGAGGGGAAGCGAGATCTTCCGGCGTCAGGGTCACTCCCCCACATGTCTGCAATGGCCGGGGCTGGGCCAGGCACAAGCTGGGAGGCAGGAACCCCCATCCAAGGCTCCCACCTTCACCTGCAGCCTCCCAGGGGGTGTATTAGCAGGGAGCTGTTAAAGTTCAGAACGCAGAGTCTCCAATCTTGCAAGGAAAGCAAAGATTTATTAGGCAGCAGGACAGCCCCCTACCCCGCAGGACAGCACTCCAAGGGAAATGCAATATGGGGTTTTTAGAGTTCAAGGTGGATACACAAAAAATCATGGAGCATGCAGGACGGCAGGGTGGGCCCTGCCAGCAACCTGTTAGTTCTGGGAACAAGACCATTTTAAGCACACAAAGCAAAAGTGACCGAGGCCAGCATGCCCTTAAACAAAGACATTAAAGAAGCCCGAGGTGCTCACTGTTCCCCCGGCGTCACCTGAGCATGCATTTTTGCAGAGTCGGTGGTTGGGCTTGTCCTTCTTGTCTGTTTGGCTGATCTGTGTCAAGCCGGGACTCGAACCCAGGCCCTGAGTGTAAGGTGCGGGTTGGTCAGTGACGTCTTGTTGACGTCTACAGACTGCAAAAAGATAATAAAAATCATCCAAGGGGGCCCGGCAGGATAGCCTAGTGGCTAAAGTCCTTGCCTTGCATGTACCGGGATCCCATATGGGTGCCGATTCGTGTCCCGGAAGTCCCACTTCCCATCCAACTCCCTGCTTGTGGCCTGGGAAAGCAGGTGAGGACGGCCCAAAGCCTTGGGACCCTGCACCCGCGTGGGAGACCTGGAAGAGGTTCCTGGCTCCTGGCTTCTGATCAGCTCAGCTCTAGCCATTGCGGTCACTTGGGGAGTGAATCATCGGACAGAAGATCTTCCTCTCTGTCTCTCCTCCTCTCTGTATATCTGACTTTGTAATGAAAGTAAATAAATCTTTTTAAAAATACTTAAAAAATAAGAGTATTTGAATGAAAGAAATAGTATTTGAGTGACGACTTAGTCAATAATTAATATATATTGTATCATGTGAGGAGATCCTATTATTGCTTCATGTTTCTGTATTTTTTTTGAAAAATTTTATTTTTTTTATTATTATTATTTTGAAAGATTTATTTTGATGGGAAGGTCAGATATACAGAGAGGAAGAGAGACAGAGAGGAAGATCTTCTGTCCGATGATTCACTCCCCAAGTGAGCCGCAACGGCCAGAGCTGAGTTAATCCAAAGCCAGGAGCCAGGAGCTTCTTCCGGGTCTCTCATGCGGGTGCAGGGTCCCAAGGCTTTGGGCCGTCCTCGACTGCTTTCCCAGGCCACAAGCAGGGAGCTGGATGGGAAGTGGAGCTGCCAGGATATGAACTGGCGCCCCTATGGGATCCCGGTGCATGCAAGGCGAGGACTTTAACCGGACCCTGTAATAAACTTTCATTTCCTTGAAAGATCAAACGCCATGTATTCTGAATCTTAACCTTTGGCATCCAAACTCGAGGCTTGATTGGCAGAGGAAAAGCAACAGGTGGGCCCGGCGGGGTGGCCTAGCAGCTAAAGTCCTCGCCTTGAACCCGCCAGGATCCCATATGGGAGCCGGTTCTAATCCCAGCAGCTCCACTTCCCATCCAGCTCCCTGCTTGTGGCCTGGGAAAGCAGGTGAGGACGACCCAAAGCCTTGGGACCCTGCACCCGTGTGGGAGACCCGGAAGAGGTTCCTGGTTCAGTTGCGGCCACTTGGGGAGTGAATCATCGCACGGAAGATCTTCCTCTCTGTCTCTCCTTCTCTCTGTGCATCTGACTTTCCAAGAAAAAGAAATAAATCTTTAAAAACAAGAAAAGAAGGGAGTGTTTTAGGCAGTAGGGCGGCCCCCTACCCCGCAGGACAGCACGCCAAGGGAAATGCAACATGGGGTTTTTAGAGTTCAAGGTGGATACACAAAAAATCATGGAGCATGCAGGACGGCAGGGTGGGCCCTGCCAGCAACCTGTTAGTTCTGGGAACAATACCATTTTAAGCACACAAAGCAAAAGTGACCCAGGCCAGCATGCCCTTAAACAAAGGCATTAAAGAAGCCAGAGGCGCTCACTGTTCCCCCGGCGTCACCTGAGCATGCATTTTTGCAGAGTCGGTGGTTGGGCTTGTCCTTCTTGTCTGTTTGGCTGATCTTTGTCAAGCCGGGACTCGAACCCAGGCCCTGAGTGTAAGGTGCAGGCATGGTCAGTGACGTCTTAGCGTGCCATGCTCCCCGACCATCCGTCCAATGAAGACACCTGCTGTCCATACTGCCAAGTCACCTGCCGCCCTTCCCAGCACTGCCCTGCAGCATGGGCCCCAAACCCCCACGTGTCGGATACATCACAGTCCCCCGATATTCACTTCCTGTCCCCGCTCCCCCAATGGCATTCCACCCCACGTCCCTGCAATCTTTCAATGTCCTTGGCCAGCCCTTCCCTTCCCTCTCCCAGGACATGGACGCATCTAGGGCCACTGCCAGCTGCCCACCTCCCAGGGACCCTGCCCCTGAGAGCCATGTGGCTCCCAGCCACCCTCACCCCAGGGCGCCCCCGCAACCCCCCAAACCTACCCCTCTTTGCTGGATCTTTCCACCCATGTGAAAACAGGCAGATGTATCCTCTTGCCTTTAATTGTTATTACTGTCATTATTGAGTAAAAGTCACAACATGATGATGCAGTGTTTGAGCAAAAGGTTGCGTGTGGCGGGGCAGCCGGCACGGTGGCGTAGGACGCTAAGCCTCCACCAGCATCCCTTACGGAAGCCGGTTCAATTCCCAGCCGCCTCACTTTTTTTTTTTTTAAGATTTATTTTTATTGGAAAGTCAGATTTACAGAGAGGAGGAGAGACAGAGAGGAAGATCTTCCATCTGCTGGTTCACTCCACAAGTGGCTGCAATGGCCAGAGCTGAGCCAATCCAAAGCCACAAACCAGCTTCCCCTGGGTCTCCCACAGTGGGTGCAGAGTCCTAAGGCTTTGGGTTATCCTCAACTACTTTCCAAGGCCATAAGCAGGGTTCTGGAAGGGAAATGGAGCAGCTGGGACATGAACCAGTGCCCTTATGGGATCCTGGAGCATGCAAGATAAGGATTTCAACCACTAGGCTCCCGTACCAGGCCCAGCTGTTCCACTTTTGACCCAGCTCTCTGATGATGTGCCTGGGACGTGGCAGTGATGGCTCAGGTGCCCGGGTCCCCCCAGCCACATGCAGAAGGAATTCCTGGCTTATGGCTTCCGCCTGGTCCAGTCCCAACTACTGCGGCCATTTCGGGGTGTGAGCCAGGCCAGCACAGATGCTGGGCACGCGGAGTGAATGGCCAAGTTCTATGTGGCCTTGCTAAGGCCTCCGGAGAGCATCGTGGTCCAGGGCCCATCCAACGTCTTCCCCACATTGGCACCTCCCTCCTCTGGCAACACGTCCCCTCTCCCCAGGTTCCAGAGGTGGCTCTGGAGCCAAGTAGCCAACACACATCCAGGGACTGTCTGCCTTGCAGTGAGGGGTGAACAGGTGCTAGGCACAGCTACAGGGGGCAAAGCTGCCCTAACCCGACCACTCAGGTGCAAATCCCGGCTCAGAAACACACTACGGGATTCGGCCTGGTCCAGCCGTGGCAGGTGCAGGCATCTGGAGAGTGAGATAGCAGGTGGACGTTCTGTCTGGCATACGCGTGGCAGGGACCCAAGCCCTTGGGCCATCCTTCACTGCTGTCCCAGGCACATTAACAGGGAGTTGGATCAGAAGTGGAGCGTCCGGGGTTTGAACTGCCATCCCTATGGGATGCCCGCATTGTAGATGGCGGCTTAACCCACCATGCTGTATCACTGGTCCATACTCTGCCTTTCAATCAAGACTGAAACCATCATTTTTTTTTTTCCATGTCAGATTATTTATGTCTGAACTCCATCTATCTACACACACACACACACACACACACCCAAAAAGCCAGTCCGGGTCAGAGCACAGCACTTTGAGCTCAAGGGTCATCTCTGTAGCCCCACCCCATCCCCCCCGCACAGCCAGGGACAATGGCTCAGACGCCCATCAGTCTGAGGAAGGAATGGGCACCGTGTGATCTAACGCACAATGGAGTGGCACTCAGGCGTGCCAAGGGCACGCTGGCAGACTCCCACCACGTGGATACACCTGATGATGTTGGACTCCGAGAGACCGAGCACAGAAGGCCATGTAGGGCACAGCCATTTACATGACAACGAAGTCCAGAAGTGTGTGAAGGGCAGGGGGGTGGGGAGCCGCCGTGGGCAGTGCCAACAGCGGCTCGGCTTCCCATCCCGCTCCCTGTTAAGGTGCCTGGAACAGCAACGGAGAATGGCCCAAGGGCCTGGGACCCTGACGCCCACGTGGGAGACCCCGCTGGAGCTCAAACCAAGCTCAGCCCCGGCTGTTGCAGCGTTTGGGGAGTCAATCAGTGGACAGATCTGCCTCTCTCTCCCTCTCTGTGGCTCTTTCAAATACACGTTTATTTAAGAAGAAAATCTACAAGGACAGGAAGCAGAGGCGTGGTAGCCAGGGGCTGGGAGCGGGCAGCTGGGAGGGGCAGGGCTTGCTTTTGGGGGGGGGTGGGTGAGATGTTTTGGAACCACGGACATTAGTTGCACAACACCTGACCCTAAATGTCGCCGGACCGTCCGCTGTGAAACGGTTAATGGTTAATTTCATACGATGCGAAATCTCCCCCGAGGAAAGGTGGTTGCACACGGTGTCCACAGGCTCCTCCCGGCTGCCTGGTGCCCACACCCCATTCAGAATCTAGCAGGAACAGGCACCTGTGCCCACCTAGCTCATGCCCCTCATGTATGCCACCCTCAGGGGAGGGACACCCAGGCCAGTCTGGGACATGGGGTTGCAGCTGAAAGCGGCTGACTCCTGGCCCAGAACCAGCCAAGAGGAAGCGGCTGGCAGGGGAGGATCCAAAGAGATTCTTGCGTCTGCAAAGATGGGCTCCTCCCGGGCACCAGCCCTGCCCGTAGGCCGTCTGCGCTGTCACCAGCTCACAGCGGTCCTGAGTTCACCATGACTTCAGCCTGGTGCGCACCGCTGTGAGCAGACAGCGGGTCCACAGGACCAGCCTGACCCGTTCCCGGCTGACTTGTGCCCACTGTTGCCAGCGTGGCAGCAGTCCTGCAGGGAGGGACCCTTGAGTGGGGCTCCAGGAGGTCCAACTGAATGTGTCCCCTCTTCCCAACACACACAGACACGCATATAAACACATACACGCAGAGGCACACAGACCCATATAAAGACACCGAGAAATAAAGATACTTTCACAGGTGGGGTGGGGTTCCCGAATGCCCCCATTTTTTTGGCTGTGCATGGTATATGAGCGGGGTGGGAGCCCTGCAGCGGGACACCCCAGCCAAGGCAGACAGAGGCCTAGAGGCAGCCAGGCACTGAGAACCAAGTTTAATCACCGCCCTCAGCAGGGAAGGCCGGAGTGTCCGGGCATGGAGCCGGCTCACCCATCACAGGAGCAGCTCAGCCAGGTCTATAGGAGCTTGGGTCCCGCGGTCCTGCGTGAGCGTGGGTGAGTAAGCGGGAATGAGTCCCCTTCCGGTTCCAGGCTTGGCCCCCCCGGTGGCCTGGCTGTGCGCACGTGCCCGCTAGGGCCAGCGTGGCACATGCCAAGAGTCCATGGTCAGAGCAGCAAGTTCTTGGGCCTGGAAAGCAGCAGTCCCTCCTTCACGGCCACCAGCAGTCCCGCCGGGGGCAGCCGCCCCTGGGCTCGCAATCGGGACAACGTGAAAAGGGCGGCGGCGGCCAGGCCTGTGCCCAGCACCACTGCGGGAAGAGGACGGAAAAGATACAGGCAGGTGGGTGGGCGTGGTTTGCAATGCCAGAAGCAGCCTCCACCCCCACCTACCATGCCCACTGGCCTGGCCCACTCACCGGCAATGGCAACAAGCCCATAGGCACTTGGGTTTCCAGCCTGGGACCCGACAGAAGTGGCTGTGACATTCCTGAGAGAGGGGACGGTGGCTGGGGTCACGGGGGCGCCCGTGGTGCTGCCATTCCGGTCCTGGAGGGTGTTACCCGTCTCTACAACAGAGGTCATGGGTTACTGAGGCCGGTGGGGAGGGCAGGGCCACCACCCCTCCCGCCCTGCCTGCATGGGCCACGCACCACAGCCCAGCTCGTCGCTGGCGTTGGGACAGTCGGGGTGGCCATCACAGCGCCACCTGTGGGGGATGCAGGCATCACCCAGGGGGCAGCGGATCTCCCCGGGCGGGCAGGGCGCGCGGCTGCAATTCAGCAGGTTCTCATGGTGGCCGCTGCCCTGGCAGGCGCTGATGTTGTCGCAGGGACAGGGGTGGCCGGCAGGTGGAGGGCACTGCCCCTTCTGGGCGCACAGCTCGATCCCTGGCAGCACAGTGAGGGGTCAGGTACGGGATGCTCCCCAGGCCCAGTCCCCTGGTCCCTTTAAGCCTCACCCCTCTTCCTAAAGGCACCCCCCCCCCCCCCCGCATCCTTGCCAATTCCACCCTACAGACGTCCAGGCCCCGCCCACCAGGACCTGTCCCTCTTTGGCCCCGCCCCGGGGAGGCCCTGGTCACTCACGGCACTCCCTCTCGTCACTGCCATCAGAACAGTCCTGGTCCCCATCACAGCGCCAGGTGAGGGGCACGCAGTAGCCACTGGTGCGGCACTGGAAGCTGGACGGCGGGCACGATCCTGGGCTGGACCCTGTGGCGTGGGGGACTGTCCATCAGGAGACGCGCTGGGTCCCACACCTGACCATGAGCACCTGTACTCGGTGTGAGGCCGCGAGCCCCAGTGGACAGGTACATCCCTGGGCCCACAGAAGTTGATAACTAAGAAGATGAGGCTAGAAACCAGCACTGCACCGGTTCGAATCCCAGCTGCTCCAGTTTGGGTCCTGCTAACAGCCTGGGAAAGCCATGGAGGATGGCCTAAGTCCCTGAACCCATATGGGACACTCCAGAATAAGCTCCTGGCTTCAGCCTGGTCCAGGCCCTGCTGCTGCAGCCATCTGTGGAGTGATCCAGTCTCCCTGTAAAACTCTGCTTTTCAAATTAAAAAAAAAAAACAAAACTTTTAAACACAAACGACTGGCCTCCCGCACGTCCTCCCCTAGGTTGGATGTCCAGAGCCACAGCCCCAGGACCCTGCCCAGCCCATCCCAGGGCAGAGCGGGACACGAATGACAAGATCCAAGCCACGTCCAGAGGGGAGAGCCGAGCTTTCCCGGACACACGGAAGGGTGGCCTGGTCTGCCAGCTTGATCAACAGGGCCACAGGCCTGGGATGGGGGCCAGCCAGGAGGCAGGCGGGTAGGTGGGTGCCTGAGGGCCCCAGGAGGAAGCCCTGAAGGCAAGGAACCTGGCAAACAGCATTTGTCCTGGCGTGGCCTCATCCTCCTCCTTCTGCCTGTCCCCACACCCCTGGGGGCTGTACCCCTCCTCCTGGCCGGCACAGGCTCAGAGCCGGCTTCCTTCCTTGCCCATGGGGGGTGTAGGGAGCCTGGAGGGAGGAGTGGCTTCCTCCCCGCAGCCCTGCGCCGTCCTGTGATGTGAGCAGCGCAGCCACCTGCGGAACCCAGGGTGGAGTGACCCACAGATGATCCTTCTCTGCCTCAGTTTCCAAAGTTATCTATAGAGACCCCCCCTACCCCCATTTCAACATCCTGAGACCCGCACGTGCGAGGACAAAGTCCCCCCCCCCCCCCCACCGGAAAGAAACAGCCTGTCTGTCCACGATGGAGACTCCAAAGTGTGCAGTGACAGGGGCCGGCTGAGAACAGCAATGCTGGGAGGAGCTGGGGTGAGTGGGTGACCCTGAACTTGCAACGGGGAGTCAGGTGCCCCCTGACAGCTCTGAGGGGGGCAGGTGTCCCCCCCACCCCACCCCACCCCGTCAGGCCACTTCTGGGGCCACTTTGGGGGTTCATTTGAGAAGCAGGCTCAAAGGTCTGGCGTCCCGGGGTGGGGGTGGGGGGGCGGCGAGAGATGGGGGCGAGGCAGGGGGGGCGAGGCAGGGGACTGTCCCCAGGCACGCAGAGGTCAAGCTGCCCACGCTGGGCTCAAGGGTAGCTTGGAGGTGACACACTGGAGCGGGCCAGGTGTGCATGCGTGCCCGGGACAGGCAGGAGGCACCCATGGGGATGGGATGGGGGGGGTATGACAGACAGACAGACAGGTGCAGCCGGGGAGCCCGCCACCATCACCACCACCACGTGCAGGAGGAGTGTCCGCGGCGGATGCGCGGCGCAGCCATTGGCCCTCACTCACCGGGGGTCTGAGCCCAGGACCCCGTGGTCACCGGGGCGGCTTGCAGGGGCAGCCCGAGGCCGAGCAGCAGCAGCAGCAGCAGCAGCAGCAGGGACTGCAGGCCCAGGCCCCAGCCCGAGGCCGCCGTCCTGCCCAGCGCAGCCCGTGCCATCCGCCCGCCCGCTGCGCCCGCCGCGCGCTGACTTGCTCTTATACCGGCGCGCGCGCACGCGCAGATGCAAGGGGGCGGGCGGCCGTAAGTCTCCGAGTAGGCGAGCAGCGCACGCCCAGAGGCCCTCCCTCCACGCTTTTTTTTTTTTTTCTTTCCCCCCCAAAAGAGAGACCAGGTCTGTTCCAGAAACTTGTGGAAACACAAGCCGGGCGAGCCTGTGCGCTTAGGCTGTTTACTTTCCACTGGCGTAAAGGCCGTCATTGCCTGGGGATTTACTTTATATGGCGGCCACTCCCCGCAGTTCCCCGGGCCCCTTTGGTGTGTTCTAACCCTTTGGGATTTTCTATGTGACGGGCCTCGATTGTTTTATGCTTTTATTTCCCACCAGCTCGGGAGGAACAGGTTTCTAGTCTCAACGTCTGGCACCCAGTATGGTGAGCAAGGGCATGGGTGATCCATCCCTCGTTCCTGGGTCCTCTGACAGTCCCCCCCCTGTTCCCCCATATTCCGCCCCAGGGAGACCAGGGCTGGTCCACCACCCTGCTGCAGGGGCCCCCCGGAGGCCGGCCCTCTCTGCTGTGCAGATTTTGATAAAGGGCCTTTTCTTGCATCCACAGTCCCGCATGGGGCAGCCAGCAGGGCCCCCCAGTCAACTCCAGCCTGACTGTGTGTGTGTGGGGGAGTGTTTGCCACCTCCCAACACGGTGACCCTGGCCCAGGATGGAGCAGGACCCGGGGTGCAGGGGGCTCTAATTTTGCATCTGACTTTGCACGCGGGAGCCCTCCACTGTGGTGTCCTGCATCTTGGGTGGCCCCTCTCCGTCCCTCCGGGGCTGCCCGCCTCCCCCACATCTCCTGGCCTTCTCGAGCGGGGAGCCCTGAGCTGGGCGCATGGGTGACACCTGCTGTGGGGGGCCTTTCCCCACCCCTCATACATGCAAGCTGGTGCGGCCCGCTGCCGCTGGGCTCCAGATGGTCCCAGCCCGGCCAGGCCTGTGCTCACCTGCCCCCACCCCCCATGGGCTAGCACAGAGGCAGGTGGCTGGCCACGCCAGGGAGTCAGTCACCCACGTGAGCGGTGCCTCGGGGCCTGTCAAGGGACACAGGTAAGCAGGCGGTGCCTGGTTCAGCTCCCTGCTCATGCGTCATTTTGGGGAGGAGTGTCTGGGTTCCTGTCATCCATGTGGAGACCTGGATGGAGTTGCTGGCTCCCGGGAGGTAAGAACACGGTCATTCAACAGGCTAATCCTCCACCTTCAAGTGCCGGCATCCCACATGAGCACTGGTTCATGTCCCGGCTGCCGCACTTCTGACCCCGCATTCTGCTTGTGGCCTGGGGACGCAGGGGTGGCAGCTCAGGTCCTTGGGCCCCTGCCACCCACGTGGGAGACCCGGAAGAAGCTCCAAACTCCTGGCTTCGGCCTGTCCCAACCCCGAATGTTGTAGGCACTTGGGGAGGGAGCCAGCAAATGGGAGATCCCTCTCACCTTTGAGATAATTTAAAAACAAAGACCAGAGCCAGAAGCAACACAGGAGGTCCATGTATTTGTCATAAATTAGGTCACTTTTGCCCAGAAGGAGATGCCCCGTTGGGGACGGGGCCAGGCACCCGGGGGCGGTGTCACAGGTACGGCTGGTCCTTGGAGAGCTCCCAGGGCCTCCTGGGAGGTGCCGGGGTCACGGCCTTCTTCTCAGAAGCTGTGGCTGGGGAGCTGAGGGAGCAAAAGGGTCTCCAGTTAGGGCCAGGTGCCAAGGGAACCAGGACCTGCCCTCCGGGGTCACCCCAGCCTCCCCGTGCCAAGGGAGCCAGGACCTGCCCTCTGGGGTCACCCCAGCCTCCCTGTGAGGGTCAGTTCACACTTGCTGGGGCTGGCAAGCCCCCTTTCCACCACGAGGGGACGCTGTGGGAACCCAGCTGTGCTGAGCAAGGCCCCTCCCTACCCCACCCCTGCTGGTCCTCTACTGTTGGCTCCCTGAGGACCAGTTGCATGGTTGGGGTGTGGTCCCCACAAGGACCCGTAAGACCAAGGCGGCCCTCAGCCTGCTGCCTCTGGGATCCAACACACAATTGGAAAGCATAATCGAGCCCAGCACAGTAGTCTAGTGGCTAGAGGCCTCGCCTTGCATGCTCCAGGATCCCATATGGGCGCCGGTTCTAATCCCAGCAGCCCCGCTTCCCATCCAGCGCCCTGCTTGTGGCCTGGGAAAGCAGCAGAGGACGGCCCGAAGCCTTGGGACCCTGCACCGGCGTGGGAGACCTGGAGGGAGCTCCTGGCTCCTGACTTCGGATCTGCTCGGCCCCAGCCATTGTGGCCATTTGAGGAGTGAACCAGCAGAGGAAAAAATCTGTCTCTTCTTCTCTGTAAATCTGCCTTGCCAATGAAAATAAATAAATCTTTAAAAAGAAAAAGAAATGAGAGAGAGAGAGAGAGAGAGAAGAGAGAGAAGTAGGACTCCCTCTTGGTACCCCTCAGATGCCGAGCCTGGCTCTCAGTCCCAGCCCAACCTGGGCTTCCACCTGCCTCTGACTGTACACTCCGGGAGGCGCAGGTGCTGGGTCCCTGGTGCCATGCGGGCGGCCTCTAGGGAGCTCTGGGCTCAACTACTGCAGGAATTCAGGAAGCAAACCAGCCGATGGAAGATGTCTCTTACTCTGCTTGTCAAATAAAAACTTAAGAAGCGGGGGTGCCCAGTGCAGTAGCCTAGTGGTTAAAGTCTTCGCCTTGCATGCACTAGGATCCTATAAGGGTGCTCCAGGCTGCTCCACTTTCCATCCAGCTCCCTGCCTGGGGCCTGGGAAAGCAGTCGAGGATGGTCCAAAGCCTTGGGACCCTGGCACCTGCGTGGGAGACCCGGGAGAGGCTCCTGGCTCTGAGTGGCTTCAGCTCTGGCTGTTACAGCCATAAGGGGAATGAGCCAGTGGATGGAAGCTCTCTCTTCCTGTCTCTTTCCTCCTCTCTCCAGAACTCTCAAAGCCATAGCTAAATTTCTTTTTTTAAGATTTATTTTTATTGCAAAGTCAGATATACAGAGAGGAGGAGAGACAGAGAGGAAGATCTTCCGTCCACTGGTTCACTCTCAAGTGGCCGCAATGGCCAGAGCTGAACCAATCTGAAGCCAGGAGCCAGGAACTTCCTCTGGGTCTCCTACGCGGGTGCAGGGTCCCAAGGCTTTGGGCCGTCCTCCACTGCTTTCCCAGGCCACAAGCAGGGAGCTGGATGGGAAGTGGAGCAGCTGGGATTAGAACCGGTGCCCGTATGGGATCCTGGTGTGTTCAAGGCGAGGTCTTTAGCCGCTAGGCCACCGTGCCGGGCCCATAACTAAGGTTCTTAAAATATATATGTATATATATATATATATGTATATGCATATATAAAAGAAAGAAAACACAGTAATCTTTTACCAATGGAGAAGGGCCAGTGTGGCTGCCCTGGGGTTCAGGACGAGGGTTGCAGGTGCAGAGGCGGGGGGCCTCACCTCTCTGGGGTCTTGCCTGGCTGCAGTGCCTTCTGGAAGGACATGATGACGGAGGGGGGTGTGGCTTCGCGGCGGCCGTCTCGCATGCAGTAGTAATTGTTGGACAGTTTGTGGCTGGGGCCCACGGGCAGTTTGGGTGGTGGCTGGGTGCTGCGGGGAAGAAAAAGTACAGGAGCCGTGACGGAGACCAACATCAGAACCCAGCTTTGCCCTCCCGCCACTTCAGGACTGTCGCCTTGGGTGCCAGGCTGTGGGTGCTCCCCGGGGGCTGGAGGACTGGGGAGGGACCGGGTGGCAGGCTCAGCTCCCAAGGTGCCCAGGCTGCCGTCTGCCCTCACCTGCTCCAAGGCAGGGGACGGGAGGGCAGGAGGTGGCCGTGGCCCAGGCACGCACCAGCCCTGACATGGGGGATTTCTGGGGGATGCCATATTAGCACGCCCATCCCTAGGCCTGGCTCCGGAAGAGGAACCTCTGAGCTTCCTGTAATCTTGGAAATTCTTCAGAGAACTCTGCAAGGATCAAAGTTTTATTTCACAAAGAATAGCTTGCCCTTGGAGCCCACCCAGGGCTGTCAACTTCCTGCTGCCCTGCTGTTGAGTGCTCAGGCGGCCTCCAGACCCTGCAACCAGTGGTGGCTGAAGACGACCTACCCCTGGGTTGAATTTACCCCCAAGTCAGAGGCCTTAAAAGTGTTCAAAGGCACAATGCTGCCCAGAGGGAGAGAGCCAAGGTGGCAGGCACTGGGCCTGGCAGTTAAGCCCCCATGTGGAACACGGGCAACCCTATATCCGAGTGCCTGGGTTCAAGTCCCAGCTTCGCCCGCTCCCAATCCCAGTTTCTGGTTAAATGGTGCGTGGAGGCGGCAGGGGACGGGCCATGTTCTCGGGCCCCTTCATTCATGTGGGAGACCCAGAAGAAGCTCCTGGCTTCAAAGCAGCCCAGTTCTTGTTATTGCAGCCATTTGGGAAGTGAACCAGTGGATGGGAGATCTTTCTCTTTGTCTCTCCCTCTCTGTAAAGTTCTGCCTTCCCGACAAAGCTTTAAAAAAATAATTAATTAAAGGGGCCAAGTGCAGTAGCCTAGTCTCGGCTGGCCCACTTCTCATCCAGCTCCCTGCTTGTGGCCTGGGAAAGCAGTCAAGGACGGCCCAAAGCCTTGGGACCCTGCACCCGCGTGGGAGACCCGAAAGAGCTCCAAGCTCCTGGTTTCGGATCGGTGCAGCACCGGCCGTTGCGATCACTTGGGGAGTGAATCTTCGGACAGAAGATCTTCCTCTGTCTCTCCTCTCTGTATATCTGACTTTGCAACAAAAATAAATATTGTAAAAAACAACCGCTAGAGGGCGCTACTACCCCATCCCCAAAAAATCCCAAAAACTTCTAAGCCATTTAGCAAGTAACTGCGTGTGACTCCCGTGTTTAGTTAGGAATCCCCACACGCTCGCCTATTTTAAAGCTATTTTCCTTCCTGTCTCAATACTCAATGACTGCCTTAGCTCCTTTAAAAAATAGGAAAAGCTGGCCTATTTTTCATTTATTTGAAACGCAGAGAGAAAGCTGCCCAGCTCACTCTCCACAGCCACGGTGCCTGGCCAGGCCCCAAGTTGAATGAAGCCTGGTGCTCCATCCGGTGTCCCCTGTAGGGTGGACACCTCATGTAGGGCACCCACGAACTCTAGTGTATGAGGACATCCTTCCTCCCACAAGCCCTCCAGGGGACAGTGCCCTGGGCCCTGAATGCCCGCTAGGGCCCTTCCCCATCCTGGCCACTCCAACAGAAACCCTTTCCAATCACTTTGGCCCAATCCCATTGACAAAGCAGCCCAAGACGGCCTGGATTCCCCTATACTTCTAGGATGGGGGCACCCTGAGAGTCACGTGCCTGAGAACTTGTGTCCCCAAAGTCGAGGCCCCTAGCTGTCTCTTCCCACCTCTCAGGGAACTTTAGTCGAATCATTGCACCTTATCCTGAACCCTGCAACATCTAACCAGGGGTCCCCTAGACACAATGCACTCCCCCCCACTCTGCCCAGCCTGGCTGTGTCCGCAACAACCAGACCCAGAAAGAGGCCAGCAAAAGTCAACGTGTCCATCGTGCCCCAGGCCAGGGGGCTACTGCTCCACCAAGGCCCAGGGGGTCGAAAGGGACACTGGCTCACCGTTTGGCGATCTCCTGGTAGCGCAGCTGCAGCTTCGCCTGCAGGTCTTGCTGTGGGAGGGGGTGGGGGAAGATTAGACAAAGAGGGGGCGCAGGTGAGGCTGCTTGGCACCCCAGGACGGGAAAGGGCAAACAGGACAGGGATGACTCGGCGGGAGAACGGGTGGAGGGATGGGGATAGGGGCTCTGCAGAGAAAAGCAGGGGTCCGGGGCCACAGGGTGGGGGGCCTGAGGTTTCAGGATGGAGGGCTCGGGGTGTCCAGGGGCACAAGCTAGAGGGCCTGGGGGGTCCGGGGCCACAGGCTGGAGGGCTGGGGGGTGTTGGGCATCACAGGTTGTAGGGCCTGGGGAGTGGGGTGTCTGGGGCCACGGGCTGTAGGGCCCTGGGAAATGGGGGTCAGGGGTCTCAAGTTGGAGAGCCCAGAGGGGTTCAGGGCCACAAGCTGGAGGCTCCAGGAGGGGTCAGGACCTCAGGTTAGAGGACCTAAGGGGGGGCGTCTGGAGCTACAGGCTGGAGGGCTTGGGGGTGTCAGATGCCACAGGTTGGAGGGCCCTGAGAAATGCGGGTCCAGGACCACAGGCTAGAGGGCCCGGGGAGTCCGGGGTCTCAGGTTGGAGGGCCGTGGGAAATGGGGGGTCCAGGACCACAGGCTGGAGGGCTTGGGGGTGTCCGGGCCACAGGCTGGAGAGCTGGGGGGTGTCAGGTGCCACAGGTTGGAGGGCCCTGAGATATGGGGGGTCCAGGACCACAGGCTGGAGGGCCCGGGGAGTCTGGGGTCTCAGGTTGGAGGGTCGTGGGAAATGGGGGGGTCAGGGGTCCCAGGCTGGAGGGCCCGAGGAGGGGTGGGATTTGTGGGGCCGCAGGCTGCAGGGCCCGGGATGTCAGGGGTGTCTGGGGTCATAGGCTGGAGGGCCAGGGCGGTGGAGGGTCCAGGGCCACGGGCTGGAGGCCAGGAGGGTGGGTGGTGTCCGGGGCCCCAGGCTGCAGGGCCCGGGATGTCAGGGGTCCCAGGCTGCAGGGCCCGGGGGTGTCAGGGGTCACAGGCTGCAGGGCCCGGGGGTGTCAGGGGTCCCAGGCTGCAGGGCCCGGGGGTGTCAGGGGTCACACGCTGCAGGGCCCAGGGGTGTCAGCGGTCACACGCTGCAGGGCCCGGGGGTGTCAGGGGTCACAGGCTGCAGGGCCCGGGGGTGTCAGGGGTCACAGGCTGCAGGGCCCGGGGGTGTCAGGGGCCCCAGGCTGCAGGGCCCGGGGGTGTCCGGGGCCCCAGGATGCAGGGCCCGGGGGGTGTCAGGGGTCACAGGCTGCAGGGCCCAGGGGTGTCAGGGGTCAGAGGCTGCAGGGCCCGCGGGTGTCAGGGGCCCCAGGCTGGGGGACCCGGGGGAGACTCCGGCCTGACAGGGCAGCAGGTGCACCGCGGACTTCCAGGGGTCACAGGCCGCTAAGCACCCGGGTTCCGCGAGGAACGGGAGCGGGCCCCGACACGCCCGGAGCCCACGCCTCCCCGGCCCGTCCACCCACCCCCGGAAGGACCCCTGTCCGCCCCGCGCACCCCGGACGCCCAGTTCCGCAGCCGCTGGATGAAACGAGTGGCGGACGCCATCTTGTGTGCGCGCTGAAGGGCGCCGGTGACGTCGTCCCCGCGCGGTCTCGCGAGAGCGTACCTGGGCGGGGCTAGCGCGCCCTATAAAAGCTGCGGCCGCACCACGTGACTCCTCTCGGCCAGGCCGCGCGTCCGAGCCGCCATCATGGACACGAGTCGTGTGCAGCCCATCAAGCTCGCCAGGGTGAGGACACGGCCCGGGTGTGAGTCGAGAGGCCCGGAGGCAGAGGGTGGACGGGGAGGCTCAGGCTGACCCCCGGCTTGTTTGTCTCCAGGTCACCAAGGTGCTGGGCAGGACCGGTTCCCAGGGACAGTGCACGCAGGTGAGCCGGATGGTGGGGTTCCCGGAGGGTCCCCGGGATCAGGGGCGGGGGTCTGTGCACTGCTGGTGGGCTAGGGGAGGCTGGCTGCTCGGCCCTGGACGCCCAGCGCCCGGAGGGTCCCCGGGATCAGGGGCGGGGGTCTGTGCACTGCTGACGGCCCAGGGGAGGCTGGCTGCTCGGCCCTGGACGCCAAGTGCCCGGAGGGTCCCCGGGATCAGAGCCGGGATCAGAGCCGGGGGTCTGTGCTCTGCTGGTGGCCCAGGGGAGGCTGGTTGCTCGGCCCTGGACGCCCAGCGCCCGGAGGGTCCCCGGGATCAGAGGCGGGGGTCTGTGCACTGCTGACCGCTCAGGGGAGGCTGGCTACTCGGCCCTGGACGCCCAGCGCCCGGAGGGTCCCCGGGATCAGAGGCGGGGGTCTGTGCACCGCTGATGGGCTAGGGGAGGCTGGCTGCTCCGACCTGGACGCCCAGCGCCCGGAGGGTCCCCGGGATCAGGGGCGGGGGTCTGTGCACTGCTGACGGCCCAGGGGAGGCTGGCTGCTCGGCCCTGGACGCCAAGTGCCCGGAGGGTCCCCGGGATCAGAGCCGGGATCAGAGCCGGGGGTCTGTGCTCTGCTGGTGGCCCAGGGGAGGCTGGTTGCTCGGCCCTGGACGCCCAGCGCCCGGAGGGTCCCCGGGATCAGAGGCGGGGGTCTGCACTGCTGACGGCCCAGGGGAGGCTGGCTGCTCGGCCCTGGACGCCAAGTGCCCGGAGGGTCCCCGGGATCAGGGGCGGGGGTCTGTGCTCTGCTGGTGGCCCAGGGGAGGCTGGCTGCTCGGCCCTGGACGCCGAGTGCCCGGAGGGTCCCCAGGATCAGAGCCGGGGGTCTGTGCTCTGCTGGTGGCCCAGGGGAGGCTGGTTGCTCGGCCCTGGACGCCCAGCGCCCGGGAGGGTCCCCGGGATCAGGGGCGGGGGTCTGTGCACCGCTGATGGGCTAGGGGAGGCTGGCTGCTCGGCCCTGGACGCCTAGGCAGCCTGTGGGACGTGGGAGAATCTCCCACTGGCCCGAGCTGTGGTCAGCTGCTTCCTCGGGTCCACGGGAGCCCCTCCTCGAACCATCAACACCCGCTAACAACCCGGGACCCCCAACGATCCGCGCCCCTATCAGATCCTTTCTGAGCCCCAGTCGGCTTTCTTCCCTTCCGGACTGACAGGTACGCGTGGAATTCATGGATGACACGAGCCGCTCCATCATCCGCAACGTGAAAGGCCCCGTGCGGGAGGGCGACGTCCTCACCCTGCTGGAGTCGGAGCGGGAGGCTAGGAGGCTGCGCTGAGCTGATGCCCGTGGTGGGTGTCCCGGTGGACCCCCTCTCCGGGAGGCACTGGGGTGGGTGGTGGAGCCGTGAAGGGGGGACTGAGCCTACTGGGGAGGAAAGGGGTGTTCCCATTGCCGGTGGGGGCGCTCATGTGTGCATCTCACGGGTGCTTCTCCTTACAGGGTCCTCCTGGATGTCCCAGCAGCCCCGCCCCCTGGAATGGCCTGCGATTGTTAAATAAAAGCGTTTGTATTGTACGTGAGGCTCAGCTCAACCTTTGTCGGGGTGGATCGGGGTTTTATTAGGCTCCTGGTGGGAAGTCGCCAGTTCCCTGCCCCCCCCCCCCCCCGAACTTAAGTCACAAGCCTGTCTTATATCCTATAAATGTTTTATTAGGAAAGAATGGGGTGCGGATAGGGCAGGTTCTGGGGGGCGGAGCGCTCTCCGGGCAGCCCTGCTCACTGTGGCTGAGGCTCCCCTCCGCCATCCCTGCTTTCTGCTTCACCGGGGCTGGCTGTGGGGGAGTCTGGGGGTGACTGGCTCTAGAGAGGGGAAAAGGAGGAATCCAACATGTTTGCTCTGCAGGGGAGCAGGCCTGCCTGTTTGGCCCCCCACTTCGGACCACTGCCCCCTCTATAGGGTCCAGTGCTCTTGACCCTCATGGTACATCTTTGTGGGACTTGTGCAGGACAAACATAGGCCGCCCTGGGAGAGTGGCCAGGGCAGCGTGGGACACACTGGGCGGCCTCGCCCAGCCTGGTGTGCAGCTGGGATTTTATTTATTTATTTTTTTAATTCTTTGTAGTTTTGCACGCCTTACACTCACCTGGGGACTGGGCTGGCCCGAGCTGAGGTGCGCATGCAGCAGGGCGGCCACCTCGTCCTGCTCGGCCTCCAGGGCAATGGCCAGGGCGCTGGTACCCTCCTGGGGAAGGGCAAAGCGGTCAGGTGTGTGCAAGGCAGCACCAACCACCCTGTCCCTGACCTCCCCTAGTGGCAACAGCTCACATTGTCCAGGATGGCAGGGTCGCATCCCGGCTGGGCCAGCAGCAGCCGAACTGTGTCCAGGCGTCCGTACTCACTGGCGCACATGAGCGCAGTGGCCCCGTCGGCGTCTTGGGCGTTCACGTCGGCCCCGCAAGCCAGCAGGGCCGCCACCATGTCCTGGCGCCCGTGGCTGATGGCCAGCATGAGGGGTGTCTGCCCTGTCTGGGGGAGTAGGGCGGAGGAGGTATGGAGCTCCCTTGAAGGGAGACCTCGGGATGGGGGACTAGGCGGGGGACATTGCATACCTGGCTGGCCTTGGCGTTGACGTCGCCCATGCGAAAGAGCTTCTCCACCACGGCCGAGTCCTCCCCCTGCCCCACTGACGTGAGCGCGGCCAGCATGAGGGCTGAGTATCCGGCGCGATTCTGCCTGTCCACTTCACAGACCCCTGTGGGAGAGTGGCGCCCTCAGACACAAGGCTGGCAACCCTGTGAAGTTCAAGTTGACCCACCCGCCCAGGATTTCAGACTGGGCACACAGTAGGTGCTCAATGCAGGGTCAGCCACACTGAGCCGCAACTGGCTCACCTCTGGCTGCCTGCCTCCTGACCTGGGGGACCACTCCGTCCTCCACGAGGCTCTTGACCCAGACCTGCTCGTGGGTGGGCAGTCGGGGAGTGGCTGAGCCAACCGTGACTCTGTCTTACGAATCAGCCAGTCCTACTGTCGCTTCCCCATGGCCATCCACTCTGACCTCCAGCACCCGGGAACACGGCCCCCCTTGGACACGAGTGTTTGCAGACAGGATCAGCTTAATATGAACCTGTTATGGTAAGGCCCTGATCCAACAGGATAATATGATCCAATGTGTAATCTTCAGAGACAAGCCCAGGGAGGGGCCGGTGTTGTGGAGCAGCAGGCTGTGACCCCGGCATCCCATGTGAGTGCTGGTTCAAATCCCTGCTGCTACTCAAGCTTTGCTGACAACAGGGGACAACCCTGGCTTTTCTCTGCAGGTGAGCCAAAGGGGGCCCATTCAACTTTTCTCAACTGCCCCTGAGACAGTCCCCAGAGAGCATGGCCTAGCAGCTAAAGTCCTGACCTTGAATGCCCTGAATCCCATTTGGGCACGCGCCAGGTCTAATGGGTCAAATCCCGGCAGCCCCACTTCCCATCCAGCTCCCTGCTTGTGGCCTGGGAAAGCAGTGGAGGGCGGCCCAAAGCCTTGGGACCCTGCAACCCCATGGAAGACCCAGAAGAGGCTCCTAGTCTTGGTAAAAGAGAAAGCCCTGAAGCGGGTGAGCCGAGGACACGGTGACCACTCGCCAACCTCCCACTCCACACCTGGCACCTGTTAGAGGAGTCTCCCGGGGAAGGAGGAATCGCTATGCCCGTTTCACAGATGAGCAAACTAAGGCAGAGGGGATTAAATAATGCTTCTAAACAAGATTCCACCAGTTCCCAGAGCCCAGGGTAGCCAATGCTTGCAGAAGTGGGAGCTGGGGCAGTGCTGGGCTGGGCCTGCCTATTAAGACCGGCCATTTCAGCACAGGGTCCGCCTCGCCCCGTTCCCTGGTCGCAGGAGCACGCGTCCAACCTCCCCCGGCTCTGACCCGTATCCAGCAGCAGGTTGGAGATGGCCAGGTTCCCATGGGACACGCTGTAGTGCAGTGCCGTGTTCCCGTTGCTGTCCACCACATTGACCACGTGAGCCAGCAGCTCGGCTCCCAGGCTCGCCACCCCACGCAGCACCGCGGCCACGGGCTCGGCCTGGGAGCGCCGCTGGCTGGACACTCGGAACCACTCCTGGGCCACCAGGCGCGCCGCGCCCTGCGGGGACAGGGAATAGGCGCAAGTGGGCGACACTGGGGGCCGTCCCGGTTGGGCTGGTCCCAGGGTCGAATCCTGGAGCCAGTCCTGGCCAGCCAGGCAAAGATCCCAGTAAGATCTCAGTCTGGGATTGGGGAGGCTCCTGGTGGGAGGGGTGCAAGTTAGGAACACCTCCCCCCGCCCCGCCCCAAAACACACGCTGTAGAAAACCCCCAGCGTGCTTCCCTGGACACTCACTCCGTCCCGGGCGACCCCTCTAGGCCGGCTCAGCTGTCTCTGTAGCGCCACGCAGGCCTCCCTCAAGCGTGGACTCAGCTCGCACCTGTTGAGGAGGGAGGAGAGGCGAGACGTAGGGGAGATTCAGCCATTGCGCCCCGTCCGCAGCAGCGGTCGCTCCCACCCCAGGCTCCCCGCTCACCTCCCTTGCACCCCCGACTGAGTTTCCGCCTTCGGCTCAGGCCCAGATTCCAATTCCTGGGTGTCCTCGCTGCTGAGAGCAACCGGGGGCCCGGGGTCTGTCCCGCCACCATCGTCATCCCCGGAGCTGGAGCCAGAGCCCGAGCCCGAGGAGCTGCCCCTGGAGGGCTCCGCGGCCACCTCCTCCTCCTCCTCCTCCTCCTCCTCGGTGTCCTTGCTGTCACTGTGGTCGTCGCTGGAGGAGCTGTCCTCATACCTGGAGTGGGTGGGAGACATGAGCTGAGCCTCCTCTGCGAGGTGGGAAGCGACTGTGCCCATTTCAGAGATGGGAAACCCGAGGACTGCAGAGCCTATAGGGGTGCCCGAGGGCGGGTGTGCTCACTCTCCATTGACGACCCCGACAAACTGCAGGCTCTTAGGCCCCGAGCTGGGCTGGGTGCCAGGAGTCCCGTCTCGCTTCTTCATGATGGATTTCAGGATGCCTGGTGGAGAACAGGCCAGGGCGCTGAGTTCGAGTCCCGCAGCCGGTTGATTGGGGTTGAGCGAGGAGGGGGTTAAAACTCACCCGCGGGCGCTGCGACCCTGTCTCCATCCGGGGGTCCAGGTGGGTTGTTCTGGATCCCCGGTGAGGGGGACTCGGTTTGCGTGGCCTTCTCGCCACAGCTGCACAAGGTCTGCGTGGCGGCTTCCTCCGTGGCCTCGCGGGCTTCCTCGAGTTCCCGCAGCCGGCGCCGCAGGAGCTCGCTCACCCCGCGTTGGTGCTCCAGGCTGGCATGCAGCATCTCCAGCTCTCGCTCCGCAGCCTCGGGCAGCCCCAGCAATTCCTCAGTCACCCATGCCTCCTCCTCCACGGTCTCGGGGGCCGCCTCCACGCTGGCCTCCAGGGTCTCCCTTTCAGCCTGAGCACCCGCCTCTTGGGTCTCGGGTACGGCCTCGATGCCCACTTCCCGGGTCTGGGGCTCCCCGTCGGGGCCCTGGAGCGCCCCTTCGCTGCGTCCTGCTGCCAGTCCATCAGGACACTCAGCACGAGGACTGGCTCTGGGGCGGACACCCCGATCAGAGGTGGCCAGGCGCTCGGTGAGCCGTCGGAGCTGGGCGAGCTTGTCTGGGCGCACTTCAGCCTCCACGTCAGGCTCGGGCTGCCCGCGCGCAGCCAGCAGTCGCGCCTTCTCGGCTCGCAGCACGCGCACCTGCTCCTGCAGCTCGGGCAAGGAGCGCACCTGCTCCTCCAGCTCGCGCAGACGTCGCAGAGCCGCGGCCATCTGCTCGCGCACCAGTTGCAGTTGCGCGGGGGCCGGCGAGGCGAGGGCGGTGTTGGGGGCGGGACTGGTGAGGCCAGACCCGCGTGGGCTCGGCGGGGCGGCGCGGGAAGGGCTGGGCCCGCGATCCTGCACCTGCGCCAGCTCCAGCCGCCGACTCGTCTCCAGGAGTGTGTGCTCGACGCGCGGGTTGCGTACCGGCGCTCTCGGCGACAGCTGTGGCCTCGGGAACCCCGAGGCCGAGCCGGGGGACAGTGCGCCCGGAGCTCCTCCACCGTCGTCACTGGCCAGGGACTCGCTGGATGTCCAGGCTCCTGGACTGCGCACGCCAGCGAGATCGGACCGGGGCACCCGAGGGCGGCGTGGAGGCGGAGGTCCCGGGGCGCGCCGGGCGGCGGGGCCGCGCTCCAGTTCCTCCACGTACTTGAGGAAGTCCAGATCCAGGTGGAAGCCGTAGGGCGTCTCCACAGAATAGGGCGAGCTTGGGCTGCGTGCGCCCCCTGGGCACAAGCGGGGACCACCCAGGTCTGCGGGTATGGAAGGGGGGCGTTGAGAAGAAACCTCCCCCCCAACTCTCCCAGCACACCTGCACCCAAACCCTGCACACTTGCTGTTCCTCCCACCCACGCATCTAGGTTTGCATCCGTATCTGCCTCCATTTACCCAAGCGACTGCGGATTGAGTGCCTACTCTGTGCCAAGCACTTCTCTAGGCCCTGGGGACACAAGCATGAAGGACCAAATACTGCTCTGTCCCTTGGTCCGGAAGGCAGAGACGCGATTGTTACAGATGGTGCCTATGGGTGGTAGTAATAATAGGCCGATGGGATGCTGCAGGGGGCCCATGACGTTGGCCCTGGAGGTCATGGGGAAGGGTGGAGTCAGGAAGCTTCCAGAAGGAAGCACCCTGAATGGAAGGGAGCGAGCTGGCAGTGTGTCCCCAGCCAGGAGTACTGGGAAAAGCTGAAGGGGTTCTGGCAAGGGCCACGAAAGGAGGACGTGGGAATTGGCTGAACCTGTGGACAGAACCCCGGAGTCATGACCTTGGCCCAAAGGCCTTTTGGGAAAGTCTGTCTGGCCACTGAACCAAGGAAGGCATTGCAGGGCTGGGTCCACATACATACACAGCGTGGATCTGTGTCCACACGGCACGATTCTATGTCCACAGTGGGATCACGACGCACACACTCACCGGGTAGGTTCTGATTCAGGGCAAACTTGGCCATGATTCCTGGAGGAGTCGCTGTCACGGACACCCTGGAAGAGGGCCCCCAAGGGGCGTTGTGTGAGGGTGTGGCCTGGCCCACCATGGGGGGCACAAGCTTGCCTCCCACCGCCCCGCCCCCCACCACACACCCTCCTTCCTTTCGTCCTAAGAGACCTCCGAGGTTTGCATTGAATGTGGGGACACCCCATCCAGGTGTCAACCATCACCTGGGTGTTGGGTCTATCCCTGGGGAGAATCTGAGAGCAGGATTCAGGTAGGGGGGCCCCTGGTGGTACAGTCTGCGTTGCACGCCAGCATCCCATATGAAAGCTTTCTTAAAGTCCAGTTTCCGGGCCTGGTGCCGTGGGCTAGCGGCTGAAGTCCTCGCCTTGAATGCACCGGGATCCCTTATGGGCAACGGTTCTAATCCCAGCAGCCCTGCTTCCCATCTAGCTCCCTGCCTGTGGCCTGGGGAAGCAGTTGAGGACGGCCCAAAGCCTTGGGACCCTGCAGACCCATGTGGGAGACCCGGAAGAGCTCCTGGCTCCTGGCTTCGGATTGGCTCAGCTCCAGCCGTTGCGGTCCCTTGGGGAGTGAATCATCGGATGGAAGATCTTCCTCTGTCTCTCCTCCTCTCTGTATATCTGCCTTTCCAATAAAAAGAAATAAATGTTAAAAAAAAAAAAAAAAAGGACCTCCAGGCCAGATAGGGCCTTGTCGTCTGCCAGACCCCATATATACCTGCTCCCTGGCCCGCTCCCTGTGCCAGCCACATGGCTACCCTACAGCTACCCCTTCCGATGCCCACCTGTGTGCCAGACCTTCTGTGTCATTAAGCGCCCATCGGCCTGACCAGCTCACCCCACACTGCCTGCCTGTGTCCAGCCGGGGTCCCTGACGTCTGGTCTCCCCCCTTCCCCGCCAAGTCCAGCCATTGCTGTTCCAGTTTCAGTCCCCGACAGGTGCTTCCTGTCTTCTCACACCGGCCTCGAGTTGCTAAACCAGCAGGGCAGAGGACTTTTGACATGTTTTCAGGAAATCGCTGGGAAATTCAGGAATGGAAAAAAACCCCCGGGGCTGGGCTTTAGGGGGAGCCTGGACCCTGCCAAACATTCAGCTGATGTATGACTCACAGGGATGGGCCCCCTGCTTCTCCCTCTGGTGACCTGGCCACACCCCAAGCCAAGGTCCCAGACTGTCAGGCAACAGCTGGGGGCCATCCCTAAGACCAAAGCAGTGGATACTCCAAGGAGAGATAACCAGCCCATAGACCTTCTGCCTGCTGCTGGAGGACAGCCTCTAAGCATGGCTGTGATCTGGGTTTTATAAATTCTTCCAGAAGTCTCTGAGGTCGGCCTTCCTATCATCGCGGCAGAGAGCCTGGGACGGGCGGCAGTGGTGGTGGTGGTGGTGGTGGTGATGGTGGTGGTGGTGGTGTGTGTGTGTGTGTGTGTGTCTGGAGTTTAGCCTTCCCAGCTGCACCTGCTGGGTTTGGACTGACAGGGTTGGCTCTGAGCAGAGGCAGGCAGGTGCACACCAAGGGTTGCTCTGGCCAGGCCATCTCTCCCAAGTGGAAGCGTGGAGCTGCACACCACTGCCCGCCTTCCTGCCCGCCTGCCCGCCTGCTGGGGCTGTCACAGCTACACCCGGATCCTCTGCCAGAGACCCCCTCATTAGGCCGTCAGCCGCACGCCCTCACTCCCGCCCCCTGAGGCTATTTCGGGATACCGGAGAAAACTTGAAGGGTGGAGGTGGGGGTGGGGTGGAAGCGGCTAATCCTAAGGTCAGGAGCCGGGGGACGAAGGGGCACCTGCTGCCCGCTGTGAGACCCTGGGTGCGCGCACCTTGCGCGGAGAGGGGGACGGGACCCACCCACCACAAGGCGGGATGAAAGAGGTTGCCCGAGGGGTCTTCTCCCCCTCTCGGCCTCCTGCCCCTACCCCCCAATCCTCCTCCGGCCAGGTCAGCCTCCCTCGCGGAGACACAGCAGTTTCCTCCAGGAAACGCCGCTGCCGGGCGGTTCCATCCGCTGCCCATTGTCTCCAGGTCCCGGGGGGAGCCCTGTCCGTCCCTCCCCGCTGCAGCACCGTTTCCGCAACCCTTCCCCGCACCACCCCGCAAAACCCAGGGAGGGGACAGGGAAAGTGGACCTCATCCCCCTGCCACCCCAGGCCGTCCAAAAGAGAGAAGCAGGAGAAGGATTCCCCAACAGGGTCTGGGGCGCGCGGATCCTTCTCCTCCAGGGATCCAGGACACCCCCACCCACTGTCCTCCCTGCCCCACCTGGGGCGCGCCAGTGTCCCAGGGCTCCCGACCTCGCTGAACCCCCAAAAGGGGGCTCGGCTGCAGCGCACCGACCCCCTGATCTGCGCCCCCCGCGCCATGCCATGCCATGGCCACCCACCCACCCGCTGACCAGCTCACCCCGTGGCCAGCTGCCTGGCGTCTCTACCTGAAGCCGCAGCTCCGGCCGCGCCCGCACGCGAGCCCGCCCCTTCGAGGTTCGGGGACGGATTATCAAGGCCTCGACCCTAACTGACGGCCGCGCCGGCCAACCAGTGCCCGAGACTCGGCCAACGGCCCAATGGCGAGGAGAGGTGGGCCAGGAGGGCGGGGCCAGGAGGCTGGATGGGTGAAGCGTGGAAGGAGGGAGCTGGCAGCCGGTGCGCGCGTGTCCGTGTGTGTGTGTGTCGTGTCCACGCGGCGGGCTGCGGGCTCCCGAGCCTGGACGGCACCCGCAGGAGAAGGGCAGAGCAACAGCGTGTGTGATGGACGCTTCCCAGGGGCTGAGGGAGGCCAGGGTCTTTGCCTGCTGCCTTGGTCCCCCCTTTCCCACCCTCTTGAGGGGCCCCGGGTGCAACCCCTGGCTCCGCCGCAAGCCCCGCCTCATGGCTCTGCTGTATTAGCCTGGCATCTGCTTGGTTTACTTAACGTATGTGCCACCTGCTCCTCCGGCCAAAGTGCTAATGAGGAACTAACTGATCGGGTCAATTTTTTTTTTTTTCAGAATCCTCTGCATACAAGAGGAGCTTTCTAGTTGCCAAAGCAATTGAATACTATTTATTTTTTTAATAAAGAAATCTTTTGGGCCAGGCGGCATGGCCTAGCGGATCCCATACGGGCGCCAGTTCTAATCCCGGCAGCTCCACTTCCCATCCAGCTCCCTGCTTGTGGCCTGGGAAAGCACCAGAGGACGGCCCAAAGCCTTGGGACCCTGCACCTGTGTGGGAGACCCGGAAGAGCTCCAGGTTCCCGGCTTCGGACCGGCGCAGTACTGGCCGTTGCGGTCACTTGGGGAGTGAATCATCGGATGGAAGATCTTCCTCTCTGTCTCGCCTCCTCTCTGTATATATCTGACTTTGCAATAAAAATAAATCTTTAAAAAAAGATTTCTTTATTTTTTAAAAAAGATTTATTCATTTTATTACAGCCAGATATACACAGAGCAGGAGAGACAGAGAGGAAGATCTTCCATCCGATGATTCACTCCCCAAGTGACCGCAACGGCCAGTACTGCGCCGGTCCGAAGCCGGGAACCTGGAACCTGTTCCGGGTCTCCCACACAGGTGCAGGGTCCCAAGGCTTTGGGCCATCTTCTGGTGCTTTCCCAGGCCATGGGAAGCAGGGGGGCCGGGACCAGAACCAGCACCCCTATGGGATCCCGGGCATACAAGGCGAGGACTTTAACCACTATGCTATCACGCCAGGCCCAAAATTTCCCTTTTTAAAAAGTAGACTTGCAGAGAGAGACAGACAAACTGTATATCTCTGGTTCATCCTCAAATGGCCACAATAGCCGAGACTGGACCAGTGACCTGGTCAGTTCTGTACCTGCCACCTGGAGGACCTGCCACCTAGAGGGATGGCCACAGCATTCCAAGGAGTCCTTCCAGCCACGTCCTGCGCCCAGCAGGTGGCAGCTCCACCCTGCTGACGTCATCACAAGCTGGGAAACCTGTTGCATTCCTCCTGCTCCCCGCCCTTGGACAGCTCGGGCTCTGCTAGGGGCTGGGCCCGGGGCCCCAGGCTTCAGCCGCTGCCCGCGTCGCAGTGGGAGTTGCCTGCGCTCAAATTCGGGCTCAAGATCCTGGTGCCAGTTTCCTAGTCATGCAGGGAGATACCCATGCTGGGTCAAGGACTCGGGTCCCTGCTAGCCCTGGGTGAGGCCTGGGTAAGTTAGAATCTGGGCTGTAGCTAGGTCCAGTTCCAACTATGGCTGGTATTTGAGAACATTATGGTTAAAGGGAACATTCTTTCAAATTAAAAAAAAAAATGCTGAAGAGTTGGCACAATAGCTCAACTAAGTCTCTGCCTGCAAGTGCTGGGGTCCCCTATGAGCACAAGTTCGTGTCCCGATTGCTCCACTTCCCATCCAGCTCCCTGCTTGTGGCCTGGGAAAGCAGTGGAGGACAGCCCAAAGTCTTGGGACCCTGAACCCATGTGGGAGACCTGGAAGAGGTCCCTGGTTCCCGGCTTCGGATCAGCTCCAGCTGTGGCTACTGTGGTCATTTGGGGAGTGAACCAGTGGTTGGAAAAATCTTTCTCTATGTCCTTCTCTCTGCAAATCAGCCTTCTCAATAAAAACAAATTTCTCTCTTTTTTAAACCCCTGTACAAACTCTGTGTGTATTTCTTCTTTAGCAGTAGGCTTTAAAAAAAAACTTTTTAAAAGATTTATTAATTTTTTTATTGCAAAGTCAGATGTACAGAGAGGAGGAGAGACAGAGAGGAAGATCTTCCGTCTGCTGGCTCACTCCCGATGTGGTTGCAATGGTTAGAGCTGAGCTGATGCAGGGTCCCAAGGCTTTGGGCCGTCCTCGACTGCTTTCCCAGGCCACGAGCAGGGAGCTGGATGGGAAGTGGAGCTGCCGGGATGCCAACTGGCACCCGTATGGGATCCTGGCGCGTGCAAGGCAAGGACTTTAGCCATTAGACTATTACACCAAGCAGCATAAATAGGCTTTTGAAAGGTTTGTTTATCTTTGTTTTAAAGTCAGAGTTAGAGAGAGAGTGAGGTCCTTTATCCTCTGGCTCACTCCCAGCTGGGCATAATGGACCAAGGCATGCTGGTTTGAAGCCGGGAGCCAGGATCTTCTGCGTCTCTCACATGGGCACAGGTGCCCAAGAACTTGAGCCATCCTCTGCTGCTTTCCCATCAGGGAGCTGGGTGCGAAATGGCACCTGCCACCAGGGCAGTGGCTTAACCATTTCCAGTCACATAGAGTGCCCGTTCCCCACACCAAGAACGGCCCTGTAGGGAATCCCTCGCAGTTGGTTTGGCCCGGAGAAGTTTCTGGAACTGTTTGGAAACACAAGTGGGAAACACAAGGTGTCCTTATACTTCTGCAAACCCTGTATTCAGGCCTGCCTTGTCCCACGCTGTCCCAGGATGTAGCTGGAGTGGCCCGACAAGGTTGGCATAGGGGAGGGGTGCCTTTGCCCAGTCCAGGAGCAGGCCAGCCTGGCACATGGGAGCCACTCTCAGCCTCTTCACAGCCCAAAAGCACGTCTGGGAGGCTTCCCGGACAAGCCCCGCCCAAGGCTGAAATGCCCAGGGCCTTCCCCACCCCAACACTCTCCCTCCTCCTCCTCTTCTTCCTCCCTCCTCCCACCCCTGCCCCGGAGGCACCAGGGCCCTGGCCCGGTAGGAGTGGAGAGAATTTGAACGTAGCTTTTGCCTCTACTGCACCTCCACCTCCAGCCCCATGCACCCCACCCACCACCCTGGGTACCCCGTCCAGCGGGTCGAGGTCCTGTTAGTCCCTCAGCTGTGAGCCTGGTCCCTGCCTCCCCCCGCAGCATGCTCCCAGCAAGCGCCTTCCTGTTGTACCCGCCCCCTTGGCAGCTTTGAACAGCTTGTTTATTTTTAGAAAATCTCCAGTTATTTGTTTTTGGTTGAGGAGCAGAGAGAGACAGAAATCTTTCATTGGTTGTTTTATTCCCCGAATGCTTTCCACAGTTGGGGCTGGGACAGCCCAAAGCCAGGAGCGTGGAACTCCATCTGAGTCTTCCATGTGGACGTAGAGGCCTAAACATTTAAGCCATCCTGCACTGCCTTTCCACGTACCTTAGCACGCAGCTGGATCGGAAGTGGAACAGTTGGAATTTGAACTTGTGGCCTTGAGGGATGCTGACTCTACCCTAGTAAGTAAATTAAAATTCAAAAACAGCTTTTGGGACCTGGTGACGTGGTCTAGTGGCTAAAGTCCTCACCTTGAACACGCCCGGCATCCCATATGGGAGCCGGTTCTAGTCCCCGGATGCTCCACTTCCCATCCAACTCCCTGCCTGTGGCCTGGGAAAGCAGTCGAGGACGGCTCAAAGTCTTGGGACCCTGCATGTGCATGGGAGACCCAGAAGAGGCTCCTGGCTCCTGACTTCGGATTGGTGCAGCTCCGGCTGTTGTGGCTGCATGGGGAGTGAATCATCAGATGGAAGATCTTCCTCTCTGTGTCTCCTCTTCTCTGTGTACCTGACTTCCCAGTTAAAGAAATAAAAAATCATAACAAGTAAATCCACTCCTGGACAAGGCACTGATTTGAATATGGCGTACAGTGCGCTGACCCTGTGGTGTCAGGTGGTCATCCTCCCGTGGGCAGCTGGGATGGGCACGCTGCTGCCATCTGGCGGGCACAGAGCGGAGATGTGGCTCATGCCGGGAGATGCACCTGTCCAGTCCCAGGCCAGAGTAGGACCGGGTGGAAACGTGAAATGAATGATTTACACCCAATAAAATAGGGGAATCGGGTCTGCGAGTGATTCTCAACAGCTATTGGTATTTGTATGTATACAATTAGATTTGTATTGTGTATATATGATTTACTATTTTTGCAACTGTGGTCACTGGGCCTGGCTCAGTAGCCTAGTGGTTAAATCCTTGCCTTGTATCCTCGGGGATCCCATATAGATGCTGGTTCGTGTCCCAGCAGCTCCACTTCCCACTCAGCTCCCTGCTTGTGGCCTGGGAAAGCAGTCGAGGACGGCCCAAAGCCTTGGGACCCTGCACCTGTGTGGGAGACCCGGAGGAAGCTCCTGGCTCCTGGCTTCTGATTGGCTCAGCTCCAGCCATTGTGGCCACCTGGGGAGTGAACCAGCAGATGGAAGATCTTTCTGTAATCTCCTCTGTATATCTGCCTTTCCAATAAAAATAAACAAATCTTAAATAGACTATAAACATTGCTTCTGCCTAGACTCCCATGTGGATGCAGGGTCCCAAGGCTTTGGGCCGTCCTCCACTGCTTTCCCAGGCCACAGGCAGGGAGCTGGATGGGAAGTGGAGCTGCCGGGACACGAACCTGCACTCTTACGGGATGTTGACATGCTATGCCACCACACTGTTCCCAGCCCCCCTAACACTCCCCATCCCCACCAAGGGAGTCCCTTCACCTGAGCCCCATGTTTCCTCTCCCCCAAGTCCTCCATGGCTCTCAAAGTCTTATCAGCAGATCCCGGGGTCCTGTTCTCCGCTCCGACCGGCCCCCACCCTGCGCCAGCCACACTTCCAGCTGCTCCTCCCACTCCAGGGCCCTCGCGTGGGTTCTGCCCTCCGCCAGCACGTGCCCCCTCCCCTAGATATTGGCCTGCCTCGCCCTCCGGAGGCCTTTTCCACCTGACTCCCACACAGGCAGCCTCTTCCCTGAGACCTGTCGCTGACCGCTTCCGCTTCTGCTTGCGCCACACCTGCCGGTGCACAGGAGCTGAGTCCCGGCTAGGGACACCCACACCCCATACATCCGGATGCCGCTGCTCCTTCTAACTTCCTGTTGCTGTGCGTCCTGGGAGGTCCCTGCTACACTGCTGCAGGCTTCTGGCTCCTGAACTTGGCCTGCACCAACCAGCAGGTGGAAGCTTCTGTTCTGATTGGCCGTTCTTCTTTCTTTCTTTCTTTATTTTTAATTTTAGATGATGTTTACATAGTTGATCAGGATGGGGAGCATTGAGAGTTAGGGAAAAATGGGTGTCATTGTTTCCAAATGTTCTCTTTTCTTCTTCCTGTTTCTGAGGGGAGAGAGGAGATAAGGGGAGAAGCCGTACCCAGCCTCCCCACCTCCCCAGTACCTGCGGATGGGGAACGGCCACCTACTATAAACCCAGGGTCCCCGGTGTGGAGCATGCTCCGAGGGTTCTGCCCAAGTGGCTTCGATAGTTCTGGAATGCTGTCAATGTCACCAATCCAAGGATGAGGGAGCACTTTTTTTTTTTTTAATTATTATTACAAAGTCAGATATACAGAGAGGAGGAGGGTGCAGGGTCCCAAGGCTTTGGGCCGTCCTCGACTGCTTTCCCAGGCCACAAGCAGGGAGCTGGATGTGTGTTATGGTACCAGATGTCCTCTGCAGGCCCCAGGGGACTGCCAAATCCTGTATGTGCCCCTGAGCCCGCTGTCCACTATCCCGTTCTTCTTCCACGAAGGAGGACCACTTCACACAGGTGGGACCAAGGACCCCCGCCACGTGACCGGGGCCCCTTGACCTTTCAAATAAAAGCAAAGAAGTAACTAAGAGACATTGCAAGCAGCCCTCCTGCGTTCAGCCATCCTCTTGTCTCCTTTGCCGGATTCCTGGGTTGCTGTTTTGTGTGTCCCTGACTCAGAGGTGCTTGGGAAAGGTGAATTGATGGCTTCCCCTCCCATCTTTGGGGCTTTCTCTGACTTTCTGGACAGATCCGTCTTGGACAAAAGAGACAACCCCTCCCACATACACACACAACAAGCCGCCGGCGGTACCCACCCTCTCCCCCGACCCTGGCCTTCTGGAATGCACCTGCTGTTCTGCCTGACCTCAGAAGAGCCGTCACCTTCGCCTCCTGGATGCCTTGTCTTGGATTTTACCCCTAGAGGGCGCAGGTCGCCCAGCTAAACGCTAGGGATCGCACGTTTGTACACTAAAATTCGCAAAGAAGGAATAAAACTTACTTTAGCTTTTTCTTTAAAATCAGATTTATTTATTTATTTTTAAAGATTTATTAACTTATATTGGAAAGGCAGATATACAGAGAAGAGGAGAGACAGAGAGGAAGATCTTCCGTCCGATGAGTCACTCCCCAAGTGAGCGCAACAGATGGTGCTGAGCCGATATGAAGCCAGGAGCCAGGAACCTCCTCTGCGTCTCACACAGGTGCAGGGTCCCAAGTGAAGCGGAGCTGATGGGATTAGAACAGGTGCCATATAGGATTGGCTTTGAATTGGCTCAGCTCCAGCCGTTGCTGCTTGCTATCCAGCTCCCTACTTGTGGCCTGGGAAAGCAGTCAAAGACAGCCCAAAGCCTTGGGACCCTGCACCCATGTGGGAGACCCTGAAGAGGCTCATGGCTCCTGATCAGCGCAGCTCTGCACAATTGCGACCACTTGTGGAGTGAATCATTGAATGAAGGATCTTCCTTTCTGTATATCTGACTTTCCAATAAAAATAAATAATTCTTTATTATTATTATTTCAAAGATTTATTTATTTTTATTACAAAGTCAGATATACACAGAGGAGGAGAGACAGAGAGGAAGATCTTCTGTCCGATGATTCACTCCCCAAGTGAGCCCAATGGCTGGTGCTGTGCCAGTCTGGAGCCAGGAGCCAGGAACTTCCTCCAGGTCTCCCACGCGGGTGCAGGGTCCCAAAGCTTTGGGCCGTCCTCCACTGCTTTCCCAGGCCACAAGCAGGGAGCTGGATGGGAAGTGGAGCAGCTGGGATTAGAACCGTCGCCAAAATGGGATCCCGGGGCTTTCAAGGTGAAGACTTTAGCTGCTAGGCCACGCCGGACGCCAGGCCCAAAGATTTTTTTTTTTTTAATTGGAAAGACAGAGACACAGAGAGAAAGACAGAGAGGAACATCTTCCATCTGCCGATTCCCTCCCCAAGTGGTCACAACAGCTGGAACTGAGCCAATCTGAAGCCAGGAGCCAGGAGCTTCCTCCAGGTTTCCCATGTGGGTGCAGGGTCCCAAGGGACAGGAACTGGTGCCCTGAGGGGATCCCGGCAGGGTTAAAGTTAGGACTCCCCCACTAGGCTATATTGCTGGGGTTCGCAAAGATCATTCAACTATCTTTTTTTTGAGTTTCACCTCAAGGGAAAATAAAGTTTTTGCCCAACAATTTGTACATGGATGTCCTCGGGAACTTCCTTCCTGCTGGCCCGCCTGGGGACAAGCAGCTGTGTGTCTGTGGATGAATTGATGAGCAGGAAATGTGAGGTGATGATGGAAGTCACCGAAACAGCTGCACAGCTTGTAACAGCCACGCTGTGCGAGTGAGCAAAGCCAAGCCACAGGGAGTCCCTTCTGGGTGATTCCATTTGTACAACCTTCTAGAAAATGCCCCCATGACTGCGTGTCAACAACACGCAGGTCCTGATGGCACCCACGGGGAGGAGCCACAGAGAGAGGTAGGTCCGTGGGGTCCAGGGACACTTTGGGGGTGTGGTAGACATGTCTATTGCTTTACTCGTGATCAACTCCTGGGTGTGGATAGAAGTCCGAGTTTATTACATTATGGGCTCTCATTACTTACGTATGGTATTCTATCAATTATGTTTGAAGATTTATTTCTTTGAAAGGCAGAGTATAACAGAGAGAGAGAGAAAAGAGAGAAGACCCTTCATGTACCGGTTTACTCTTCAAATGGCTACAACAGCTAGATTGGGTCAGGCTGATGCCAGGAGCCAGGAGCTTCCTCCAAGTCTTCCAGACGGGTGCAGGGGCCCAAGCACTTGGGCAATCCTCCACTACTTTTCCAGGTGCATTGGTAAGGAGCTGGGTGGGAAGCAGAGCAGCTGGGACTTGAACCAGCGTCCCTACGGGATACTGGAGCTGGAATTGTTGGCTGCAAGGGCTGACTGACTCATGCATTTGGCTCTGAGTTTTTTTTTGGGGGGGTGGTTCCTTGCTCCAGCTCTGCCCTCTCCTGGGACCTCCACGAGAGCAGAGGGTGGCAGGAAGGTCAAGGGGTGGCTGTTGGGGCAATGCTGACCATTTCCTGGACAGAGCAGTTCCAGGCTGCTTCTGGAAGGTCTTGGGTAAACGGAAGTGAAACCTACGTTTACAGCTGGACGCTTGGTGCCAAGGAGAGGACGTCACTTGGGCACCCGCTTCCCGTGTCGATGTGCCTGGGTACGATCCCGACCCCAACTTCCTGCTGATGCTCCCCCTGGGAGGCAAGTACAGGATCCCTGAAACTCATGTGGGAGACCCAGTTTGGTCTAGGATCCTGATTTGGTGTGGTCCAGCCCTAGCTGTTTGGGACACTTGGAAAGGGAACCAGCAAATGGTTGATCTCTCTCTGTCTCTTAACATTCTGAATATATATATATATATATATATATATATTTATTTATTTATTTATTTTGGGTCCAGCGCAATGGCCTAGTGGCTAGAGTCCTTGCTTTGCGTACACCAAGATCCTATATGGGCACCAGATCTAATCCTGGCAGCCCCGCTTCCCAGCCAGCTCCCTGCTTGTGGCCTGGGAAAGCAGCCGAGAACAGCTGAAAGTCTTGGGACACTGCACCTGTGTGGGAGACCTGGAGGAAGCTCCAGGCTCCTGGCTCCGGATCAGCGCAGCTGCGGCCATTGCGGCCATTTGGGGGAATCAACAGACAGAAGATCTTCCTCTCTGCATATCTGACTTTCCAATTAAAAAAAAAAAATCTTTGGGTCTGGTACCGTGGCCTAGTGGCTAAAGTCCTTGCCTTGAACGCGCAAGGGTCCCTTACGGACACCGGTACTAATCCCAGCAGCCCCACTTCCCATCCAGCTCCCTGTTTGTGGCCTGGGAAAGCAGTTGAGGACGGCCCAAAGCTTTGGGACTCTGCACCCACGTGGGAGACCCGAAAGAGGTTCCTGGTTCCCGGCTTCGGATTGGCGCAGCACCGGCCGTTGCGGTCACTTGGGGAGTGAATCATCGGACAGAAGATCTTCCTCTCTGTCTCTCCTCCTCTCTGTATATCTGGCTGTAATAAAATGAATAAATCTTAAAAAAAAAAAAAAAAACGCACAGGGTGTGAGCTCTTGATGGGAACCAACATGGCCTTGAAGCCAAAGATCCGGCACAGAGCATGAAACTGGACCGTAGATTAGATAATCAAACTAGGTCAGGGCCACGTTTCCTGGAGCAGCTCGCTGAGCTGGGGTTATGTAAGTGGGTTTTTTTGTTGTTCCTTGCCCAGGGCAAAAGGCACGCTGCGTGTTCTCAGAGACTTCTTGAGAAAACAGCGCATGGGTGTGTGCAGGAGCGTGCGCCCTCGGGCTCTGCATCAGGGGTAGGTGGTGGATCGCGCCGTGCTGGCTCGGTACCCTCCGATCTGCTAGCGAGGTGTGATAAGTTGACAGCACTAGGTGAACAAGAGAGAGAAACAGCTAGACACCCTTCTTCTACCTGTGGCCACACCGCTCCTGGGAACTGGAGGATGAACCAGCTCATAGGAGTTACCTCTCCTGGCCTGCGTCTCGCTGCGTCTCCACAACTAACAAAGTCAGACACGCGCTAGGACGCACCGGCACCTGCTGGAGCGCGAAATATGTGTTAACCTCCTGCTGTAGCAAATACACCTTCAATGCGATGTTAGGGCTCGGCTGTACACGCTTGGATTTGGCTTCTGCAAAGCCTTCTAAAAAATTGAGTTAAATACATTTAACCCTGAAGTATTCTTTTTTTTTTTTTTTTAAGATTTTATTCATTTTATTACAGCCAGATATACAGAGAGGAGGAGAGACAGCGAGGAAGATCTTCCGTCCGATGATTCACTCCCCAAGTGAGCCGCAAAGGGCCGGTGCGCGCCGATCCGAAGCCGGGAACCTGGCACCTCTTCCAGGTCTCCCACGCGGGTGCAGGGACCCAAGACTCTGGGCCGTCCTCCACTGCTTTCCCAGGCCACAAGCAGGGAGCTGGATGGGAAGTGGAGCTGCCGGGATTAGAACCGGCGCCCATATGGGATCCCGGGGCTTTCAAGGCGAGGACTTTAGCTGCTAGGCCATGCCGCCGGGCCCAAAATAAATAAATCTTAGAGAGAGAGAGAGAGAGAGAGAGAGAGAAGGTTAGCAAACTTACGAAGACCTGAACAGAAGTGACTCCGTTTTGCGGATGGATTCCACAGCCGCTGCAACCTTTTGAGCACTGACCCTGTCAAGGGAGACCTCTGTCTCTCCTCTTTGGAACTCTGGCTTTCAAATAAATAAATAAAACCATATATATGTACATATATATATATATACATATGTATGTATACATATAAAATCTGATTGGTCCTTACTGTGGCGTAGGCAAATCCCGATGACACGGGGAGGGAGAAGCCACAGAAAGAGGTTTCCAGGGTACAGGAGTTTCATCCAGGTCACCCACGTGGGTGGCAGAGGTCCAAGGACTTGAACCATCCCCAGCCTCAGAAAACAGATGCAGGCACCCAGTGAGCTCAGCTGGACCCTGCCAGGCAGCAGCAGGAGCCAACTAGTTCACGATCATGATTTTGTACGAGCAAACTCCGGAAGTTGCACATCCCATCTGCTCTCTCCCATCAGCTCTGCCACGCAGGCGACACTTTCAGGAAATGAGGCTCCCTTGTTGCTCATACAGGCGGCTGCGGGACAGTGTCTCCTGAGACCACAGCTGTGAGTCACACAGCCAAAGCCCGGCTCTGTGTAAATCCTTACGTGAACACAGCCGGTTCTTCACTCCCCTCTCTTTCTCAGCGATGGTTTCCTCAGGCAGAGAGATAACAGCGATCCAAGCTACGTCCTCATCCAGAGCTGTGACTGGCTTCAGTGAACGGGATCCCTGCAGAACAACACAGGTGCCCGGGAACTGTCCCTCCAGCGGCTGCTGCTGCACCGCTTACAAACATTCCCTCTCCTGCTCTCCCATCCTTCAGGGGCTCCCACGATCAGTATCCCAGGTCCTGAATACACAACAGACATTACTCAGTAGACCATGTTCTATCCTAGGCTAGAATCTTTCTTCAGTTGTGGCACAGACTGGGTAAGGAGAGGGAAATAAAATAAAATAATAATAGTGAACCTGGCGTGCTGGCCTAGCGGCCAAAATCCTTGCCTTACACTCGCCAGGATCCCATATGGTTGCCGGTTCTAATCCCGGCAGCCCCACTTCCCATCCAGCTCCCTGCTTGTGGCCTGGGAAAGCAGTGGAGGACGGCCCAAGGACTTGGGACCCTGCACCCGCGTGGGAGACCTGGAAGAAGCTCCTGGCTCTGAGTTGGCGCAACTCCGGCCGTTGCAGCCGCTTGGGGAGTGAACCACAGGACAGAAGATCTCCCTCTCTGTCTCTCCTACTCTCTGTATATCTGACTTTGCCATAAAAATACATAAATCTAAAAAAAGAGAGAGATTCATTTATGTATTTGAAAGGGAGAGTGACAGAGAGAGAGACAGCGAGATCTCCCATCTGCTGGTTCACTCTGCAAACAAATGCAACAGCCAGGGCTGGGCGAGGCTGAGACCAGGAGCCAAGGGGGCAGGGTTGGCCAGTTGCTGTGGTCTTCCAAGTGCATAAAGAGAAAGCTGAATCAGAAGTAGGGTGCAGCAGTTGAAGCTCCAATGAGTGTCCATAAAAATCATTTGTTTTTGTTAGAAAGGTAGGGTTACAGAGAGAAAAGGAAAAGTTAGAGAATCTTCCATCAGCTGGCTCACTCCCCAGATGGACACATGACCACAGGTGGGCTGGGCAGGAGCCAGGGGCTGATTCGGGGTCTCCCACACGGGTGCAGGGTCCCAAAGCTTAGGGCCATCCTTGACTGCTTTCCCAGGCCACAAGCAGGGAGCTGGATGGGAAGTGGAGCTGCCGGGATTAGAACCAGCGACCATATGAAATCCTGGCGTGTGCAAGGCGAGGACCTTAACCATTATGCTATCGTGCCGGGCGCTGCTTTCGTTTTTCTTATATGCTTATTTATTTGAGAGGCAGAGAGAGAGAGAGAGAGAGAGAGAGAAACACAGATAGAAACTCGATCCACATCTCCCAGGCAGGTGATAGGGATGTGAGTTCTTGAGCTGCCATCACCTGCAGCCTCCAGGGTGTGCCTTGACGGCGCAGGAAGCTGGGGTTAGGAGGCTGGCCTCGAACCCAGGCACTCCAGTTGGGGATGTGAGCTGCCCAACCCAGGTGTGAACTGTGCAGTGCCAAAAACAAAACACAGAGCCCAGCAACTCAGGATGGATTCTACCGCACGTGCAGTGTGGGACCGACCCGGTGCCCTGAGGCTGCTGCTGAGAAAGGGAGAGAGAGAGAGAGACAGAGACAGAGAGAGAGCAGGGTTTGGAGGCACGGGCAGACAGGCAACCGTCAGCAGCTTCTCCTGATTTTGCTTTTTTTTTTTTTTTCTTTTTCCCCTCCCGGCCTGTCCCTCCTGTCCCTTGATCCTCTTGCGTCTGGCCCCCGCGGGGAGAGGCCCAAGTGAGTGGCAGCCTGCACGTCAGCCAGCAGCCAGCCGTGGGCCATGCAGTTTCGGATTCCACAGCCTGGAGCTGGCTCGGAGCCCTGCTGAGTCAACCTCTGTTTCCCTTGGCCTGAACCCGGAGCCAGCCTGTTGCCTCCCCCACCCGGGGGGAGTCCTTCCTGGCAGGCAACAGTCCCGTGCCAGCCTCCTGTCCCTGGCTGGACAGAGGCCAGTCTGCGGCGAAGACTAGGGCACCCCAAGTGGGATGGGGTGAGGTTTCTAGGCAAGTGGGTTGAATGAATACTTGCTCCCGTGGCAGGGACCAGGGTCCAAACCCACAATCTTCCACACTTTTGTTTAGGTCCTAACCCTGTCCTTAAATGCCAGGGTCAGGAATGAATGAATGAATGAATGAATGAAAAAGGGGAGGGGAAGAGAGGCCCATCCAACACAAAGGTTTGCTTTCTTTGTACTGGAAGGGGCTCTGTTGCTTGGACGGGGTAGGTCCAGAGGGTCTCGTGCTTGGAATTTAACATATATGGACCCCATTTCCTGCTACCCCAGGGGCACTCACACCATTTGTAGGGTGAGGTGGGAGGAATACGGATTGAGAAAAAAAAAAAAATCTCACTTCCTCCCCTCCCCGGCTTCTGACTTGGGGAGGGGGCCAGGAATGCACCCGCTGACGCGAGCGCCCTTTAGCTCACTGAGCGCGGCGTGGGTGGGATGTTGCTGGCCGGACGGTCTGGGGGGCGGTGGGCTCGGATTGCACCGCCCGGACACACAGGGAGTACCCCGACTCTTCTTCGCGGGAACTACCCGACTTGCAGCGCACCGGACCCCACCCTGCCCGGGGCCGCCATCGCTCCGCCCTTGGCCCTCCCCGCGCCCCGCCTCCGAAGCTCCCCTTCCCACCCCCTGCACCCAGTTTATAAAAGGGGGCGTTGGTCGCCGCGAAGCTAGCAGGCCTGCAACCGTAGTCTAGCTGCTCCTTGCGTTTGAATTCGGGCACCCCGATCGCGTCTCTGGGCCTCCTATCTCCAGCACCCTCGCGTCCAGACCGACCCCAGGAAAAATGCGCTGTGCGTCGACAGCCGGCGCAGCCCTGGTGCTGTGCGCTGCCACCGCCGGGCTACTGAGCGCCCAGGACGGCCCCGCACAACCCGAATCTCCACGCTTCGCTTCCTGGGACGAGATGAACTTGCTGGCGCACGGGCTGCTGCAGCTGGGCCACGGACTGCGCGAACACGTGGAGCGCACCCGTGGGCAGCTGGGCGAGCTGGAGAGGCGCCTGGGTGCCTGTGGAGCCACCTGCCAGGGGTCCGGAGCGTCCACCGCGCCCCCGCAAGTCTCTGACAACCCGATGCCCAGCGACGAACCAGCACCCGAGACCCTGCGCAGCCTGCAGGTAGGTACACCCTCCTAAGGCTTCCTGCTGGCTTGGAAGCCTGAACCCCGGGAAAGAGAGGGCCAGTGAAAGGGGCACAGTAGGACTCCTTGGGCTCCCCTGCTCCCATATCCAAGGATGACAATTTGCAAAGGGACAGACGTGAATCCGGGTGAATGAATGTGGAGGAGTGTGAAGGGGTTGGTGGGGTGGGGGGCGGTGTTGGGAGACCTCCCGGGAGCGAAATCTCGGGGCCTCACCGAGATGGTCCACGCGTGTGCCTCGCCTAGATGCAAATAAAAGCTCAGAACAGCAAGATCGAACGGTTGTTCCATAAGGTGGCCCAGCAACAGCGACACTTGGAGAAGCAGCACCTGAAGATTCAAAATCTACAGAACCAGGTGGCCCAGGGCTGGCTGCGGCAGCCGCGGAGGTGGTGGTGGAGGGAGATTGGACATTGGACTGGTGGATCTCTCTCTCGTCCCACACACTCCAGCCCTGACACCCTGCTTGCTTCCTCTGCCTCAGGTTAGTCTCCTGGCACCTGTGCACGTACACAAGGGACTGGCCAAGTCTGCCAGAAAGAAGAGGCTGCCCAAAATGGTCCAGGCTGTTGCTGCTGACCCGGTTTGGAACGCCAGCCGCCAGCACGGTGAGTGTCTAACGCACAACCCCGGCAACCTCCGTTTCCTGGCCCTCTCCTTATTAGATCTGTTATTAAGCTTGGAGTGTGAGCTCGCTGGGGTTGGGTGAGGGGCCGAAGAGGGTACAACTCAACCCTACCATGGTCAAGTCAGAAAACACCCCTCACCCTTCTCCCTGGCCAGCTCAGTGCCTGGGGCAAGGGTTTGGGAGACAGAAGCCCCCAACGATTGGAGTTGAGGGACTGGGAAAGGCTCTGGGCAGGTCCGGGTACTCTCAAAGAGCATGATGGACCAGAGCAGGCAGGGTAGGGAGATCTGAGGTTCCCCCTGCCTTGCCCCCATTATCTCTTGAGGTGCGCATTTAAGGAGAACCCCCAGGCTAGACACCCTCAATCTTTGCGCCTTTAGAAATCACTGCAGGGGGACCTCAGTGCTATCACATTTTGCAGACACTGAGCAATCATTGTCATGGCTCAGTTTTTAGATCGTGGCATCCCATCCAAGGATATTCCAACACATTCGCGGTGTGTTTTGGTGCACAACCCGTTAGATACCATGCCTCATTTTGTCTTTTTTTTTTTTTTTTCTGGGAGCATGGCTTTTAAAACTTGCCTGTCGCCTCCAAAGAAGTGTTATCTTTCACTTTCATGTCCCACAAACTTTTTGAAATACCCTCTCAAAGTTCCCCTAATCCCAAACCACAGAGCTGTTTATGTGCGTGTGTGTGTGTGTGTGTGTGTTTGCTGACATAATCGCCCAGTTCCCACCCTAAGTTCACGGCCCCAAGGCAGCCCGGCTTTCCTTTGGCCCTGCCCACTACCCTGTCACCGTGCCGGGATGGAGGCAGGCCCCAGAGCCAACTAGGTGAAAGTTCGGATCTCCCCCTTGCACGCCTGAGGGCTTTGGGTCCTGTCATCGTGTGGTTTTCCGCCCCAGACACCTCTTCCCCTTACTCTCACTCCCTGCCCCCAATCCAGTCCCATGTGCCATTCCAGAATATCCCAGCACCCCAGAGCAGCACAGCTCCCACCGGCTTGTGGGAGGGAAGAGAGTGGGTGCGGGGAGCTGTGTGATTCTGGGACTCCCAGACTCAGTCCAGCCAAGTAGGGAAAAGTTCAGAGCTCAGAATCACAAACAGCTGTGGCTCATGGAAGCCACCGCTGGCGGTTTGGCCACGTGCCTGTCCTGATTGGATGGGAGGGAAGTAGGGCAAAGGGGACATGCCCGAGGGGGCCCGGAAGGTGTCCTCCGGGCTGCTGCTGGCCGCCTGGGCCCGTCCCCATGCCTGTGGTGTGGGCACTGCCCTGCCTGCTGGCCTGCCCCTCCCCCGTCACCTTTTCCCTACTTTGCCCAGCCTGGTTTTTCGCAGCTTTTGTAGAACTGGGAACACCCGAGAGCTCCTCCCCTCTTTCCTCCCTCCCTCCCTCCTTTCCTCCACCTCTGCTTCTTGAAGAACTGGGTCCCACGAAGTCCCCAGGGCAGCCCAGGTCCCTCTTGTGGGACCACCCAGAGAGAAGTGAGGAGGGGACAGAGTCTGGCCAAGGGACCCGCATGCCCAGAGGTCCCCACGGTGCAAGGGGGTGCGTGGGTAAGCGCGAAAATCTTTGCGGCCGGAGAGGGTGGGAGGAGTCAGGAGGGATGTGGGAGGGACTGCTCCTGGGGGTGCCTTGTAGACCCCCCTGAGGGAGAACCCCAGGGAGAGGTGGGTTCAGCAGGTGGGTGGGGTATGCCCCACTTGTGTCTGCAGGGCTGCCCCGAGACTGCCAGGAACTGTTTGAGCAAGGAGAGCGGCAGAGCGGGCTCTTTCAGATCCAGCCACAGGGGTCCGCCCCGTTCCTGGTCAACTGTGAGATGAACTCAGGTGGGCTGCGCTGGCTGCTGCTGGGTTCTGGGCTACCCCCCTTCTCGCAGCCTTGACCAAGCGGGAGAGCCTTCCTCTGCTAATTTCCACCTCGGGCTTGCCAGAGCAGGTTCAGTGGGGGCCCTACGGATGTCTGCTGCCCGCTCCCTCCGTCCGTCCGTTCTTCCTGTCTTCCTCTCTCTCATCTACTTTCTTCAGTGTTGCTGGGGCCAGTGGGGTAGGGGCTGTAGCTGCGTTCCCCCCGGGCTTGGGAGGGTCCTAGCAAACGAGGGTCTTGCGATGACCCCTACCCATCTCTGGGCAGACGGAGGCTGGACTATGATTCAAAGACGGCAGGATGGTTCTGTGGACTTCAACCAGCCCTGGGAAGCTTACAAGGCCGGCTTTGGCGACCCCCAAGGTGGGTATTCTCAGCCTGGGTAGCGGGAGAGGGGAAGGGAGGAAGACACAGAATGGAGGACCGACCTCACCCCTGTCTGATTCCCTCTGATGCCATAGGCGAATTCTGGCTGGGGCTGGAGAAGGTACATAGCATCCTGGGGGACCGGGGCAGTCGCCTGGCTGTGCAACTGCAGGACTGGGAGGGCAACGCAGAGTCGCTAGAGTTCCCTGTCCAGCTGGGCGGCGAGGACACGGCCTACAGCCTGCGGCTCATGGCGCCCGTGGCCGGTGAGCTGGGTATTGCCACCGCCAGCATGCCTGATGGCTTCTCCCTGCCCTTCTCCACGTGGGACCAGGACCACGACCTCCGTGGAGACCTGAACTGTGCCAAGAGCCTTTCTGGTGAGTCAGCCCTGACCCCTCACCCCTTCAACTTGGGCATCTCCAGCTTCCCCTCCCTGGCCTCAATTTTCTTATCTTTCAAATGGGTAGAACCACCACTGTGCCCATTATTCCATAAGACCGTTAGAAACACTTTCTTGTGGGATGGTGGCTGGCAGGTGGCAAGGCCCCTCAAGGTCAATCCATGTCTGGTTGTTATGAAATGGGATGCGAGCCCTGCCTCTGGGAAGCAAAACACGTGAAATTGACTTTTTTTTTTTTTTGGTGGGATCCAAAGGGAGTGGCATATCGGTGGCTTTGTGTGGCCTGGAACTCATGGGAGGTGATGCCACGGTGGTGACGGCTGTAGGAAGGCTTGGATAAGTGGGCAGCGTGTGCCAGGTGCCAGGGCAGGGCTAAGAAAGTGATTTGCTGTGATGACAGGAGCGAAAGGGGGGTGCCCGGGGGCCATGCATCTGCCGTGGGGTGCCTGGGAGCGTGACTTCAAAGTGTAAGATCTGAAGTTCGGTCCCCACAGGTTCATTTCATCCCAGGACACTCACGCCCTCTCTCACCGCTACCCTGCCTTCCCCCACCCCTGCCAACAGGTGGCTGGTGGTTCGGAACCTGCGGTCACTCCAACCTCAACGGCCAGTACTTCCCTTCCATTCCCCGGCAGCGGCAGCAACGTAAAAAGGGAATCTTCTGGAAGACGTGGCGGGGCCGCTACTATCCGCTGCAGGCTACCACTATGCTGATCCGACCCATGGGGGCTGCCGCAGCCTCCTAGCCTCACCGCTGGGGCCTGGTCCCAGGCTCCTCACGGGGGACATTGATTTTGGCTGTGGCCCAGCAGGTGGCTGGCCACTCCCTGCGTACGCCTATCCTGGGGCAGGGGCCCTTTGCAGCCCTGTGGATGGAGAAGCAGCCTACGCCCATGAAGTTGGCAGGGAGGACTGGATACTATTGGAGAAGAATTGGGGGGCCATGGGGTGAGATAGCACGCCCGGACTGTGGGCATTAGGTCTCATTCCGTGCCTGCCCAGGGACAAAGAGGGACCACTCAGAGATGGCCAAGCTGGCCATGGATGGCGGACTCAGTCACATTGACTGGCTGGTGTGTGTGGTGGTGGTGGCCGGGAACCAGGGTGCCTTCACGGTGTTTCTCTGTGCGCGTGTTGTGGCGCGAGCTGGCGCCGGCCGCATCCAGGCGGGAGTTCATTTTTGGAAAATAAAAGCAACTTCAGAACATTTTGTTCTTTCGCTGTCCTCCCTGTCTGTTTGGAAAAGTGCACAGCTTCAAAGTCCGCGTAAACAAGTTCCCTGGGTGGAGACCATACCCCCGGGTCCCCGGAGGACAAGCGGGTTATGCCTCCTACCCCATTCCAGCCGCGCCTTTTAAAACCGCCTTCGTTTTCCTTTGCAAATCACGACACAGAACCCGCACACAGCACAGCAGGTAACAAACCTACAAAATCAGTTTCAACAACATTGAGGCAAAAGGAATCAAATTGCTTTTTTGTTTGTTTTTAAATTTTTTTTTAAAGATTTATTTATTTTATTACAAAATCAGATATACAGAGAGGAGGAGAGACAGAGAGGAAGATCTTCCATCTGATCATTCACTCCCCAAGTGAGCCGCAACGGCCAGTGCGCGCCGATCCGAAGCCGGGAACCAGGAGCCTCTTCCAGGTCTCCCACGCGGGTGCAGGGTCCCAAGTCCTTGGGTCCTCGACTGCTTTCCCAGGCCACAAGTAGGGAGCTGGATGGGAAGTGGAGCTGCCGGGATAAGAACCGGCGCCCATATGGAATCCCCGGGCGTTCAAGGCGAGGACTTTAGCCGCTAGGCCACGCCGCCGGGCCCTGTTTTTCAAATTTTGAAAGAGAGCCCAACACAGTCCTAGTGGCTAAAGTCCTTGCCTTGCGTGCGCTGGGATCCCATGTGGGTGCCTGTTCTAATTCCGGCTGCCAGGCTTCCCATCCAGCTCCCTGCTTGTGTCCTGGGAAAGCAGTCAAGGATGGCCCAAAGCCTTGGGAGCTTGCACCTGCGTAGGAGACCCGAAAGAGGCTCCTGGCTCCTAGCTTTGGATCGGCACAGCACCAGCCATTGCGCTCACTTGGGGAGTGAATCATCAGATGGAAGATCTTCCTCTCTGTCTCTCCTCCTCTCTGTATATCTGACTTTACAGTAAAAAGAAATCTTAAAAAAAAATTTTTTTTTGAAAGAGAGTAACATTTCATTGGGTAACTCCCCAGATGTCTACAACCCGGCAGGGGTTAGATGCTGAGTCAAGCTGAGGCCAGGCGCCCCAGGTCTCCCACATGGACAGTAGGGACCTAAGGACTTGCACAGTGTTCTGCCTTCGGCTATGCACAAAAGCAAGAAGCATAGCTGGGACTTGAACCCAGGCACTCGGATATATGATATGGGTGTCCTGAGTGCCATTAAAAAATAAAAAAAGATTTATTTATTTTGATTGGAAAAGCAGATTTACAGAAAGAGAGACAGAGAGAATGATTTTCTGTTCTCTGCTTCATTCTCCAAGTGGCGAAACCAGGAACCTCTTCCGGGTCTCCCATGCGGGTGCAGGGTCCCAAGGCTTTGGGCCGTCCTCGACTGCTTTCCCAGGCCACAGGCAGGGAGCTGGATGGGAAGCAGGGCCGCCGGGATTAGAACTGGTGCCCATATGGGATCCTGGACACGTGCTAGGTGAGGACTTTAGCCACTAGGCTACAACTCCAGGCCCTGTAAATCTTGCTTTTTAGATAAAAATAAGTAAATCTTTTTTTTTTAAAGATTTATTCATTTTATTACAGCCAGATATACACAGAGGAGGAGAGATAGAGAGGAAAATCTTCCCTCCGATGATTCACTCCCCAAGTGAGCCGCAACGGGCCGATGCGCGCCGATCCGAAGCCGGGAACCTGGAACCTCTTCCGGGTCTCCCACGCGGGTGCAGTGTCCCAATGCATTGGGCCGTCCTCGACTGCTTTCCCAGGCCACAAGCAGGGAGCTGGATGGGAAGTGGAGCTGCGGGGATTAGAACCGGCGCCCATATGGGATCCCGGGGCTTTCAAGGCGAGGACTTTAGCCGCTAGGCCACGCCGCCAGGCCCAAAAATAAGTAAATCTTAAAAATAAAACAAAACAATTTCTCCCATGTCAGACAGGGTGAGCTCAAGATCCAAACTGGGACACGCAGAGAGTGAAATGAAATGAGGATGGTTAACTCCCAGAAGTACTCAGGACACCTGACCCAGTTATCGTCACAGGCCTGGTGCGGGAGCAGGGCGGCTAAAGTCCTCACCTTGACTGCGCCAGGATCCCATATGGGCGCCAGTTCTAATCCCGGCTGCTCCACTTCCCATCCAGCTCCCTGCTTGTGGCCTGGGAAAGCAGTGGAGGACGGCCCAAAGCCTTGGGACCCTGCACCCGTGTGGGAGACCCGGAAGAAGCTCCTGGCTCCTGGCTTCGGATCAGCCCCTTGCGGAGTAAACCAGCAAATGGAAGATCTTTCTCTCAGTCTCGCCTTCTCTCTGTAAATCTGACTTTCCGATAAAAATAAAAATTTTTTTTTAAAGAAGAATTTTAGCTATGATTGTGGGCGCGGGGCACAGCAGTGAGCATGTCTCTGGCTTCACCGACACTCCGCATCAGATGGTCTGGATTCGAGTCTCCGCTCAGGTCTCCCAGGTTCCTGACAGTACCCACCCTGAGAACCAAAACATGCGATTGCTCAATTGTTTGGGTCTCTTTCACACATGTGGGTGGCTCCGAGTGCCAAGCTTGGAAATTCTTGACCTACGCCCAACCTAGGCTGTTGGCAGCATTTCATGGATAGGGGTGAAGGAGTGGACAAGCGGGTGAAAGATCTCACTCTTTTAAATAAAATCAGGAAATACACATGAAAAGCAATTTAACCATTGCTCTGCCACACCAGGAAAATCTATGTTGTCTGAGAGGAACGGATCAGGGGGCCTCAAGTTGGAAGCCAGCACAATGGTTCAATGGCTACGTCCCTGCCTTGAATGTGCTGGAATCTCACATGGGTGCCGATTCATGTCCCGGCAGCCCCACTTCCCATCCAGCTCCCTGCCTGTGGCCTGGGAAAGCAGTCGAGGACGGCCCAAAGCCTTGGGACCCTGGCACCCATGTGGGAGACCTGGGGGAAGCTCCTGGCTCCTGGTTTCAGATCAGCTCAGCTCTGGCTGCTGCGGCCACTTGGGGAGTGATCATCAGATGGAAGTTCTTTCTCTCTGTCTCTCCTCCTCTCTGTATATCTGATCGCCCATATGCAATCCCAGTGCGTATAAGGTGAGGACTTTAGCTACTAGGCTACCACACTGGGCTCAATATATTTTTTTAAAAAATTTACTTTTATTTGAAAGGCAGATTTACATAGCACACACACACACATACACAAACACACCAGGAGTGATGGCGAGAGTGTGAGGCATATTCTATCATTGGTTTACTCCCCCAACAGAAGCAAAAATCACAGTTGAGTTGATCTGAAGCCAGGAGCCAGGAGCTTCTTCTGGGTCTCCCATGCAGGTGCAGGGTGCCAAGGCTTTGGTCCGTCCTCTGCCGCTTTCCCAGGCCACGGCAGGGAGCAGCGGGGACATGAATCCATGAATCCATGCCGATATGGGATCCTGGCTCTTGCAAGGCTGAGGATCAGCCAACTGATCCAGTTACACAAAGCCCCTCTGTAAGATAATTTTAAAGGTGAGGATAGGGACATCAACAGGACCCGTCGAAATTCCCATTTTGGAAAGCTCTCCTGCTGTATTGAAGAGACTATGGGAGGAGAAAGAGGAGGTGGACGAGGGCCTTACGGCTTACAGCAGGGACGGCTGGGCACAAAAAGGCGCGCCGCACCCCTTACAACCAATCAATCAATCAATCAATCAGCAGATTAGGCCATGGATAAACCCTGGGAGCGGGGTATAAAGCAGGCTGGGGGTGGGGAGAAGAGGAGGCGCTCCTGTTGGGGAGCGTCTGGCTTCCCCCCACAAGATAAGTTTTATTGATTTATTTATTTTAATGTTAAAGGAAGCCTTCTAGCGCAGAATATAGACCCAGGATTGGGCGTGGGAAAGATTCCGTTTTTTCTCAAAAAGATGGAAGGCGGCCCCAGGAGTGAGGGAGCCGGGGACGCCGGGGCATTGCGCAGGGCCCATGACGTCACAGGCACGTCCAGCAGCGTCGCAGCACCTGGACGTCCTTTCCCTGACAGGTCCCTCAGGGAGCGGGACCCAGATCGAATCAAGTCTTTCATTGGCTAAACGTTCCGTCAATCCGTTTCTTTCTTCAGTCTTCCGCCCCGCCTTCCGATGCCCGTCTCTGATTGGTCAAGGCGGCCGTCACTCCGGAAAGGTCCGCATTCCTTCCGCCTTTCTCCAGGAGACCAAGCGCGAGGAGGGCGGGTTTCTGGCAGTCCCCACCCCCATGGACTCTGATTCCATCTCTCATTGGCTAATCTGAGTGCCGGTCGCTCCTCCGTCCGCCTCCGATTGGCCAAGTCTCCGCCGCTCTGCGCGGCGCCGGCTCCGCCCCCGTCGGGTGTTTGTGGTGGGGCTGCGGAGTCGCCAATCCCGCCGGAAGCGCCAGGACAATGGGGACCCGGGACGACGAGTACGACTATCTATTCAAAGGTACGCCCGGTCGGGGCACCACGGGGCGAGGGGGTGAGACGGTGGGCTCGCGGGTCGAGGCCGTGCCCCAACCCCCTGGGCCCAGACCGGAGCCTGAGGCTGGGGACTCGGTGAACCAGGCCCCGGGGAAGGCCGGGCCCAGCCAGGCGACGCTCCATCCGCGGCGGGACGGAATGGGAGGTGAAGGCGGAGCGGCCCGTGAGGCCTGAGGGGCCCGGGCTGCGCCGAGGCGGGGCCTGGGCTGGGGGCGGGGCCCGGGGAGGGGCGGGGCCTGGCCAGAGGGTCCGGACTGCGCCGAGGCGGGGCCTGGGCTGGGGGCGGGGCCTGGGCTGAGGGGGCGGGGCCTGGCCAGAGGTGCCCGGGCTGCGCAGAGGCGGGGCTTGGGGTGAGGGGCGGGGCGTTGCCCGAAGGGGGCGGGTCTCGGAGTCGGCATCCAGGCCGTTAGGGGCGGGGCGCCGCGTGGGGGCGGAGCCTGTATCAGTTCGGGGGCGTGGCCTCCCTAGCTCCGGCGTAGAGCACTGCCTCAGGTTAACAGTGCCCTTAGGGCTGACCTGTTGAGGGGCGGGGCCTCGTAGGGGGCGGGGCCAGGGTGTGGTGGGTGTGTCCGAGAAGTAGGTTGCGTCTGGTGGGTAGGGGGCGGGGTCACATGAAACCAGTTGTGATTGAAGGCATGGCTCGGGGGTGCGGAGGGGAGAGCCGAGGTGTGGAGTGGTCACTGTCCACCGCAGTCATTGAGGTAGATGGGAGGAGCCCCTACCCACCATTGCACTCCGCCATGCCTGCAAGGGTCGCGGGGTGCCAGGCCTCAGCAGGGAGCCGGGACTCGCAGGGGGCAAGAACCCGGTTGTCTGCACTCCGCCCTGTGCCAAAGTCTGCCCTGGAGAGCTGCTAGCTCTCGGTACCTGCACGTATCATGCACTTTATGAGCCGCGTCTTCATTCCAATCCTGAGAAACTGGCCTGAGGGAGCGGTCGGGGCCAGGCCTGCACCCAGACCAGCTGGGGGCTGTACCCCTTAGAAGCGTGTCTTCGGGGCGAGGGTTGGTGGCCAGGGTCTGGGACTGGGGGGAGCCATCATACCACCTCCACCCCAGCGTGCTCCGCCGGTGGCCCCACTGTGGACTCACTGCTGCCTGCCTGCCCCCAGGACCAAGCCTACGCGGGCCATGCAGCCACCAGCTGGCCGGGGAGTCGCCCACTGTGTCGCTGGAGGGCCTCATTGTTCAATGGCGTGGGCCTGCCTGGCCCGGCTGGAGCAAGCCCTTGTCCGCTGTGGTCCACGCTGGGCTCCTTAACTGCCCGTGCCTGCCCTTGACCATTGCCCTGCTCCCGGGCTCCGTGTGCTGGAAGCAGGGGGGGCTGACAGGATGGCAGGATGCCTGCAGGCTTCCGGGCAGCGGCCAGTGGCACCCTGGACCGGAGCTGTCGCTGCTTGAGTGGGTGCTGGAAGGTGTCGTGGCAGGTGGGCCACACTCTGGAGCAGGCTACAGGTGTGGCTGTGCTGGGGCCCTGCTTGACACCGGGTTGGTTGGTTGGTTTCTCTCTCTCTTATAAAGATTTATTTCTTTTTACTGGAAAGGCAGATCAGATTCTTCCATCTGCTGCTTCACTCCCCAAGTGACCGTATCAGACAGAACTGAGCTGATCCGAAACCAGGAGCCAGGAACTTCTTCCGGGTCTCCCACGTGGGTGTAGGGTCCCAAGGCTTTGGGCCGTCCTCGACTGCTTTCCCAGGCCACAAGCAGGGAGCTGGATGGGAAGTGGAGCAGCCAGGATTAGAACCGGCATCTATGTGGGATCCCTGTTTGTGCAAGGCGAGGACTTTGGCCACTAGGCTACCGCGCTGGGCCCTCTTTTTTTTTTTTTTTTAAGATTTATTCATTTTAATTGGAAAAGCAGATTTACAGAAAGAAGGAGAGGTAGAAAGATCTTGTATCCGCTGGTTCACTCCCCAAGTGGCTGCATCGTCCGAAACCAGGAGCCAGGAGCCTCTTCTGGATCTCCCCAGCAGGTGCAGGGTCCCAAGGCTATGGGTCATCCTCTCCTGCTTTCCTAGGCCACCGGTCGGGAGCTGGATGGGCAGTAGGGCAGCCGGTTAGCCCCTGAGCCACCTGTCTCCTGGCTTCTGCAGTGCTGACCGTAGCTCTTCTGTTCTAAACATCCCGGCTCCCAGTGTCCGCCTGAGGCCTCTGGGGTTGCCTCCTGACACTGTGCTGTCCCCGGAAACACAGTCACTGGGTCAGGGGCGAGCGGGGCAGCAGCCACGTAGTTCCCGGGTCGGGTCTCTGGAATCCGCTTCCTGGAAATGCTGGTTTAGCTGCTGCAGGAAGTGGCCACTTGCAAAGCCACTCTCCCCTGCCGGCCTCCTGTCCCCAAGGTCAGCATTCCCCCCACCGGTCCCCCGTTGAGGTCATCACAATAAGTTGTCTTGGCCAAGTCTCTTCTTTCTCCCCCCCCGCTTTTTTTAAAAAAAGCTGCTTTTGGGTCTGGCAGCGTGGCCTAGCGGCTAAAGTCCTCGCCTTGAATGCGCCGCAGGATCCCATATGGGCGCCGGTTCTAATCCCGGCAGCTCCACTTCCCATCCAGCTCCTTCCTTGTGGCCTGGAAAAGCAGTCGAGGACGGCCCAAAGCCTTGGCACCCTGTACCTGCATGGGAGACCCGGAAGAGGCTCCTGGCTTCGGATCAGCGCAGCACCGGCCGTTGTGCTCACTTGGGGAGTGAATCATCGGACGGAAGATCTTCCTTTCTGTCTCTCCTCCTCTCTGTATATCTGAATTTGTAACAAAAAATAAATAAATCCTTTTTTTTAAAAAAAGCTGCTTTTAAAATATATAAAATTATGAAAAGAAAAAATATATAGGAAAATAAGTAAATATATATATATATATGTATATACATATGAAAGTCAGATTTTAGAGAGAAGGAGAGACAGAGAGAAAGATCTTCCATCTGCTGGTTCACTTCCCAAGCAGCCAAGCTGAACTGATCTGAAGCCAGGAGCCAGGAGTCTCCCATGTGGCGCAGGGTCCCAAGGCTTTGGGCCATCCTCTGCTACTTTCCCGCATGAGCAGGGAGCTGGATCAGAAGTGGAGCAGCCGGGACTCGAGCTAGCATCCCAGAAGGGCACTGGTGCTACAGGCACCACATATAGTATGTTCTGGCCTCCCCGCTGGGCTCTCTCACATTTATCTCTCGTGGCTCATGTTTCCACCTTGTTGAGTGCCAGGGAGCTCCGTGGCTCTGCCAGGAGCGAACAGGCAGGAAGCAAAGGGTCCATTATTCAAGCTGAGGTCCCTTCTTGATGCCCGGGCCTATGTGTCCTGCGCTACCCAAGGCCCCGGGGGCGCTGTGCCCATGGGGTGCGGGGGTCAAATGCTAACACACTGTGAGTGCTGACTGGGGGCATCTGGGTCGCCATGCAACTCTCCAGCCCTGCCACCTGGCAGGAGTCCCCTTCCCTGCCTCCAGGCTGGCTCCCTGGCACAGATAAGGGGCCATCCCTGTTTGCAGGGGATACTAGCTGTCACAGTTCCTGCTGTGGTCTAGTTCTCCAGCCAGCTCGCTTGACCTTGGGGCCAAGGCCAGCAGCTCCCCAAATTCTGGCTGTGCACTATTTATTTGTCTCCCTCCCACGAGCAAACTTGTTTATCTGTACCTAATTATAGAACGTTCTATTTCTCTCGGTCAGTCCCCAGTGGAGAAGTCCTCCAGCCTTCGCTTGCAGACCTTGGGCTGCAGGGCTCCACAATGAGAAAAATTGTCCCCAAGGGCCACCAAGGACCTGCTGGCCATCTCCCATCTTCCCCCGCCCCTGGCCCATCAGGGCCCACCTAGGCCTCGCAGACACTGGTCATGGGAGAGGCTAGAGGTGGGGGTTCCACCCTCTGGGCTGTGCTCAGCCCTGCCCAAGGAGGGTGGTAGCAGGTCCCCGGGGATGAGTCCTTCCCCCACACCCAGGGTTAACCCCACTCTGCTGGGGGTTCCCAGAGCAGCTCCAAGCGGCTCCTGTTCTTCTGTCAAGGGACCCAGACCTCGGGTTCCACCTGTGCCCCAGCTGGGGATCCCTTCCCCCAGAGAGTCATGTTGAGGTAGGGGGTGAGGGGCAGGGGCTGGAATGCTGGGGGTGAGGGGCAGAGAGCCCTGGCTGTGCCTGCAAGGGGGCACCGCCTTGCCAGTGGTCACTCAGGTGACCTTGCTGTCCAAGGGTCTGGGCTCCAGGAATGCCACTCTACCCCCCCCCCCCGCCGCCCAACTGCGAGGGCTCTTTGTTTTTGCCAACTGGGCTTGGCTGCTCTGTAGGCCAAGCGGTGTGTCCACAGGGACCCAGCCCTGGGTCCGCAGAAGCCACCGAGTTCTGCGGAAACGCCAGGGGCGGTGTATCCTCACTGGTGCTTTCTTGGTCCAGCACAATAGAACTGTGTGCTTGGGACAGTGGCGTTTTTATTCCCTACCGGCACGTGGAGCCAGTCTGGTCACTGCCCTGCTGGCCAGCTCTGAGCATTATGTACCCCCTGGGCTCTCCTGGCATCATTGGGCAACCTTGGGCTGGGGGCTTGGATGTTGGGACACCCAGCCCCCAGTTAGTTCCGTAAGTTACACTGGGGCCTTTCTGCCCCCCCTCAGTTTCCGCATCTGTCAAATGGGCTGGGTGGGGCTAACTGGGCCTCTGGAACTTCCCCGTCACAACCTCATCAAACGTCCCTTTTGTACTTGTCATCATTATTTTTAGCCCTCACACAGCCAGGCCAGAGGGGAGTCAGGTGGTTGGGGCAGGAGAGGACTGCCAGGAGGTAGGGGAAGTGTAGCCCTGCCAGCCAGTTGGGTACTGTGCTGTCATTTCACGGACCGGGGCGGGTGTGTCTGTGGCTAAAATCTGGGCATAAGTAACAGCGGGAGGCGGGCGTGAACCTGGGAGCCGACTTGGGTGCTCACACGTGCCCCCTGGCGGCTGTGAGGACAACAGGCACTGGGGTTGATGGACCACATGGGCCCGGAGTCTGAGCCCCAGTGGGCTCCTTAGACAGGGTAGGTAGGGGTGGGGCCGGCCAGGAGTGAACGCCTGCAGCTCCCCCGGGCAGGAGCGGAGGTGCAAGGAGGAGAGGCAGCCCATGCCTGCTCTGCTCCCTGCATCTTTCTGCTGTTTGGGGGGGGCAGCCCCACCACCACCACCACACTTTGTGTCCCCTGGGGGCAGAGAGGAGGAGAGACAGAGAGATCTTCCATACGCTGCTTCACTCCCCAAGTGAGCGCAGCGGCCAGAGCTGAGCTGATCCGAAGCCAGGAGCCAGGAGCTTCTTCCAGGTCTCCCATGCGGGTGCAGGGTCCCAAGGCTTTGGACCGTCCTCCACTGCTTTCCCAGGCCACAAGCAGGGAGCTGGATGGGAAATGCAGCTGCCGGGACTAGAACCGGCACCCATATGGGATCCCGGCACGTTCAAGGCGAGAACTTTAGCCACTAGGCTACCGCGCTGGGCTCTGAGGACAGATTTCTGGAACAGTCAGTGGGCTACAGTGCTGAGTGGGGAGGGGTGGCTGGGTGGCTTGTCATTTCCTACCACAGGCAGTCCTGCAGGGGTGCGCAGCTGCTCAGTCAGTCCCTCCCTGTGCTGCCCACGCCTGCTGCAGGAGGGGTGTGACTAGACATCATCTAGTCCCGTCCATGCAAAGGCAACCCAGAGAGGTTAGGTCCCTTGCCCGAGGTCCCCCCCCAGCTCCAGGGGGTTCTTGAGCTGTTACCCCAGTGCCTGGGTTGAGGCTCACGGACTGGGGCAGCCCTAGGGTGATCTCTCAGCCCCGGCTGGAACAGCAGTTCTTTGAGGGCCGTGGCCCCCTGGGACTCTGCCGTGGCCCTGCCTCCTGGCCAGTTGCAGGGAGCATGTGCCACTATGCCACGTGGGTGGGTGGGTGGGTGGGTGGGTGCGGGGGGCAATCGGCGACTCGCAGAGCCTCACCCTGCCTCCTCCCCGCAAGTGGTGCTCATCGGGGACTCGGGCGTGGGCAAGAGCAACCTGCTGTCGCGCTTCACCCGCAACGAGTTCAACCTGGAGAGCAAGAGCACCATCGGCGTGGAGTTCGCCACGCGCAGCATCCAGGTGGACGGCAAGACCATCAAGGCACAGATCTGGGACACGGCCGGCCAGGAGCGCTACCGCGCCATCACCTCTGCGTGCGTATCGGCCCGGGGTGGGCGTGGCTCAGGGGCGGGTGTGTGGCTCAGGGGTGGGCGTGGCTCGGGGTGGGTGTGGCCCGGGGCGGGTGTGTCCCAGGGGTGGGTGTGGCCCAGGGAGCTGTGAAGGGGGCGGTGGAGGGCGGAGGGCGGAGGGTCTCTGCAGAAGGTGTAAGGGGGTCCTCCTGCCCCCGGTGGCCCCTGGGAGCTGGCTGCGCAGCAAGGGCCCGGCCAGGCCTCCTCTCTCTCTCCTTCCCACCAGAGCCCGACCTGCCTGGGCACCTTGCTGGCCCAGGCATCCTGCTCCTCAGCTCTGTCCTGTGGCTCCGGACCGGGGCCAAGCCCACTCTCCGAGCCCCCATCCCTGCCTCATGCTGGGTGCTGGGACCTCTCCCTCTCCTTCGGGTGGACATGCTGCCTCCATGTCCTGGGTGGCCTGAACCTTGCCCTGCACGGCGCCTACGCCCACCCCTGGATCCCCTTCTGTAGATGTCGCAATAGCCCTGGGCCCCGGGACGCACAGCCTCATGGGGGGCGACCTCACACCTGCCTGCGTGCACGCCCCTCCCCCGCAGGTACTACCGCGGCGCGGTGGGCGCCCTGCTGGTCTACGACATCGCCAAGCACCTGACCTACGAAAACGTGGAGCGCTGGCTGAAGGAGCTGCGGGACCACGCCGACAGTAACATCGTCATCATGCTGGTGGGCAACAAAAGCGACCTGCGCCACCTGCGGGCTGTGCCCACCGATGAGGCCCGGGCCTTTGCAGGTGCGCCGGTGGGGGGCAGGGAAGCGTCCATCGCCAGGGGGTACCCACTGCACCTGCCACACCCTCCCTGCTCACCGCGCGTGTGTGGGTGTGTGTTCTCTGTGTGTTCCAGAAAAGAACAACCTGTCCTTCATTGAGACCTCGGCCTTGGACTCCACCAACGTGGAGGAAGCCTTCAAGAACATCCTAACAGGTGGGCACACCGGGGTGACAGTGGGTCACACGGCCCCCGGACCTGCGCTGGTTAGACCCACGGGTCAGGGCCAGTGTGGACACGAAGCCACATGTGCTGCTGCCCTTCAGGTTCGGGAGGCCACATCTGGGGCACGGGGACCCCTGAGCCAGCTGCATAGGTGGGGCACCGTGTGGGGCCCCAAACCCCCCGGTCCAGTCATCTCTCCTGCCCCGCCTCCCGTCCTTCCCCCCCCCCCCCCCGCACAGAGATCTACCGCATCGTGTCGCAGAAGCAGATCGCCGACCGCGCTGCCCACGACGAGTCCCCCGGCAACAACGTGGTGGACATCAGCGTGCCGCCCACCACCGACGGACAGAAGCCCACCAAGCTGCAGTGTTGCCAGAGCCTGTGACCGGCCAGCCCCTGCGTCCCCGCGTGCGTGCACGGCCTCCTCCTGTCCTCAGCCCGGCCCCTCCCCGGCCCTGCCCAGCGAGCTCCTGCCCGGCCCCTTGCCTGTGGATGGATGGATGGATGGAGGAGGGGTGGGGACAGAAGGAACAGCAGCCGCCCCTCGGGTCCCGCCGCCACCCTGCCGCCGCCCGGAAAAGCCAGCAGCAACCCCGGCTTGCCACACCTGCTCTTCCTGGTGGACCCCACCCCACCCCCCTCGCCACGGGCATCTCGGTAGGCTAGGAAGGGAGCCAAAGGACGGACAGGGCTGGCCAGCAGCCAGGAAGATGGGCACACGAAGCTGAATGCTCTCCTACTCTGTGGCAGACTCCAGGGGCGATGGCACCCTCTTGTGTGTGTGTGTGTGTCTGTCTGTCTGTCTCCCCTCCACCAGGCCCAGCAGGTGCCCGGGCCACTAAGGGCCGGGCAGGCGAGGCGCTGACCCCTGGCCTCCCCCGAGCAGCCAGCACCTGTGGGCTGGAGCTGGGAGAAGCCCCCTGCTCCCGGTCTCGCCCCTTCCTGCACGCCGTGCGCCCCCCCGTCCTCGCCCTCACCCTCACCCCTCGTCTGTCTCGTCTCCCTGTCCGGTCAGGAACCTGTCTGAGTGAAGCAATATCTCCGTGTTTTGTATATACAACCGCTCTTGTAGCTTGTTTTCTTTGTTACTGTAGAGAAACACAGATTCTTTATACACTTTGTAAGATTTACGCCAACCCCAGCTCTCTATTTCTTATTCTCTCTGTGCCCTTCCCATCCCCCCCACCCCCCACCGCACTGTTGCCCGTTACTAAAATGTATGAGCCGACTTCCTGTTCAGAAGCCCGTGGCTGCGCCTCTGTCTGCTTTCTCTCTCCTGAGCCACGGCCCCTTGCTGCTGGGTCCCCGCTGCGCCCTCGGCCCGCACCAGGGCACCTCCCGGCCGGTTTGGGGGTGAGAGGTGGGGTGGGGGTGCTGTGGGACCCCTGTCCGGAGCGTGGCCAAGGGCCGACCTTTACTGTGAAGGGGAGGCCAGCTCTGGGCGTCCCCTGGCCACCAGGGAGCTTGCGATCATGGCAAAAGGCAGGAGCCCTGCCTGGGCCGTTTGGCACAACCCAGCTGCCCCGCGTGTGCGCATGTGCACCAGGCCCAGTGGGGGCTGTGGGTGGCAGAGTATGGGATCATACAGGACCTGTGGTGGCAGAAAGCTGAGGGGTGGGGAGGGATACAGAGGGGTCCCTAACAGCCCGATGAGGGGCAAGTTGCAGGAACCCCCTCCTCTGTGCTTCCTGCCCCCCTTAGGACTCCCAGGCCAGTAATGGCTGTTTTAAGCACTCTAGTCCCAGTGACTTCTATAAACACACCAGGAGGGCTGACACTGTGGCTCAGTGGGTTAATACGCTGACTGTAGCGCCAACAGTCTTACAGACACGGGTCTTGGTTGCTGCACTTGTCAAGCAGCTCCCTGCTGACACGCCTGGGAAAGCAGTGAAAGATGACCCAACAAGTGCTGGGGGGCCCTGATGGAGCTTCCAGCTCCTGGCATCAGCCTGGCCCGAGCCTGGGCATATGGGGAGTGAACCAGCGCTTGGAAGGTCCCCCTCCCCTTCCTCTCCCTCTCTCTCCTCTCCCTGTCTCTAACTCAGATTTTCAAAATACATCTTCCCAAAGGTAAATAAACCAATGCACCCAGTTGTGCGCCAGATCTGTTTTCAAGTCACTAACCCTTACGGTAAAACACCGCTCACACCCAAAGCTGACCATTGGAAGCGTCTGGAAGTGTTCATCTCCCCAGACTTTGCTCTTGAAACTCTGTCTCCAACTCCCCCACCCTCCTGGCATTCTCTCATTGCACTTCTTGCCCCCAGAAAAGCTGATGGTTGTGGGTACCCCCACCCGACTCCCCGTAAGCGGCATCCCACGGTGACCTTCTTAGCAAGGTGAGAGTTAACCGAGGGAAAGATAACTTTCCCCAACACAACTTTCCCAGCCACAACAAAGCCTGCGTTTCAATTCTTCACTCCCATGGGAGCCAAGGACTGGTACCAAGGCATGGAGCAGCTGGGACTCCAACTGGGATGCCAACGTCGCAGGTAGCAGCTTGGCACGTACCACGGTTTCTAGCCAGGGGCATCTCCGAGATGGAGCTAGAAAATCATTTTTTCGGGTGGTTTGGTTCAACAGTTGAGCTGCTGTTCATGGGTGCCCCCAGGCCTGCATCCGAGGACCTGTTCCAAGCCCTGGCTACTCCATATTTCGGACCCGTCTCCCTGTTCATGCACCCTGGAAATAGCAAATGAGAACCCGAGGTCTGGCTATGTGTTCCCTGTACGAGGGATCCGGATGGACTTCTGATTAAATACATCATTTTGGGCCCAATGCAATTTTGGGCTCGATGGCTAAATCTTCACCTTGCAAGTGCTGGGGTCCCATGGGGATGCCAGTTCGTATCCCGGCTGCTCCACTTCCCACCCAGCTCCTTGCTTGTGGTCTGAGGAAGCAGTGGAAGATGGGCCAAGCCTTGGGACCCTGCACCTGCATTAGAGACCCAGAAGAAGCTCCTGGCTCCTGGCTTTGGATCGGCTCAACTCCAGCCGTTGCAGCTGCTTGGAGAGTGAACCAGCGGATGGAAGATCTCTCTCTGTCTTTTACTCTGCAATCTGCCTTCGCAATCAAAATAAACCCTCAAAAAAATAATTTTTCAAAAGTTACTTATCTTCTCATTCAAATGAAAAGTTAGTAGAACGCAACAGAATTTACCTGAAGCCACGAAGTGTATTAAGATACCACCCCCAAAAAACATCACAAATGTTATTAAATATGTATTTTGGTGCAAACATTTTTTGAAATCTGTGGGTAGCTTTTTCTTCATGATACCTCACTTCCAAGAGCACCCCTCAAGTGGTCAAGTTAGTGGAGCAGTAGTGGAGGAAGATCTTCCGTCCGATGATTCACTCCCCAAGTGAGCCGCAACGGGCCGATGCACACCGATCCGAAGCCGGGAACCAGGAACTTCCTCCAGGTCTCCCTGGGTACAGGGTCCCAAAGCTTTGGGCCGTCCTCGACTGCTTTCCCAGGCCACAAGCAGGGAGCTGGATGGGAAGTGGAGCTGCTGGGATTAGAACCGGCGCCCATATGGAATCCCGGGGCTTTCAAGGCGAGGACTTTAGCCGCTAGGCTATGCCGCCAGGTCCCCCTAAAAATAAATCTTAAGAAAAGAGTTTGTATGGGAAAGAAAGAACAGAAATCAGGCTAGAACACATGTCATGCCGAACTAGGCTCTTACGCCGACCGGTCTGCATAAGCCAGGGATACTAGGCCACAGCATCAAAGGTATAAGCTGAGACAGGGAGGGGCTAAGCCAACTGGGTCAGAGCAACCACTGGCACGCGTGTAATCTAGGGCTGGGAATAGACTCGGTTGGGGAGCTGTGAGAGTACACCCTTGCTGTGTTGGGGTTCCCATGGGAGAGTACGGGGGCCGGAGTGGGGGCCGCATTCTGGTCTGGATATGGCTTGGGAAACTCCTCTGTGGGGACACAGTCCCTACAGGTGAGCGCAAGAACCACGATAGGAAACAACCCAGACCAGGCCAGAGAAAGATACCCACCAGCATCCATTTGGCACAGGTCAGGGGCAGACCAGGCTGAACAGGTTTACATCGCACCAGAATAGAGTATGGGTCGGGCCAGGTTCGGTTGCAAAACAAACCAGTGCACATTACGGAATGCCAAGGTGAGGTGAGCTGTACCAGATGTGGCCACAGTGCCCAACCAGCACACGTGAGAACCAGGGAGGGAGGGGGCAAAGCCGGCAGGGGGAATGTGGGCTCCCCTGCTGGACAGCCACTCCCACTGGAGAGCCTGAGTTTGGATGGGGGCAGACCAGACCAGGCAGGGCTACAACACCTGTGGGCCTCATGTGAGCTAGATCAAGGAAGGGACAGGTTGAGCTGACCATTCTGACCGGTGCCAGCAAAAATTAGAGTGGGTTAGGGCTGGTTGGGCTTTGCTGCAGTATCAGCTGGCAGAGGCTGGCACTGGGGGCTTAATCTGTCAAATTAAACTCCAGAACCACCTGGAGAGTGCATAATCTGGGAGTGGGAGTGGCCTAGGAGGGAAATAGTGGGGACCTCCCTCTTGGGTTAGGACTTCCACTGGAGAGCATGAAAACCAGGACTGGGGCAGGGGTGGCTGGACAGAACAGCACCCACCAGTATGTGATGGGCTGGTTGGATTGAACTAGGCTTCACTGGCATGTAGGAGAGTTAAATGGGATGTGGGACAGACTGAACAAGTCTGCGGTACATACTGGCAAGCATGGGAACCAGGGTAGGGGATAGGCCTGGTGGGGTTGCCCCAACCAGGCTGCAGCTCTCACTGGTTTGCCTGAGGGCCTAGTGTGAGGTGGGCAGGATCGGGCTGGACTGCAGCACCCATTGGTTCGTGTGGAAGACAGGGCTGGAAACAGAACTGACCCAGCAATTGCAACCACCAGCATGTGCATAAGCTGATTGGGCCGATGGACTGTGCCAGACCCTGTACTGGCAAGCACACACAAGAATCAGGTCTGGGATCACCTCAGATGAAGTTTCTTTGGGGATCCCTCCAACTGAACTGCTGATCTCAGAACCCCAACCATGAAGAGCCTGTGTCAGCCAGTGGATTCTGAATAGATTTCATCGCGATTGGAACGGCGAGATTGGCAGCAATTCAGAACTGTTGGACTATCAAAACTGCTCGAGCAGGACCCTCGGAGCATGCCTCACATCGGGGACCTGGGATGGGTGGGAGGCTGGGTGGGGCTTCTCCCTTTGTTTCTCCCCTGACCCCAGATACAGGGAAAAAAAATGATCTTACCCACACACTCACAAAAAAGAAATTGCGTCGAGCCTTTTGTCCCACAGTATCCCTGTACATGCGTGAGAAAAAGGAAAAAAAATTGTGTGGCTCATCATGTAATCGATGTTTCAGTTTGAGATAAAATTTGAGAGTGATTAGCAAGATCTTTGCCGTTCCCTAGTTCGAGGCCCACGTGGGCAGGCAACGCTGTGTCCCCAGCACCCTGTCCAGGGCAGGAATGAATGAAAGAGAATAAAGAATATTGGACTTTAAGCTCTTCCATCATCCTAGCGCTGCTAGGGACCGGGCGGCGCCAGAGCCGGGGGGCGGGGCAAGGGGCGGGACCAAGCCGCTGCCGGGGGCGGAGCCAGCAGCCTGCGGCGCGGCGGGGGCCGGCACCGCCCAGGACGTCCCCCCGTCGCCCCCAAGCCCCGCCTCCCGGGGCGGGACGTGCACGACGATTGGACAGTGCGGAGGGGAGGCGAGTCATCATTGGTCCGCGGGGCTGTCGGCTCGGCGGGCGGTGTCCGGACGCAGGTGCCGGGCTGAGGCGAGCGAGCGGCGCTTGACGGGCCGGGCCGGGCCGGGCTGGGGACACGGGCCAGGAAGCAGCAGAGGGGCCTGCTCGGCCGCCCGGCCCGGCCGCGGATCAGGTAGGCCCGGCGCAAGGGGTGTGTGTGTGAGAGGGGGGAAAGGAGAGCGTCTCTGCTCCGCTTGGCACCGAGTTCGAGGCCCGAGCTGGGTTCGCGGACAGGACCAGCAGGACTCGAACCCTCGGCCTTGCAGCCGGGACGCTGGGACCGCAGTTCCGGTGTCGAGTCTGGAGGGGTGATTTCTGGGTGTGTGTGTGTGTGGGGGGGTGCCTGGCACGCAAGCCTCGGTGTCCCCGCCTGTGAAAAACTGGGTCACCCCATCGACAACCCGAGTCTGCAAAGAGCGGCCGGTTCAGCGGCCAGTGTCCCTCCCGCAGCCCCTGCTCCGAGGGAGTCGGCCTGCACGAGAGTCAACATTGCGAAGGCTGCCCCCAAAAGTGCTACGAATTGCCCCCCTGATGAACTTCTGCAGTCCTCGGAGGAACCCCGGCTGGGTGAGGCACCCCCAGTGGGTTCCTGTCAGGTCAGAGAGGTTAGGTCTGCCGCCCAGGGTCACACAGCATGCCAGAAGCCGAGCTGGTGTGAGAACCTGGGCGTGCAAGTGCAGGGAAGGGAATGGTGCCTTGGACACATTCCTTCTGAGAAATGAGTAATAGGCGTGAGCATTTAGTGAGCACCTGCTGTGTACTGGGCACTGCCCATGTCCTCCGGCCGAACCATCCCACACAGCCCCGTGTTTGATAACGCAAACAGAAAGCAACGTTCGTCTTTATTGCTACAGCGTCTGAGCCTGAACCAGTGTGGAAGTTGGCTGTCTTGACGAATCCCATTTTATGGATGTGAAAACCGAGGCCCGGAAAAGACAGCAGCTGCCCAAGATCCTAAAAGGGATGGGGGGGGGTGTGGGTGGGCCGGATCAAAACCCTCAGATGCCCCTTGCCCTGAGGTAAAGGGAGCTGGAAAAGAGATTGGGGTACCCTCAGACAAGCCTGATGGGAGCTATCCCCTCCTCCCTGAGCGGACACAGTCTTCCAGAAGGAGCGAGATGAGAGGCAACGGTGTCGGAGCCGGTGGCTTAGAACTCCAGACCTCCTGAGGTTGGCACCCGCTGACTTGACCGAGTTCCAATCCCGGCTGTGTGACCTTGAGTGGGGGTAGGAGGGCGGCCCCTGTGAGCTGCCAGGCCAGCCTCCCTCTCCGTCCCCATCACACTGAGGTCCTACATTTGTGGTGGGGAGGTTGAATTCCATATCCTGAGCCTCGGGCTGAGAGTTTGCCTGAGGTCCCCCTGGCTCCCCAAGTAGCCGCCCTATCCTAGGGGGGTGGGCAGCGAGGTTCATATGGGCCTCAGGGCATCCCTGAGGCAAAGGAGAGGTGTGTGTGGGGGGGTCTCAGCCGTCCTGAGACTGCAACACCAGGGCAGATCCAGAGCCGGGAGGCGGGGCACTAGCTGGCAGGTGCCGGAGGGTCCTCCTCCTTGGCAGAGTTGGCTGAGCTGAACAAACGGGAAGCCAGAGGTGGCTCAGCACCTTGAGGAACAAAACCGAGCGTTTCAAAGGGATGGTATGGAACAGAGAAATCAGGGGTGGCGTCTCTGGGGACACTCCTTCAGCAGCGATTGGAGTTCAGCCAAGAGAGGAACCACACAAATGGATTGCTTAATTTACCATTCGTGCTATGAGGGCGCACTTTTTTTTTTTTGAAGCGATTCGTGAGCCTGGCATAAGTAGGTCTCCCAGGGTGTGTGTGTTTTCCTGAGAGTGAGGTAACAGGAATGAATGATGGGGCACAGTGGTGCTGTGTCTAACACCCCATCAATGCGGAAATGTTCAGCTCAGTACCCCGGAGAGGGGCGGAAGGCGCGGATTCTGCTCTGCGCCTGCGCAGCGCCTGGGCACAGGCAGTTCTGGGAACCAGTGTCTGGGAGGGACACGGACCTGGCAGGCTATCTCGACCGTCCAGCCTTCCCCCTGCTGCTGTTCCTGGCATGGCCTGATAGCTGTTTATCAGGCCCAGAAGGGCACGGTGGACTTCCGAAGGAGCCGGTCACGGGCACCGCTGGCCAGCCAACAGCGCTGGAGCACAAAATTAGGCCCTACCTTTTTTTTTTTTTAATGTTTATTTATTTTTTAAAGATTTATTTGTTTTTATTGAGAAGGCAGATATATGGAGAGGAGGAGAGACAGAGAGGAAGATCTTCTGTCTGATGGTTCACTCCCCAAGTGACCGCAACAGCTGGAGCTGAGCCAGTCCGAAGCCAGGAGCCAGGAGCCTCTTCTGGGTCTCCCAGGTGGGTGCAGGGTCCCAAGGCTTTGGGCTGTCCTCTGCTCCTTTCCCAGGCCACAGGTTGGGAGCTGGATGGGAATTGGAGAAGCCGGGATTAGAACCGGTGCCCATATGGAATCTCAGTGCGTGCAAGGTGAAGAGTTTGGCCACTAGGCTGTCGCACTGGACCCCTGCTCCATTCCTATCTAGGTCCCTGCTTTTGGCCTGGGAAAGCAGTGGAGAATGGCAGAAAGCCTTGGGACCCTGTGCCTGTGTGGAAGAAGCTTCTGGCTTTAAATCAGCTCAGCTCCAGCTGTTGGAGCCTTTGGGGAGTGAACCCACAGTGAGAAGATCTTTCTCTTTGTCTCTCCTTCTCTCTGTCAATCTTCCTCTCCAATGAAATAATAAAAAAATAGAATAGTATTTATTTCAGAGTGACAGGAGTGAGGAGAGAGAGAGAGCTCTTCCGTCATTTTTTTTTTTCATGCCTCAAGGGCTTACGACAGCTGGATCTTGAACCAGCGCTCTGGCATGGGATGCCTGTATTGAAGGTGTTGGCTTAACCCACTGTGCTACCATACTAACCTGCTGACTGGAAGATGGGGCTGGCTCTCCTAGACTTCTCACCCCTACTGTACACCAGGCATGGACCAAGTTGCATGAGAAAATCCTCGTGAACTCTTCTCAGTTCCCCAAGCCCATGGCAAAGCCCCATTTTATAGATTAGGCAAACCAAGGCCCAGAGAGGGAAGTCTTTCTGCATGGTTCCTAGAGTCTTTCTTTTCTTTTTTTTAAGATTTATTTATTTTTGGAAAGTCAGATTTACAGACAGAAAGAGAGAAAGACAGATCTTGCATCTGCTGGCTCACTCTCCAAGTGCCCACAACGGCCAGAGCTGAGCTGATCTGAAGCCAGGAGCCGGGAGTTTCTTCCGGGTCTCCTACATGCAGGTGCAGTCCTGCATGGACTTTGGGCCGTCCTCCACTGCTTTCCCAGGCCACAAGGAGGGAGCTGGATGGGAAGTGGAGCAGCTGGGACATGAACCAGCCAGTGCCCATACAGGATCCCAGGCGTGCAAGGCAAAGATTTTAGCCACTAGGCTACTACTACACCAGGCCTGGTCCCTGGAGTCTTCAATGTGGTCCACTGGGGCTCCCTCACCTCACCCTTAACTATCCCTGCATCTCCTGCAGGCTGCTGGGACCATGGGCCTCGGGCCCTGAGGATGACGCGGCTCCCTGTGGCCATGACGACAGGCGACTGCTGCCACCTTCCTGGCTCCCTCTGCGACTGTTCTGGCAGCTCCTCCTTCTCCAAGGTTGTGGAAGCCACAGGCCTCGGGCCACCGCAGTATGTGGCGCAGGTGACCTCTAAGGATGGCCGACTCCTCTCGACCATCATCCGGGCTCTGGATGCGCCAAGGTGAGTGATGGCCAGAGGAGAGAGAGAGAAGACACCTGTGCAGTCGGGCCGTCCACTGAACATGATGTCACGGTTCCCCAGCGAGAGCCTGCCGGGGACTTGGCCGCCAGGTAGACAGTGAATACAAGTCCAGGTGCACCTTGTTGTACAATCAGGTCATACCTGATAAAGCCACCTTTAGCAAGAAACATCCTCAGAAGGGCAGACGTTTAATACCCACAGTAGGTGGAACATTACAGTGTAGCAATGCAACCCAGGGCAAAGTCTTTTTTTTTTTTAAGATTTATTTATTTTTTATAACAAAGTCAGATATACAGAGAGGAGAGACAGAGAGGAAGATCTTCCGTCCGATGATTCACTCCCCAAGTGACCGCAACGGCCGGTGTTGCGCCGATCCAAAGCCGGGAACCTGGAACCTCTTCCGGGTCTCCCATGCAGGTGCAGGGTCCCAAGGCTTTGGGCCGTCCTCCACTGCTTTCCCAGGCCACAAGCAGGGAGCTGGATGGGAAGTGGAGCGGCCAGGATTAGAACTGGCGCCCATATGGGATCCCAGCGCGTTCAAGGCAAGGACTTTTAGCCACTAGGCCATGCTGCCGGGCTCCCAAGGCGAAGTCTTGACCAACCCAACTATGGGGCCTTGTTTGGGACTGGGGCTCACCGTTCTCTCAGAGAGGGCCTCTGTGTGTGTGTGTGTGTGTGTGTGTGTGTGTGTGTGTGTGTGTGGTGCTAGTTTGGGGAAAGACGAGAATAAAAAGCTCACAGTACAGCTCCTAGCCAACGTGAGTTCTTCTCACACCCGTGCGAGTTGACTCTCCAGTACTACAACATAATACCTGAGGCAACAACATTATAAAGCAAGGAGGTTCCTTCATCTCCATGCAGTGGTTCCACGGGGCAACACTGGGTGGCCCCATGACTGCAGCCCTCAGTGCTGAGGGCCAGAGGCCACCATGCGCGTTGTATGTGGGGGCTATGTCTGGTCTCCTAAAAATCACCGTGACCCAATCTGTGGGCGCCTCCCGCCCCGACCACCCAGGTCAGGCACATTCCAGAGAACCCAGCTGCAGACACTGTAACTGCATCTAATAACATTGACCTAAACCTTCAGGCGCCACACCTTCAGAGTTCTAGGCACAAACGTGTAAAAAGGTAGTGATTGTAACTGTTGCGATAGCCTAGTGGCAAAATCCTCACCTTCATGTGGGTGCCAGTTCATGTCCTGACTGCTCCGCTTCCCATCCGGCTCCCTGCCTGTGGCCTGGGAAAGCAGTGGAGGACGGCCCAAAGCCTTGGGACCCTGCACCTGTATGGGAGACCCGGAAGAAGCTCCTGGTTCCTGGCTTCAGTTCAGCTCTTCTCTGGCTGTTGCGGCCACTTGGGGAGTGAATCAGTGGATGGAATATCTTTCTCTCTGTCTCTCCTCTCTGTCAGTCTGCCTCTCTACAGGGTCAGACAATACTGACCGATCTCACCCTTGTTGATCGTGCAGACAGCTCCACGCCTCCCGCACGCACAGGCAGGTGTCTACCTTGCTATTCAGTGATGCTGGAGGCTGGACAAGATCAAAGCCAAGAATTAGTAACTCCAACCAGCTTTCCCAGGCCTGCAGCAGGGACCCAGCTTACCTCCCCGGGGTGCGCATGAGCAGGAAGCTCTCAGACACTCCGACAGGGGCTGTGGTTGTCTCCAACAGCGACGTCACAGATGCGCCAAACGACTGCCCCCCTAAACTCCCATCTGGGTGTCCCACGTGGATGGCAGGGACCCCAAACACTTCATGCCAGTGCTACTTTCCCAGGTGCATTTGCAGATAGCTGAGTTGGAAATATTAGAGCAGCCGGGACTTGAACCAGCGCCCTCACGGGATGCCAGCACCACAGGCAGAGGCTTAAGCTGCTATGCCATAGGGCTGGCCCCTAAACATCTCTCTTTTTTTTTTTTTTTTAAGATTTATTCATTTTATTACAGCCAGATATACACAGAGGAGGAGAGACAGAGAGGAAGATCTTCTGTCCGATGATTCACTCCCCAAGTGAACCGCAACGGGCCGATGCGCGCCGATCCGAAGCCGGAAACCTGGAACCTCTTCCGGGTCTCCCACGCGGGTGCAGTGTCCCAATGCATTGGGCCGTCCTTCACTGCTTTCCCAGGCCACAAGCAGGGAGCTGGATGGGAAGTGGAGCTGCCGGGATTAGAACCGGCGCCCATATGGGATCCCGGGGCTTTCAAGGCGAGGACTTTAGCCGCTAGGCCACGCCGCCGGGCCCTAAACTTCTCTCTTAATTCCATTTTCCCCGGGAGCGTTCTTGTCGGTGTATTTGCTCTTTCCAGAACTTTCCAGGCCTCCCCAGAAAGGGTTCTTCATCAGAGTGCTTGACATGTCCATTTGCCTGAGCTGGTTTCTGGAGCAGCAAATTCCTTTGCTGTTAACCCCTGTGTGTGTGTGTGTGTGTGTGTGTGTGTGTGTGTGTGTGTGGTGTGTGCTTGGGCAGGACCAGCCTCGGGTTAGAATGGCGCTTTGGACATCATCAGAGAGATGAGCGGCCCAGGGTGGTTTGACAAGAAGTGTCCAAATCTCCTCCCCTACCTCTCCCCCCAGCAGGGGACAGGATCCTGGGAGGGGGGGCATCCATGTTATTCAGCCCTCCCCCGCCCCCCCCCCCCCCCCCCCGTGTTCCCAGCGGAAGTCCTGGATGACCCCAGGGGCTCCTACTGCAGGGCATGCCTCATGCCTCCCTGGCTGCCTCGGGAGGGACCCAGAGTTCTTGGGGCGGGCTTAGGGTGAGGCTGGGGGCATGGCCAGGGTGGGGTCAGGGTGGGCGTAGCCAGGGTGGGGCTGGTGGTTCCTCCCCCAACCCCCCCACCCCATGAGGCTACTTTTCTGCACCTGCCTTCAGGTGTAGCAAGATCCAGGAACCTCTGGGGGGCAGTTGCTGATGCAGCATCCGTATTTCTTCATCTCTTGGCTCTGCGTCCCCCTGTGCGGGCTGACCCAGTTCTGCATAGAGAACCCCTCCCCCGCCCTCCGCCTCACCATGCCCCTCCTCCCCTCAGCGCTGGTCAGCAGCATCTATAGGCCCGGCACCAGCCTTGTTATTAGACAGTTGGTGTGCGGAGTGAGGTTGCAGGGGGTGGGGAGGGATCCTCCAGTCATGATTGTACCACCCAGGCCCGTCCCTGAGCCGGTCCCTGGAACACCCCAGAGGGGATGTGGTGCTCTGATTGGTCAGGTCCGAGGTCATCAGGGGTCATCCCTGTTGCCCTTGAACACCGGAAGAAGGGGACGGTTGCCCCGGACAACTAGAGGTGATTTTTTTTTTTGCAGAAAAGGAGGACATTGGACAGATAGGATCAGAAGAGATGCCCACCCTGGGCCTGACAAGGTGTTGCAAGGGACCTAGGGAGGGAGCATGTTACCCTGCCTGTGGGAGTCCCAAAGGATGGAGAGGATATTTGGGGCTGGGTATTGCAGGCTGACTAGGAGTTTGCCAAGGCACAAGCATGGGCGAGAGATGCTGTGGCACAGCGGGTAGCGAAGTCACCCGCTGTCTGTGTGTCCAGCGACTGTCCCTTCTGCCGGATCTGCCACGAGGGGGCAAACGGGGAGAGCCTTCTGTCTCCATGCGACTGCACGGGCACGCTGGGCGCCGTCCACAGGAGCTGCCTGGAGAAGTGGCTTTCGTCATCCAACACCAGCTACTGCGAGCTGTGCCACACGGAGTTCGCCGTGGAGAAGCGGCCCCGGCCCCTCACAGAGGTAACAATGTCATCTTCCTCTCCCACTACCCCGCCCCGTCACCTGGGGAGCCAGAGATCCTGGGACGGCGGGGAGCGGGTGGGCAGAGGCAGAGGACGGGCGACAGCCATGCTGTCAAGTGTTGAGCAGGAGAAAAGCCAAGCTGGAGGTGCTGCTCCCCTCCCCGCTGCGCCCCTGCAGCCCCCCTCACCTGCGCCCACCCCTCCCTCCCTGCACAGTGGCTGAAGGACCCGGGGCCGCGCACGGAGAAGCGGACGCTCTGCTGTGACATGGTGTGCTTCCTGTTTATCACGCCGCTGGCCGCCATCTCAGGCTGGCTGTGCCTGCGCGGGGCCCAGGACCACCTGCGCCTGCACAGCCGGCTGGAGGCCGTGGGGCTCATCGCCCTCACCATCGCCCTCTTCACCATCTATGTCCTCTGGACGCTGGTGAGTCACCAGGCACCTGCAGGACAGGCCAGTGGTCAGGTTCCTACCAAGATGGTGGGGGGGGAGATAGGGAGGGTCCGGTCAGTAACACCGAGGGGACTCACTCAGTAGCCAGGGGCCACCTTCTCCGAGGGTGCAGGGACTTGATTGTGCCTGGTGCAGTGGTTCAATTAGCTAATCCTACCCCTTCAAGTGCTGGGATCCCATCAAGGTGCCAATTCGTGTCCCAGCTGCTCCACTTCCCATCCAGCTCCCTGCTTGTAGCCTGGGAAAACAGCAGAGGACGGCCCAAAGCCTTGGGACCCTGCACCCGCGTGGGAGACCTGGAGGAGAGTCCTGGCTCCTGGCTTCGGATCAACTCAGCTCTGGCCATTGTAGCCACTTAGGGAGTGAATCAGCAGATGGGACATCTTTCTGTTCTCTTTGTAAATCTGACTTCCCAATAAAAACAAACAAATCTTGAACAGAAAAAAAAGAAAAAAAAAAGGACTGATCACCAGGATCCACCAAGAGGTAGACAGAAAAGCAAAAGACAGAAAAGTCCTGGAAAAGAAGATGGTGGGAGACAGATAAGAAATTCGAGAGCATGCATGTAGCCCGAGCCTGGAACATTGCCCGTTGAGACGCCCCCATCTGTCACATGTCGGGGCGCTAGCTGCAGCTACTTCCTACTAAGGTGTCCTCGTGTGGGGGTGCGGGTGGGGGCGATGGCACCAGGCACTGGGGATGGTCTCTAGCCACCAGGGGAAAAGCCTGGAATGTTCTGCTGGCAGCTTTGGGCCAGCCTCTGGGGAGTAAAACCAGCTGGAGTGAGTTAGGGGGTGGCTCATCCTGTCTTGCAAAACCCATAGAGAAAATTGTTAACAAAAATTGTTACAGAAGGACAATTTCGGGTGGATGGCAGAGACACACACACACACACACACACACACACACACACACAGCTCCGTCCCCTCCACCCACCTCACAGCCACTGGTCTTCTACTGGTGCTATAGATTTTCTCTTACACTTTATTTGAAAGTCAGAGTTGCAGAGACAGAGAGACAAAGAGATCTTTCATCTGCTGGCTCACTGCTACAATGGCCGGGGCGGAACCACCCCCGAAAGCAGGAAGCATTCACGCTCCCTCCCTCGTCCCAGGCCACTGAGCGGGGAGCTCAATTGCAAGCGGGGCAGCCAGGCCACAAAAGCAGCACATCTTGTACGGGAAGCCAGTGTCTCAGGTGTCTCAGGTGGTGGTTTGACACGCTGTGCCACAGCGCTGGCCCCTGACTCCATCGGTCTGCCTCCTCCTCTACCCCGGAGCTGGAATTGTAGAGTGCCTGGCCTGTGTTCACATTGGTTTATCTGTCTGTCATCTTAGTCACATACGCTTCATTTATCTGTCTCTTTATGTGGTTGTGCTATTCATCCTTTCATTTTTAAAGATTTCTTTTTGAAGATGTATTTACTTTTTTTTTTATGGCAAAGTCAGATACACAGAGAGGAGGAGAGACAGAGGGGAAGATCTTCCGTCCAATGATTCACTCCCCAAGTGACTGCAACGGCCGCTGCTGTGCCGATCCGAAGCCAGGAGCCAGGAACCTCCTCCAGGTCTCCCTTGTGGGTGCAGGGTCCCAAGGCTTTGGGCCGTCCTCGACTGCTTTCCCAGGCCACAAGCAGGGAGCTGGATGGGAAGTGGAGCTGCCGGGATTAGAATCAGTGCCCACATGGGATCCTGGCGCATTCAAGGTGAGGATTTTAGCCGCTAGGCCATCACGCTGGACCCTGTTTTTAAAGATTTAAAGGCAGAGGCCTGGCACGGTAACCTGGTGGCTAAAGTCCTTGTGCACACCAGGATCCCATATGGGTGCCAGTTCCTGTCCTGGCAGCCCCACTTCCCACCCAGCTCCCTGCTTGTGGCCCAGGAAAGCAGTTGAAGACAGCCCAAAAGCCTGGGACCCTGCACTTACGTGGGAGATCCGGAAGAAGCTCCTGGCTCCTGGCTTCAGATCGCAGCAGCTCCAGCCACTGCGGCCACTTGACGAGTGAATCAGTGGATGGAAGTTCTTCCTCTCTGTCTGTGACTTTCCAATGGAAATAAATACATCTTAAAAAAAAAAAAAAGACAAGAGTTAAAGGCAGAGTGAGTGAGAGAAGAGAGAGAGGGAGGGAGAGAGAGAGTGTCAGGACCAGTCCAGAGACACAAGCCCCACCTGAGACTCCCGTGTGGGTGGGGGACGAGGAAGGACCCCTACCTGCTCACCTCCTAGGCTTGTTAACAGGAAGCTGGATGGGAAGTGGAGCAGCCAGCACTGGGAATTGGGATGTGGGCATCCCACGTGGCACTTTAACCCTGGCACACCACACATCTCCCCCCCTTTTTTTTTCTTTTTCTCTCTTTCTGTTTTTGTTTGATTTGAGAGATGGCAGAGCTCTCTGTACATTCTCTCCTCCTGTGCCCGCAACAGCCAGGGCCGGGTCAGGTCAAAGCCAGGAGCCGGGAGCTTCATCTAGGTCTCCCACGTGGGTGGTGCTAGGGACTCAAGGGTTAGAGCCATCACCTCTGCCTTGCCCGCCGGACCATGCGTCAGTGGGAAGCTAGAATCAGAAGAGGGAGCCTGGACTCGCACGTGGAATCTCTAAATCGGGTTGTTGGCGCCCTAACACTGATGTCGCGTCGTCCCGCCATCCTGTCCCATTGTTTGGATGCCCTGTGGTGTCTTTACCTCCTAAGGGATATCTTGGTCACTTTCAGCAGTTGTGAGAGTGACCTTTAACCTCTTCCAAAGACAGACAGAGACAGAGTGAGAGACTGGGTCGGGGCAGGGGAGAGGGGAGTGGCTTCTCTCTTTTGCATAACTCTGAGAGGATGCAGACGTACCAGTGGACCTGTGTGTGCAGGTCATCATGAAGTGTGAGCTCAGCTCTGGTTTGGGTCACGGCAGGTGCCACACACCAGGTGTGGCTGGCGGGGAGGTGGGGGCAGGCACAGGGTTGGGGGAGAGCTCCCCTCTCCTCGTGTGACCCACCCCCAACACACCCCCGTCCCCTCGGGCCTCCCCACTCACCACAGCTGCCCTACCACAGGTCTCCTTCCGCTACCATTGCCAGCTCTACTCCGAGTGGAGAAGAACCAACCAGAACGTGCGCTTGAAGATCCGGGCTGTGGATGGCCCGGAGGGCTCCCAGCACTCGGCGCTGGCCACTGGACTGCTCAAGAAAACAGCTGAGGAGACGCCCGTATGAGGACCTGGCTGGCAAGGGGTCCTGGCTGTGCACAGAGGCCAGAGGTGATGCTCTGGCCACCTGGAAGGACGGAGACTGCCTGCCCCTTCTCCCAAGGCCAGAAAGCTTCCCAGGCCAAGCCGAGCCTCTTCTATGATCCAGTGTGAATACATACATATATATATATATATATATTTTTAGGGTTTTTTTTTTTTGGCATATTATCATATATGACCAGGACAGCTGGATGCCGTCCCGAGCTGTGCTTGGAACCAGCACCCTGAGTCATGTTGCGGCCCACACTGGGCACCGGTCCTGGCCCAGCAGGTGTGGGCCATGTGTCAGGGGCGTCCTTTTTTGGGGCTGGAAGGTTCCAGCAAACTTCTTCAGTTTCCCACGCACCTGGCAGGCTGTCTTTTCCTGGCACCCTGCAACTTTTATCAACTTGCACTGCATTCCAATACTCCCTCACAACCCAGAATAAATAAATGCTTGCTGGGCAACATGGACTTGTACATCACGTTTCTGAAGGGGATGGAACCCAAAAAAGATGTTAAAAAAAAAATCGGGGACCAACGCTGTAGCTCTGTAGGCTAATCCTCCGTCTTCAGGCACGAGCATCACATAGGGGTGCTATTTTGTGAACCCGTTGCTCCACTTCCCATCCAGCTCCCTGCCTGTGGCCTGGGAAAGCAGTGGAGGACGGCCCAAAGCCTTGGGACCCTGCACCCATGTGGGAGACCTGGAAGAAGCTCCTGGCTCCTGGCTTCGGATCAAAGTGCAGCTCTGGCCATTGCGGCTCACTTGGGGAGTGAACCAGCAGATGGTAGATTTTTCTCACTGTCCTCCTCTTTGTACAATCTGCCTTTCCAATAAAAATAATTTATTATTATTATTAAAGAGAGAGCTCTTTTGGGGAGCTCACGGGAAAAAGCCATGAGCTGGTTTTAAGGGCAAAACAAGAACTTAGCCCAGTTTGTTTTTATTTATGCAAGAGAGCCAGTGAGAGGCGAAGCTTCCATCTGGTGATTTACTCCCCACCAAGCTGAACCAGTCAGGGTTGGGTCAGGCCAAAGCAGGAGCTGGATTCTGGTGTTCCATGCGGGTGGCTGGGACCCAACATGTTTGAGTCATCCCTCACTGCTTCTTGGTGAGGAAGAGGCGCAGCATCGACCTAATTTTTTTCTTAAATCTTACTTGGTTTTCAAAAGAAACCTCATCCATCTGCCAGTTCATCCCACTACTTGGCCAGCAGCTTAGGAGCGTCTCGCAGGTGTCCCCCGCCAACCCCGATGGTGGGTGCAGCGCCTCAGGCACCTGAGCCAACCTCGGCTGTTTGCCCAGAGAAGCTGGGTCGGACGTGGAGAGAGCCTGATTCGAACCAGCGTCCTTACGGGATGCTGGCCCTGTGGGTGACATCTTAACGGGCTATGCCAAAACCATACCCCTTATGATCTCCACTTTAGAACCATGAGATGACCCAGGGCGGGGAGGCCTTTTGCGTAAAGACCCCTCAGCCACGGAGGAGGCTGAGCTGGGGCGAGGTAGGGGGTCTCCGGGGAGGAACCCACAAGGTGGTGGTGGTGCCCATGGGGGCACCTGCTGGTGGAGCACTTTCTCCAAGCCGAGCTCTTCACTGAGGAGGGCTCCTGGCAGCTGCCCACATCTGCTTCTCAAGAGGAACCCCCCGCCCAAAGGTGGGCTCTGAGGGCAGACGTCTGGTGCTAACCTTCATTGGGGGTGCGCCCTGGGGGCGGGGCTTAGAGAGACGGGCGGGGCTTGGCAAAGCGGGTGGGGCTTGGAGTGAGGCGGGGTTTGGCGAGGTGGGCGGGTCTTGGCGAGGCAGGCGGGACGGGCGGGGCTTGGAGCGAGGCGGGGTTTGGCGAGGTGGGCGGGGCCCCGGGCGCTGATGGACAGGCGCCCGGGTCGCGCAGGCGCATTAGGTCGACTGGCTTTTTTTTTTTAAAGATTTATTTTATTTTTATTACAAAGTCAGATATACTGAGAGGAGGAGAGATAGAGAGGAAGTGGAGCTGACGGGATTAGAACCAGCGGCCATATGGGATCAAGGCGAGGACCTTAGCCACTAGGTCACGCTGAACTGGCTTTTTTTAATTTTAGTTGTTTGTATGGGGTGGTCGGCGGTGTCCTGGTAACTTCCTCACGCAGTCCAGCTGCTGCACCTGCTCGGGCCAGCTCTGCAGTGTGGCGCGCAGTCCCCGCCCTTAGCCAGGCCGGCGCCAAGTTCAAGTTCAGAACGAGCTGCCCACCCCCTCCCCACCTCCCCAGCCCTTCTTCCGCCCGAAAGCGACCTACAGCTCTCGCTCTGCGCCTGCGCGCGCGGAGGGGGCGGGGCGTGGGCCGAAGGCGGAAGCGGTAGCGACGCGGGAGTCGGGGCGAGGCGCGCGCAGGCGTTTACTGGTCCCGCCGGGGTCACGTGAGCGCGCAGGCGCAGCGCCGCGCAGCCCGTTCGCTCACACAAAGGCCAGACGCGGAGAAGATGGCGGCGGGGGTGGAAGCGGCGGCCGAGGTGGCGGCGACGGAGCCCAAGATGGAGGAAGAGAGCGGGACGCCCGGCGTGCCGAGCGGCAATGGGGCTCCGGCTCCGAAGAGGTGGGTGTTCCATGACTGCCCCTGACCCCACGGGGCAAGTTTGCGCTCTCTGCCGCCGGGGGAAGCTGGCTTCTTCCCACCCCGCCGCCGGCGCGGCTTCGGGCTCGGCGTTTTGTTTGTTTTTCTTGCTTAGTGCCTGTCGTGGGGGAGTGGGTGGGTGCTGGGTGGGGTGCCCCTCCCCGAGTGCAGTCCCCCTTTTTATTTCCCAATTCTCTTTGGTTTTTCCCGCATCCCCCCGCTCTGCAGGCTGAGGTCCCGGCGGCCCGGCCACCGTGCAAACGCTGCAGGCGTCCGAGGTCTGGGGCGGGTGGAGGGGTGTGTGTGTTGGGGGTGCGGGAGACCCCCCCCCCCCGACCCTAACCATCCATTCCCTCTCCAAAAGCCCGGGACCCGGCCTCAGTTTCCCGACTCGTGAAGTGGTGGGGGTGGGGAGGGCCATGCGCGCGGTCAAGTCCCGGTAAACGGTACCGGGGAGCAGGTGTCGGGGCAGGGCCGCGAGGGCGGCTGGGTGGGGGGGTTCTTGCCCCTCTTCCTCTTCCCCCCCTCTCCCCTTCCACGCCCCCCGCAGCCCCCCGCGTGCAGCCCCCCGAGCCGGGGCTCTGGTTGTCCTGGCGACGACTGACTTCCCGTGCGCTGCGCCTCCGCCGTGCGCCCCCGGGGGTTGCCTGGAGAGACGTGGGGTGCTGCCCCGTGGGAAGCAGGCGCGCGGGTGGGTGGGTGGGTGGCGTTGTTGGTGGGGACGGCGGGGGAGGACCGAGCCTCTGGCGTGTGCACAGCGCGGGGTTTGGGGGCGGCTGCTTGCATCGCCCGCGTCCTGCAAGGCAGCCCCTTCTTCTCGAGCTTTCCCCGTCTCCCCGTCTGCGGTTCTTGTTTTGAAGCCCTGTGCCCGCTCCGCACCCTGATTACAATCGTTAGAGAGCTGCTCTGCCTCCCAGGATCCTTGGCAGAGGGGCACACGTTGGGTTTGCACACACACATGTGTTTTTGCCTTGCATCATGGACGTGGCACCGCTCCCCCATCCCCGAGTGCGAGGTGTCAATGGCGTGGGTTCCTCGCCCGCGTTGCGCAGCCGTCCCCGCCCCGCTGCCACGTCTATGCCAACCCTCTCCCGTGAATTTACCTTCGCCACGTTCTCCTGGGCACAACTTGGTCATGGCTAAGCGCTCACGGTCTCAAGCGCGCTCTCAGTAGCTGGGTTGCTGTTTGAATTATTACAAATGTGGAGAGAATTCCAGATTCCGCTCCCCGCCCTCTCTTCTCTGGGGTGGAAAGAAACAAATGAAGTTACTGAAGCTCGGAAGTCCAGGGAAGAGGATTAGCGAGCCCCAGGACTTGACTGCTGAACCCCCCCCTCCCCGGGACCTGCAGGGTTGGTTATAGCTTCCGGCCCTGCCTGTCCTGGGGAGCCTGGGTGGGTTTCCAGGGGCCCTTCGGGTAGGCCTTGGAGGCAGGATGGAGGGCGATTGGGGCTGCTGGGTGAGCGGGTGCGTGACAGGTTAGAGCAAAATTTCCACTGTCTGTTTTTACATGGCCACGTCCTGACTCGTTTGACCATTGCAGTGTGAAGGGCCGGAGTTAGGGTTGTCGGAGCTGGTGTTGGAGGGATCTGCAGACTGGGCCTCCGAGGATTCTTATGGCAGCCGGGGGCACGGACATCTTTTCTTGTAGGACCAATGGAAGCACTTGGTTCTGAATTACACGTCTGTTGGGGGGAAGCTTTTTTTTTCTTTTTAACTTATTTTTTTAATTGGAAAGGCAGAGTTACAGAGAGAAGGAGAGAAAAATTGATTTTCCGCCTGCTGGTTCACTCCTGAAATGGCCGTGATGACCAGAGGCGAGCTGATTCAAGGCCAGGAGCCTCTTCTGGCTCTCCCATATGGGTACAGGGTCCCAAGGCCCTGGGCCACCCTCCATCCACCCCTGCTTTCCCAGGCCACAAGCAGGGAACGCAGGGAGAAGTGGAGCAGCCGAGACTCAAACCAGTGCCTGTGTGGGATGCTGGCAGGCTGAGGATTAGCTAGTTGAGCCGTGACGTTGGCTCCTGCAGGGAAGGGCTTTAGAAATCTGTGCTCAGAAGGAAGACTGTTCGTAATTATACTGTGATAGAAATTGCTAGATTGGGAGCATGGAGCCGCTCCCCCCCCCCCCCGTCCCCCACCTGTTGGGGTGGGGCGTGTGCTGCTCCAGGAGGGCAAGGTGCAGGAGCAGGATTGTATTCAAAGCCCCGGGATCTGCTACAGGTCTGGAGGCCTGTGGGCCTTAGAGAATGACCCACGAGCTTGCCACTGCCACGCACGAGGCTGGGTTGGGATGGGCTTCAGCCTGGTCCAGCTCTGGCCAGTGTGTTTTGGGAGCGTGAACCAGCGGAGGGAAGATCTCTGTTGCTATGCTTTTCAAACAAATAGAGCGAGCCCAGGCATTTGAGAGAGTGAGTGAGTGTGTGTGTGTGTGTGTGTGAGTGAGAGACACACCCTCTAATTTCTTTGTGAAGCCCAGAAGGTAGAGAGCTCCTTATCACAGAATGACAAGTGGGAGCCAGGAGCCGGACGGGTATCCAGGGTTCGCAGGTGGGCGGAGGAACCCCATAGCTTGACTGTCACCTGCCCCCAGCCCTGACCCTCACCCCGGACTGCATTTGCAGGAGGCTAGAGGTGGGTGCCCTGGTGGTACGCGGGCTGCCAGAGTCCTGGCCGGGCAGGTGGAGTGCCTAGACAGAGAAAGTTTCTTGTTGATAGGTGTTGGAGTTTGTAGCATCCAGGACCAGCCGGTGGGCAGTGAGTTCCAAGTTCAGGAGTTGGGGTGGTGGTCCAGCCTTGGAGAAGTGGGAGGGAAAGAGTAAGTCAGTTGTTGAGCCGTGTGCACGCCAGGGGCTGTGAGACAGGCCGCGCTGGGCATGCCCCGGGGGTACCAGGAGCCTTGCTGCAGCCTTCCCTCCTGGCCGGGGAAGGTTTGCTTAAAGGAGCCACGTGTTCCACTGGGAGATAGTCAAGATTTACAGCTAGGGTATTCATCTCATCAGGAGAAAAGCTTATGTTTTGTTGAAGTTTAAACTGTTCCTTTTTTTAAAAAAAAAAAGAAAGATGCTGTTCTTTGAAGGTGGGAGTCATCCTCTGTTGCTTTCTCAGGCCACAGGCAGGGAGCTGGGACTTGGACCGCTGCCTTTGAGGGCTGCCCACACTGCAGGTGGAAGCTCCGCCTGCCGCCCCTGTATTTGCATTTTAAAGGAATGTGTTGGGAGTTTTGGTGTGTGTTTGAGTGGCTGAGCGGAGGGGGAGGTCTTCCTTGCGCCGGTTCCTTCGCCTGTGCACCTGCAGCAGGCGGGTCTGAGACTTCAGGCCCCTGCCTGGGGCCCAGAAAGCCAGGACCAACCGGGTCCTGGGCCCTGGCTGAGTGGCTGGAGCACAAGTACTTGAGCTGCGACCTCGGGGTGCGGGGCTGCCTCCCGGGGTGCATTAGCAGAAAGCTCAGTGGAAGTGGAGCAGTCCAGGGACCATGCCAGGAAGTCAGTCAGGGATTCTGGGCTTCCAGGCAGCAACTCAACCTGATGTGATGCAATGCCAACCTTGATTTAGGGTGGTTTTCAAAAATTTTTTTCGTTTTACAGATTTTTTTCTTTTTAAGATTTCTGTATTTTTATTACAAAGTAATATACAGAGAGGAGGAGAGACAGAGAGGAAGTTCTTCCGTCCGATGATTCACTCCCCGCCAACAGCCAGTGCTGCGCCGATCCGAAGCCAGGAGCCAGGAACTTCCTCCAGGTCTCCTATGTTGCGTGCAAAGTCCCAAGGCCTTGGGCCATCCTCTACTGCTTTCCCAGGCCACAAGCAGGGAGTTGGATGGGAAGTGGAGCAGCTGGGACACGAACCGGTGCCCATTTGGGATGCTGGTGCATGCAAGGTTCCTGGCTTCAAACTGGCTCTGCTCTGGCCATTGCAGCCACTTGTAGAGTGAACCAGCAGGTGGAAGATGTTTCTCTCTGTCTCTCCTCCTCTCTGTAAAAATACAATACCTTTCCGATAAAAATAAATAAATATTAAAGAAAATAATGAGTAGAAGGGATGATATTTTTATCTGTAAAGCTGGCATTGATCGGGCCCAGCCCATGTTCCATCCCCCTTCCTTTCCCTGTTTCTGTCTCGGGCTGAGCGTGCCTTAGCCCTGCAGTGGGCCTCGTACCCAGCTCCCTTCCGGACGGGGCCCGTGTGTCATGCCCGGGGAGCTCGGGGCTGGGAGGGGCCGCGCAGCGAGAGAGTGGTGTCGCTGGTCGTAGTGGGGGATCGTCCCCAGCCAGTGGCCTCCCGACTTGCCCGCCGTGTTGACGTGTTGGACGCTTTTTCTGTCCCGAATGCAGTGAAGGAGAGCGGCCGGCTGTGCCCGAGAAGCGGAAGGAGAAAACCATAAAACGGGGCGGCAGTCGCTTCGAGCCGTACGGCAACCCCTCCAAGAGATACCGAGCCTTCATCACGAACATCCCTTTCGATGTGAAGTGGCAGTCCCTGAAGGACCTGGTGAAAGAAAAAGGTAATGGCTCTGGTGGCCGAGTCGGGTCAGGTGGCCGTGTCGTCTCTCTGTGGCCGATGCCCTGGGTCACCTGGAGGTGGCAGCTGTTCCCGGGAGAGCCTGTGTCCCTCCCGAGCCCCTTTGCCCAGCCCGTCCTGCTGACGGCGCCCCTGTGTGTCGCGCAGGGTGGTTGTGTGGTCCTGTGGCCCGCAAATGATGGTACTGCAGCATCCCATGATTAATGAGGAGGTTGGGAGTAGGCTCGGGGAGAGATTCCTCCCCCTCCGCACCCACCCAAGGAAACTGCATAAATTCTTCACCCTAAATGGGGAGATTGTTCTGCTTTCTCCCTTCCTCCTCTTCAAAAATGAGGAAGCAAGAACAGGCTTTGCTTCTAGCAGGAAGGTGGTTTTTCAAATCAAAATGTGGTGGCCGGACCACGTGCTGCTCCGATGCGCAGCGATACAACATGAGCTGGGAGATAAGCTGCAAGGCCGCCTCCTCCCTTCCAGGAGACATGTAGAGAGCCCAGAATGAGGTGTCTGCTTTGTAACGGGGTGCACGTTGCCACAGCCCGGAACCCAATCCCAGCAGCCCGGGGCAGGGTGAGCTCCACAGAACCAGGAGACCCGGGGTGCCATCCAGGGCCTCGTGCGCGCCCCGTGGCCCCGCCGGTGGCTCTCCAGGCCTTGGGGTAGACAAAGCTGTAGACAGCGAACACCTTGCCCTCCTCCGTTTGCTGCCAAAGGGGGCGGCGGGAGTCGCGTGCCCCTCCCTGGAGTCTGTGAGGGACTGACTGACAGGTGTTGGTTTCTGGAACACTCAGGCGAGGAGAGATGCGAGCTTTGATTTGTGAAGCGGTTCCCGTTTCAGAGCCCGAGCTGCCGCTTGGGCCGGCCGGTGGGGTGTGTGTGCTGGTGACGGATGGCCGCCGCCATCGTCGGTCCCCCGAAGCACGAGGGCCCGCTGCCGTGTGATGCTTCCGCAGGTAACACGGCCGTGAGATCTGTGGGCCTGCCTTCATGGCCGGGGCTGCTCGGGCAGGAGTGCCGCGTCTCGGCTGTGAAGGGCACGGCCCGGTGCCACACACACACACACACACACGCGGGGTTCTTGATCCCTGACAGCTTGGCATCTCGTCCAGTGCTGTTGGGTCGCGTGCGGATCCCGTGTTCGAGGTCACCCCCCAACTTTGTGTTCTTGGTGATGTGGCCATTTCCGTGGGTCATCAGGTCACAGTAGTTCCAAGAACCAGGAGTGCGGCTTTGACAGTGCACTTGTTAGAATCCTGTAAGCGATGGCAGCCCCCCCCCCCGCCTTTTTCCCCTCCCTAGCCGCGTGTGAAGCAGTTGCGGGACGTGAGGGGTCCAATAGGCGACACTGGCCGCGTAGCCCTGCAGTCAGGCAGCTCTGCGGCGTTCCTGCTCGCAGCAGCAGCAGCCAGGATGGTGCTGGATGTAGAAGCAGCTCACCTCCATGTACTGTTCTGCACTGGCTAAGAGTGGGGCCAGCCTGATGGCGTGTTCGGATACTTCCAATTTGGTGCTCCTGTTCCCCTGGCGCTCTGCCCTGAATGCCCGGGCGCAGCACTTGGTGTCTATTTTTTTGGTGGTTGTAATTTAGAATTACAGGTGTGCAGGAAATCTGTTGTTTAAAAAACCACTGTTTTTGTTTAGAGCTCCCCCTGTACTGGTCAGTCACTCTTCGGTTTATTGAAGTTCCCAGCAGCAGAGGATTGTGGGTAAAGTGGTTCATGAGCCGGGTAACAAATGTGCTTTTCAACGATCATGTGAAAGTACGTGAAGTGCATAAAATAATTGGCTGTGTTTCTATGCACGTGGCTCTTGAAGAAGTATTCTTTTTTTGTTACGAAGTTTAAAGAATGCGTTTTTATTCATGTCTTAGTAGGCCAAAAAAAATAAGTGTAAAATCGGAACTCTTGAACCCTGCTGCACGGTTTTTTGGGTTTTTTTTGTTGTTGTTCTGTTGTGTTTTGTTTTGTTTGAAGACCATGCAGGGAAAAAAAAAATGGTAGCCAGCACGTGACACCCTAAAATGTTAGTCTCCAAATCATGGTGACGGCCGCTGCAGCAGAGAGGGCTGCTGGGGTCCTGCAGGCACGCGGGAGGCCTAGCGCCCACCCCTGCTCTAGGCTCCCGCTGGGGAGGGAGGGAGCAGTGGCTGGCTGCCGCCCCTCAGGCCCCGGGCAGCTCTGAGGGGGCAGAGCGTGGCTCCGCGGTGCTCCCCCCACCCCGCCCCGCCACGTCCCCCACGCCCCCCACGCCCTGGGTGGACAGGCGCTGCTCTCCGCAGCGTTGGGGAACTGTTACTCATCAGACACGTGAATGAACGGGCCCCTTGAGCCTGCCTTTCCCGTGCTGGGTTGCGGTGTTGCTCATTTCAAGGGGTTACTGATGGAGAGCTGTGTTTCATAGTGTGGGCAGCCCAGCCGCTGTTGGGCTCAGCCCTTCTTTTCCCCACAGCCCACTCGCAGAGCAGCTGCCCTTCCCCACTCCCCCCTGCCATGGTCCTGATGGAGCACGGAGGAGGAGGAGGAGGTCTCCACGGCCCTTCCCCACTGCCCCCTGCCATGGTCCTGATGGAGCACGGAGGAGGAGGAGGAGGCCTCCACGGCCCTTCCCCACTCCCCTGCCATGGTCCTGATGGAGCACAGAGGAGGAGGAGGAGGAGTTCTCCACGGCTCTTCCCCACTCCCCCCGGCCATGATTCTGATGGAGCACAGGGGAGGAGGAGGAGGAGGAGGTCTCCATGGCCCTTCCCCACTCTCCCCCGGCCATGGTTCTGATGGAGCACAGGGGAGGAGGAGGAGGAGGAGGAGGTCTCCACGGCCCTTCCCCACTCCCCACCTGCCATGGTCCTGATGGAGCACGGAGGAGGAGGAGGAGGGCTCCACGGCCCTTGCTTTTGCATGGAAGAACCATACCGAACAAGCAGCTGCTGTGAACATGGAAGACTTGCTGGACTGGAGGGAAAGATGAAATGGCCAAACCAGATTTGAAATGACCTAACAGTTGATCCTGTGGCAGAGATGTGTGATCCTAAGAACCTGGGCACGGGGTAGTTTGCTGGAGACAACAGGTGGTGTGAGGCAGTTTGAGTTTGAGTAGCGTTGTGCTACGTTAGGTTGAGACGCTGCGGTCCTATGGCCGCGGGAAGCGTGCCGCTGGCCACAGCCTCGATGTGGCGCGGCTGCAGCTCTTGCAGCCCTGGGCTGGGCTGGAAGCGACTGTACGGGGAGCCCAGGGTGAGGAAGGAAGGAAGGAAGGACGGTCAGGGCTCTAGGTCTACTCAGATCAATCCCAAGGTTAGCAGCAGTGTTAACTTGAGCACTGTGGTCCTTTCGTTAGGGTTTAATGTGTCATTTTAAGGCCCCCGGAGGATGCATGGCCAGCAGGAAGCCAGCCCACCCATAGGAGGGCATCTTGGGGGATGCAGCCAGGAGACGGAACGCCGCCTCAGCCTACCTGGCCCTTTATTCCTGGCTTTTTTTTTTTTTTTTTTTTTTTTTTAAAGAAATCCAGCCTGTGCTTTGCAAAAATTCATACGTGCATTTTTTTTTTCAAGATTTGTTGTTTATTTGAAAGCTCAACACACACACCCCCCCTTCCATCTGCTGGTTTGCTTCCTAAATAGTCCCAGCTCCCAGGGTTATGACAGGCCGAAGCCAGGAGCTGCTTTGCAGCCTCCCACGTGGGGGCAGGGGCCCAGGCAGTTGGCTTGGTCCTCTGCTCTGTATGTGGGGGGATTGGGAGTGTTTTCAGGCACGTTAGCAGGGAGCTGAATCAGAAGTGGAGCAGGCAGAACTTGAACTGGTGCTCCCCGTCCGTGCCCGGAGGCCCAGCGGCAGCGAGCCCGTGCGGGAGGCTCCCCTGCTGTGGACGGGACGCAAGGGTGGCTGGGCAGCTTCTCTCACTCGTCCTGCTGCCAAGTTTGCCATGTCTCGAGTTGTCTTTTCGATCAGAAACAAACGTCCCGATTGTAAGTGTGCCTGCGTTCTGCATAGAACCGGTCAGAAGCGAAGGATGTTTGGCAGCATGCCGTCCCCTACTGCAAACATCACAGGCTTCAGCACTTGGGAGCTCTCAGGAGAGCTTTGGCCCCCCCGCCCCGTCTCCCCTCTTCAGGGGGCAGTGTCTGTGTGTGTCAGGCTGGAAGAATAAATGGTGGCACACGATCAGATGCTTGTTGCGACACAGTGTGTTCCAGGGTGTGAAGCCACGTCGTTCCAGACCACGCACATGTTCTTGTCTGTCTTGCTTGTCTATCCTCATGACCTTCAGCGGTGGTGAGCGCTTCTTGGGGACACCATTGCAATGAACGTGGGTGATGACATTCGGCGTGAGCTGTCTCCAAGCCTCTGTTTCCCATCCCAGCATTTTCCTCTTGACAGCTGCCATGGGGTTTGTCTTAGCAGCTTCCTCTTGGGACTCCGTGGGTTCCATTGCTCTGTGGAAGGGGAGAGAGGGGCAGCCAGCAAGCGGGCACGTGCCAGTTCCTTGGTGAGGCTGCTGCTGTTGGCAGATTGTTGCCCGTGCCAGCTCTGATCGGCTCGGGCTCGTTGGTGAGAAGTGATCAGACTGGTTGGTTGACATGTTTTTCTTTCAGTCTTGCTGCTGGGTGTACTGATGGCAGAGCTGGGGCACCTCCACGGGCCGCTTCCCGTCGGGGAGTGGCCCTCAGCAGCTGGGGGCTTCTGGGTGCAGAGGGGAGTGTGGCGGATTGGTGCGGAGGCCTTGGGGACAGCACGCCTCACGCTGGAGCCCGAGGTGACGTCCAGGCAGCCCTTCGGAGGAAGGAAGAGAGGACATTTTTAAACGGGGTTTCTGGTGCGAGAGACGGCCGTTGGGTGCCAGCACTGGCCTGCTCCATGGAAAAACACTATTCCTAAACCAGGTATCTCATGAAAATGTGGACAAAAAGTTTGGTTTGGACTTGTTTTCTAGGTTGCAATAACAGCCTTTTGATTGAAGTACCTTGCTGGACACGGCTTAGACACTCTCCACCAGTGCTTGTGTCTTGACAACATAGTTCATCTGTTCCAAGCTAGCTATTAGGATGTCACTAGGTGGTGAGGTCGTCCACTGGGGGTCTCTTGTCAACCTCTGTGATACCAGGCATGTCCGTCGGAGTGGAGGCAAGGACTGTAGGGCCTTCAGTGGCTGCTGCTGTGGAAGTGGCTCCGAGTGCGGCCTTGGCGACTTTGCTTCTGTACAGATCTGATGAATCCAGTTTGTCCTCCCGGCCTTGGGCCGGGAGCAGCCCCAAGGTTGTCCCCGCTGGAGTACGCACCCCAAGGCTGAGGCTGCGGCAGCCCTCCCTGCTGCCGTCCCGTGCGGCTTTGCACTGAGTCTTCCTTTTGGTGCGAAGTGCAGGGGTTGGTTCTGGAACACCCGGGGAAGGGCGAGCAGGCAGGGCTGTAGACTGACTGCAGCGGGGGGCCTCTGGCCCGCAGCCCTGTGCGGGTCCTTTGATGTCCTTGAGCATGGCCGTTGGATTTGTGAAGCTAGCTTGGTAGTGTTTTCATTCTTCACATAAGCCTTTCCCTGCTGAATTAATGTCAAATTGTTCCAGTTGATGTTAAAGTCCGGACAGAGGAGTTGGACATGGGCAGGACTCGCCAAGGCCCTAAGTTGGGAGGATTTCCTCCTTGTCCTGAACCAGTGGAGGCATTCATGTGGCCCGAGTGGTCCTGGAGGAAGGAAAAAAAAAAAAAAAAAAAAGAAAAAAGAAAAAAGGACATCCGTGAACATTGCAGCCCTTTTTCTTTTTGACTTCTGCAGGCTTGAATGCTTTCTGAGGGTCTGTTTCCTGGCGCCATGTTCAAGTTCAGCAGCCACTGCGGTGGTGGTCTTGACGGAGTCTGACATCATGTCATGGTGGTCATGAATTGGCGATCCAAATCTTAAGGAAACTCTGCGGGCGTTTCCGCAGCCCCTCGGCTTCTTTCCTTTAGAGGCGACAAAACGCCTGTGTGTATGTGTGCGTGTGTTTGGACTGCTTCGTGCGGACCACACCCTAAAATTGAACTCGCTTGTGCCTGTCTCTGGAGAGGTTAGGGAGGCGGCGCGGCCACGGCTGGGCTCGATCCGAAGCACAGCGAGTCGCTGCCCTGCTCCTGTTGCCCTTCAAGTTTTCTTGCTGCCTCCGCGCACAGGGCTGGGAAGCGCCTCTTGGCTTTAAAATGGGGGATTGCAAGCTGGAGGCGCCCCACGAGGCTGACCCCGTCACCCCCGGTCCCTGGGCTCCAGCCCTCTGCGGCAGGAGCACCGGTCCGGCCCTGTCTTCCCCCAGGCCGAGCTGCCGGGCAGACTTGTTTCCTGGAGATTTGGATCGCCTGAGTCATGAAGGAGCCTTCGGGACAGGGGAGTCGCTCTGGAAATGTGTGGAAGCAGCTTGTGTGTGGTGGGAGGAGAACCTAGGAGCTCTTGCCTGCTTTACTGCACAGCTGTAATGCCTAGTCCGGCGGTTTAGGGAATATGGAGTGTTTCTGGGCTTGCAGAGGCTCCGTACACGGTTGCTGATGATTGTTCTAAATTCCCATTGTTTTCTTGGCTTTTCTCCCTTGGTGTATGTGTCGTCTGGAAACTGATTTGTAGTTGGTGAGGTAACGTACGTGGAGCTCTTAATGGACGCAGAAGGAAAGTCAAGGGTAAGTGTCTTGAGAGAATTTCTCCTGTGGATTTACTACATGACACAAAATGTAACCGTGGCTCAGGAAGGCGGCCAGAGCGCTCACGTTCCAGTAGCCGTGTTGGATTGTGGCCAGCACTCGAGCGGGGCGGGAGGGGGTTTGCCAGTGTGAGTCCCGCTTTTCCAAATGGCTGGCCCAAGAGCTGTTTGGGATTCTGTCTGGATGCCCAATTTGGATAACTGGGAATCAACAGTAGCCTTGTCTTCTTTGTTAACCGAGGAATTGGCTGTGTGTGAACTGTGCATGGAATTCTAGCGGTGGTATAATCAATGTAAAACGTGTGTTCTTGTCTAGACACTGTCACTCGTGGTGGTTTGCTGAATTTGAAAGTTGTGTGAACCAAAGCTTCTGCCAAGTTGCCTTTGTGCCAGTAAATTGTAAAGCAAGCATTCCAAAGCTTGAACGTTCCAAAATTGGCCTCGTAAGGTTTAGAGCAGTCCGGAGGGCGAGTCTTAATTTCTGGAAGGGATGGCTCTCAGAGGCGCACGCTCAGGAGCTGCTGGAGTCCAGAGGGCAGCAGAGCCACGGTTCTGTGTGATTTCCTGGAGATGCTGAGTTGCAGGCTGCTCACGCTGACGTGGGCTGTAGGGCAGGGCTGGCCATGTGTAGGCAGAGGAGGGCCAGGCGAGGTACCTCTCTCAGCCGCCCCTTGGAAGGGCTCATTGTGTAAGACCTGGAGACATGAATCGTAGTTTGGACGTGTTTGCGACCGTCATTGGCACTTACTTCTCTTTCTTTTCTTTTTTTTTTTTTCCCCCACCTTCCTCGCTCTTCTGCCTGGCCTGTGGCTTCCCCCGACCCCCGGAAGGGCTGCGCGTAAGTATTCGCGAGTTGCTTGCTGGCATTTGAGCCCTGGGCGCGCGCGGGGACCTGTTCTCACCCGTTTCCCTTTGCCTCTCCGTAGTGTTGTGGAGTTCAAGCTGGAAGAGAGCATGAAAAAAGCCGCCGAAGTCCTAAACAAGCATAGTCTGAGCGGACGGCCGCTGAAGGTCAAGGAAGTAAGCTGGGGGCTCCCTCCGGCGCCGCGCCCACCGTCCCCCGCGCCCCTGGTGCCTGGTCCATTCGACCGTTGAAAGGTAGAGCCTGGAGAGAGCTCTGTCTGCTGATCCACTCCGCACGTCTCTGCCAGGAGCCGGGAGCTCCATCCTGGCTGGCCCGTGCGGGCCTCCCTGGCACAGGAGCAGGGCGCTGGGTCAGCGTGGTGAGGCTGGCCACGTGGTGGGGTGCGGCTTTAAGCTGCCTTGTACGACACAGCAGCTTCCGTAGTTCCTGCTGACAGTGAGGACCAGGTGCTGCGCGTCCTGGCCGTGGGTCACAGACTTGAGCAGCCCCAGGTGCAAGAACCCAGGGAGTGCCAGGGCACTTGCCCGGTGACTGTGACATGGCCGCCTCAGGCCTCGGGGGCACTCGGACAGAGCCTGTGGTTTGAGCTGGTGTTAAGATTTATTTCTACTTGGAAGGCAGATTGACATAGAAAGAGGGACCAGAAAGATCTTCCGTTGGCTGCCTTTCTTCCCAAATGGCTGCCAGCGGCTGGAGCTGGGCCAGCTTGAAGCCAGGAGCCTGGAGCTTATTTCAGGTTTCCTGTGTGGGCGCAGGGGCTCAGGTCATTGGGACATTGTTTGCTGCTTTCCCAGGTGCACTCGCAGGGTGTTGGGATAGAGGGGGAACGGCTGGGACGTGAACCAGTGCCCATTTGGGACACTGACAGTGGAGTAGAGGCTTAACCTACTAGGCCACCATGCCAGCCCCAGAACTGAGGGACTGCACAGATGTGTCCGGGCCAAGTCCTCTTCTTGGCCCCTCTTTGCTCTGTCATCTTTTCTTTCTTTCTTTCTTTCTTTTTTTTAATTTAAAAAGATTTCTCTTGGTTTGAGAGACAGAGAGGGAGAGATACAGAGAAGCCTCTGCCCCTCATTCAGTCCTCCGGTGCCTGCCATGGCTGGGGCCGGGCCGGGCTGAGAGGGGGTGTCAGGAGCTCAGTCCGTAGCTTCTCACTGGGGACAGGGCCCCGAGTTGTTGGGCCCTCGTCGGCTGCCTCCCAGGCTCTGCATTAGCAGGAAGCTGGAGTCGGAGCTGGAGCCCAGAGCGGAAGCCAGGTACTCTGCTGTGGGCCGTGGGTGTCCTGGCCGCCACACGGGATGCCCACCCTGGGGTGGGGTGTGGTGTGAAGTGAGTTTGTTTTTGCTCAAATCCTCTTCGATCTCATCCAAACCAAATGCCTTTTTCTCCTCCCTGCGTGGGGAGAGGCTGTCTGCCGGGGAAGGCGGGGCGGGGTTCAGTGCTGGGGTGACCTTTGACCTCTTTCTGCCCCCCTCTTTCTTGGGGAGGAAGCTGGCTAGGCTGAACACTCGGAGAGGAGGGCCCCGAGGCTGGCCAGGGCAGGGACGGCCCAAGCTGTGTTGGGGGCTGAGCGCCACACCCCTGTCCCCGTGCAGTTGATCAGCTCCGAGCTGCCTGCACGGGGCCAGCACCTAACGCACTTGCAGCCGCTGGGGACCCAGGGGCATCTAGAACTGTGTTTCCGACTCCGGAAGAGTCTTTGGTGGGCTTTCTAGAAATTACCCGAGCCCATCGAGTTCTGCCAAAGCTGCAGAAGTTTCACTGCGGGATAGCCAGGTCTCCTCCGACTGATGGAGTTGAGCGGCGTGAGCAGTGCTACGTTGTCCACTCTGCTTCCTTCCCTGTTCTCTAACTGGGCTGCTCGCCGAGTCGGTTCACTCCATTCTCTCCCTTGCTGCCACACTGGTGACAGGCTTTGCGCACAGTCTCTCCATCTCCCGGCCTTTGAGGCCAGTGAGTGTTAGCGAGTGTGTGTTAGGTGCCCGCCCCCGGCTCAGTTCGATGTAACGGTTCTGTGCTTGTTCTAGGATCCTGATGGTGAGCATGCCAGGAGAGCAATGCAAAAGGTGACGGCTACGACTGGTGGGATGGGTATGGGACCTGGTGGCCCAGGAATGATTCCTATCCCACCCAGTATCCTAAATAATCCCAACATCCCAAATGAGATTATCCATGCATTGCAGGCCGGAAGACTCGGAAGCACAGTATTTGTAGCAAATGTAAGTAAACGGACACGTGGCCTGTGGTAGGAAATGAGAACCTGCAGGGATCTTGTCAGAGAGGACTGTACGAGTAATGCTGCCGTTGGAGAGGAGGGCTTCCTTGGGGGGCTGTGGTCGTCCTGACATCCTTGAGAGTCAGCCGCGGGCGGCCTTGGTTGGCGCCTTCCAGAGTCTCACGGGTGTGAGCCTGCGCAGTGCCTTGAGGGCCTTGTGGCTGAGCCCCTGTTCTCGGGGGGGGATTTGGCTCGCACAGTGGAGGTGCGGGGAAGCCGGGCTGGGCCAGAGAGCTGCTTCCCGGGGCATATGGATAAAGGGGAATGCGGACTGCATCCCCAGGGAGTGCGTTGTGCAAGAGAGGGGTGTGTGTAAGAGAGAGAGAGAGTGCTAAACAGCCAGCAGAAGCCTGCGGGTGCCTGGAAAGTGGGAGGAGAGGTCAGGCAGTGCGCATGCGGTGGTGGCAGGTGTCGGTCCTGTTTGAGAAGTTGTACAGTTGATGAGCGTTTGTGCCCGTCTCTCCCAAGGTTCGTTTCTGACCGGAGCCTGTCCGATTCATGTGTATGAAACTGCCTGACGTTGTCCGGTCAGATGTTTACATGAAGGTGTCTCCCCCCCCCCCCCGCCCTCCTTCTCTCCATCAGCTGGATTATAAAGTTGGCTGGAAGAAACTGAAGGAAGTGTTTAGCATGGCCGGTGTGGTGGTCCGAGCCGACATCCTGGAGGACAAAGATGGGAAAAGTCGTGGCATTGGCACTGTGACTTTTGAGCAGTCGATCGAGGCCGTGCAAGCCATCTGTATCCTTCTCAGGGTTCCCCTCGGGCAGCACAGTGGTCCCCGAGCGCTGTGAGTGGCAGGTGTGTGTGAGCAAGAGGTGACCGAGCGGCGGCATCTCTCTCGGCTCCGAGGGGGCATGTTGCTGTGGGCTCCGGAGGCTCGTGGAGCTAGACTGCATACAGGAAAGGCTGGAGTAGAACGTGGGCACATGTGCCCAGCAATGAGGCTTTCTAGAGGGTTCTGACCGGAGGGAGATGGGCCTGTCCCTGCTGAGCCCACGCGTTCCTGGAGTGGAGAGTCCTTCAGTTCAGCGGCCCCCAGTGCTGGGGAGAGCGCTGGGTACCCCGCGTGGCTGGGACACCCAGCTCCTTGGGCACATGAGCGCCCTGCCCCTGCTCAGGAGGATGGTTGGGAAGACACTGCAGCAGGCTGAATGGAGCTTCCTGCCCAAGGCTGCAATTTGTTGCTTTTCCCTCCTTGGTCTTAGTGTTGCCGGCAGAAATGTGCTTGAATGTGTAGTGAAAAGTGTTCGTACTTGACCGCTTCCCTGCAGGGCTGGAGGCTGTCCAGCCTGTGGGCAGTGGAAGGCCTTGGAAAGGTTGTCTGGGCTGACCCTGCAAGGCAGCTAACTACAGGTGTGACTCGGAGTTCAACAGATCTGTTCCAGGCTGGTGTTTTTTTGAGACACAGCTTTCCGAGCAAAGACCAGAGATCCTGTATCTGCTGGCCCGTCCCTCAGGCAGCCACAGCAGTCAGAGCTGGGGCGGTCCAGGAGCCAAGGGCTTCCTCTGACTCTCCCCAAGTGCAGGAGCCCCAGAGAGCTGAGAGTCCTCCTCCATTGCTCTCCCAGGTCCCAAGCAGGGAGCTGGATTGGAAGTGGAGCAGCCGGGACATGGCTCAGCACCCACATGTGGGATGCTAGTGCCACAGCCCGCTGTGCCATGGTACTGGCCCACAAATGATGCCTAAGGGTCCAGACGGCCCTGGGCTGCCCGCCGGGCACTGGTAGCCGTGAGAGTGTTGCTTGACCTTCCCTGGCTTCTCTGCCTCTCTCTTCCTCCTCGCCCCTTGTTTTCTCTCACTGCGCATGTTTTCATTGCAAGAACTAGCCTTAATTATGATACCAGCTATGTTTAATGGCCAGCTGCTGTTTGATAGACCGATGCACGTGAAAATGGTAAGTTTGATAGGATCCCTCTGTCCGTGATGTCCCCACGTCTCATGAGAGCACGCTGAGCCACAGTGGCTGGCATCTCTCTGTATGAGTTAGTGTGTCGAGCCCGTTGGAGGCCGAAATAGCAGTGACTGCTGCCGGTGTGGGTGCTGGAGGCAGGGCCACACGATGGCTCTAGCTAGGCTGTGGCACACCCTCCAGGCCGTACCGAACCTCAGCAAGACTTGCACCCCATTTTCTCAGTATCATGAAATAGCATCAGCCCTGCTGCCCTTCACCTTGGCCCAGCATGCTGGGCTGGGGGGCGAGCGTCTGTGTAACCGGGCCCGCGCTGCTGGGAAGGGCGTGTTGCTTCCTTCGCTGTTGACCACAGGGCTGCAGCGGATACCAAGATATTTTTTCTTTGTCTTACAGGACGAGCGGGCCCTGCCAAAGGGAGATTTCTTCCCTCCGGAGCGTCCGCAACAGCTGCCACGTGAGTGTCAACGATGCTTGTGGCTGAGGGTTTGAATTGGAGCGGAGTTACGCAAAGCAAAGCCAGGGAACAGTTGGCACTTGTTATTATATCCGGATAAGCTCCAGTTCCCTTGGCCAGTTTTTGTTTATTTATTTATTTATTAGAGATTTATTTGTATTTTGTTAGAAAGTCAGAGAGGAGGAGGAGAGACAGGGAGGAAGATCTTCCATCCGCTGGTTTACTCCCCAAATGGCCACGACAGCTAGAGCTGAGCCAGTTGGAGCCAGGAGCTTCTTCTGGGTCTCCCAGGCGGGTGCAGGGTCCCACGGCTTTGGGCCGTCCTCGAAAGCTTTCCCAGGCCACAAGCAGGGAGCTGGATGGGAAGTGGAGCAGCCGGGACACCAACTGGCTAGCGCCGGGCCCAGCCCTTGACCAGTTTTTGTTGGTAGGTTTTATAGGGTGAGAAATGAGCACAGAGGGACTCGGTCTCTCCCTCTTCCTGTATCTTGACCTTGCAAATAAATGCATTTTCCCCATGGGTTTATTCATTTATTTGAAAGCTCTGGAGAGGGAAAGACGAGAGAGAAAGAATCCACCTGCAGATACATTCCCCAGATGGCTGCAGTGGCCGAGAGAGAGAGAGAGAGAGAGAGAGAGAGAGAGATTGATTGATTCACAATCTGGGGAACGTGCGGGTGATGTCGTGAGGTGGCTGCCATGTGTTGAAGGTACAGTTGGGCACTGGGGATGGGAGACACGGGAGCCGCCTGCCCTGAGCTTCCAGGAGGATGTTGGACTGTGTGCGCCAGCCTTGCCCTGCCAGTGTGCTCCCAGAGAATGAACTAGCTCTCCACACCGCGGCTCCGTGTCGGTGTCCGTACCGGCAGGACTCAGAGTAGCCGGGGAAACTGACGTGGCCAGCCGATGCGGGCGGCGGCGGCGGGGTGGGTTAAGAGGAGCAGAGAGCAAGGAATTGGAGGAATTGTTAGGAGGAAGCCACTTGGGAAACACAGCTGCAGGGCTCCAGCCAAGCCTGAGACTGGGTGCAAGTGTTAGCAGGATGGTTTGACCTAGGGGCCCCCGTCGGGCAGTGTTTCTGGGGTGTGGGAAGAAAGCAGCTCGTGACAGCGTGCTGCGGGTAGAGATGTGTCTTGGGGCAGTGTTTGGTTCATAGACGGTGCATGCTGGGGCAAAGGTGAGGCAGGTGTGGCTTGGGAGGGGTCGGGGTGCAGGGAGGGCTGCCTGAAGGCTGGTGGTGACAGGTGGGAGAGCTGAGTGCTGCAGCAGGGAGGACCCCACGCCGGCAGGGAGGACCCCACGCCAGCAGGAAGGAGGGACTGTGCAGTGGCAGTGGGTGCCCCAGCCCGGGCTCAGCAGCTTGCGGCAGGCCCTGCGGTGCGGGATGGGAGGAGAGACAGAGAGGAAGATCTTCCATCCGTAGACTCACTCCCCAAATGGCCACAATGGCTGGAGCTGAGCCAGACCAGAGCCAGGAGCTTCTGGGGTCTCCCAGGGTCCCAAGGCTTTGGGCCGTCCCTGACTGCTTTCAAACCAGGCCAAAGCAGGGAGCTGGAAGGGAAACAGTGTCGCCTAGACATGAAGCAGCACCCATACGGGATCCTGGTGTGTGCAAGGTGAGGACTTTTAGCCACTAGGCTACCACGCCGAGCCCATGCCAGGGACTTGAAGAGCAGGGAATAGGTCATCTGTTAAGAGAAGGACCATATTTCCGCATCCTGACACAGCTGTTTCTCAAGCACGTTGTCATGGAGATGATTTCCTGGGACACAAGCCTTCCTCCCCCACCTGTTTCCCCAGACCTGGGCCCAGGCCCTTGTTGGCTGTCTGGAGGGAGCAGCACAACCCAGGGTGCCTAGGTCCCCAAGCATAGTTCCCAGGGTTGACTTCAAAGCCTCCAGGCCTTTGGGGAGTGAGCAGCCTTGGTGATCCCTTGCTGTTGCTGTGCAGTTAAAAACAGGGATCTGTGTTTGAAAGGCAGAGTTACAGAGAGATCTTTCTGTCCCCTGTTCACGCCTCCAAATGGCTGCAACAACCAGAGCTGGGCTGATCTGAAGCTGGGAGCCAGGAGCTGCACCTGGGCCTCCCACGTGGGTGCAGGGGCCCAAGCACTTGGAGCCATCTGAAGTGGAGCAGCCAGGATTCGAACCCGCAGCCCTGTGGGCTGCCTGTGCTGCAGGCGGTGGCTTAGTGTGCTGGCCCCTGTGGCACGGCTTTTGTGGCGTGTGCCTTGCTGCAGTTTGTCCTCCCTCGCCTTCATCTTTGACTTCATGTTACTGGCCTGTGTTGCCCCAGAGCATCGTCCCTGGTGGAGTGGGGTGTGTTCTGGCCTGAGGCCGCAGGGCGTGGTGGTGAGGCTAGGCTGGTGTCACGGGTTGTGTGTGTGCAGTCCCGAGGGTGGGTTCATTGAACACGCAGTGGGCGGCTGTAGAGCATTGATTTGTTGATGGGAAGTTCTTGGGGCTACACAAGCACTGCTGCCTGATGCCCTGAGCCTCCGTGGGCTCTCAGGATTGTTTTTATATTTATTTCAAAGTCAGAGACCTTCCACGGGCCATCAGCAGGGAGCTGGATTGGAAGTGGGGCAGCCGGGATATGAACTGGCCCTCGTATGGCATGGCACTGTTGGCTGGTGGTGACTTAACCCACTGTGCCTCGGCACCCGCCCCCAGGGCTGCTGTTGTGTAGGTGGATGTGTTTAGCTGCCGTCGTGTACGTCCGTGTGTGTCACACACTTGAATCTGGTTGCACACGAGAGACGGTGCCTTGAAGTGGGAGAAGCACCGAATGACCCCGTGGGCCTGCGTGTACAGAGAAGGAGCTGGGGCGCCGGCGTATGGCAGCTGCAGCAGAGTCCAGGCAGGCGGCCTCTGCGGGCTAGGGTAATCTGTATTTCTTTGTAAACACTGTTTTATTTGAGTTTGTTTTTCATTTGAGAAAGTAGCGTTGGAGTTGTGCTAATTCACTCCTGGATACCCCCATAGTGGGGATACCCCTGGGGAGTGGTCCTGGCCGCTGGGCTCTGAAGCCAGGGCAGCTGCCAGCTGGGTGGCAAGATGGCCCGGGGCCTCCACTTGAGACCTGAAGCCGGGCACTCTGGTCACTCCTGCTCCCAGTCTACACTTCTGACACACTGTTTTCGTTCCAGATGGACTCGGTGGTATCGGCATGGGGTTGGGACCAGGAGGGCAGCCTATTGATGCCAATCACCTGAATAAAGGCATTGGCATGGGAAACCTCGGGCCTGCAGGTGAGAACCACGGGGCCCCTTCGGGGGAGGCGTGGAAGTTCATTCCAGGGAATGATTGGAACAATGTGGCCTTGAGCAGTGCCCGTGGAATAAAGGTTTAACTGATGTGGAAATCCCTCTCTGGTCATCTTCACTTCGCTTCCATAAGGCAGCGCTTTGTTGTTACCGAGTGGAATCTTGTTTTATGGAAAAGGCATTCTGTGTCCTTTCATGGGGTCTTCAGTGCGGCCTGCTGAGCTAAGATGCTAACGCCAGTTGGTGAAGGACAAGCCGGGGGTAGGTCTAGGCCAAGGCCACAGTGCCAGCCAGTGATAACAGCCGCAGGCCTCCTGACCTCAGGACCCAGCAGTGCTGCATGCCCGCTCCCAGTCCCCCTGGGCTCCCTGTAAGGGGCACAGGGGCAGCCTTGCGGGGCGACCGTCCACCTGGTGGGCTTCCCCAGGAAAGACTGGGCACTTCCTCAAGAAGCCAAGGGCTAGGTTACGGGCGAAAGGTGAACTGTGAAGTCCAAGCCTCGCTCTGGGTCCTGGGGCATCCCAGGCCGCTGCGGAGTGCGTTCCTGTGGCTCGGGCCTGCTCTCCTTTCTGTGGAATTTCCTGTGCTTTTGGAAGGTTCAGTGTTACTTGCTTTGACGTAATTTTAGTTTGCATTGATATATATATTTTTTTTCCCTTTTAAAGGAATAGGAATGGAAGGCATAGGATTTGGAATAAATAAAATGGGAGGTAAGAACTTTAAGCATGAAGTACTGGTACGGTGCCCTTGGGGTGTGGTCCTTCTGCCCCTCTGAGCCCTGCGTGAACTCCTCACCCTGGTTCCCGGGAGCTGTGCGTCTGGCACTGTCACCCTCTGGCCCGCTGTCGGCCATGTACTGGCTTCGGGCTCGCTTCTTCTCTCAGGGTGGATGACGTCAGCTTTCGTAGATGGTTTTGAAACCAGGGCGCCGGCCTTCTACCTTGCAAAGGCCTTGAGCTTGTGGAAAATGTGGCAGCTGCCCTGCTCAGCCTGCCGTGCCCTGCTGGGGCAATGCTGACGTTGGCGTGTGTTCCTCTCTTGCAGCCATGGAGGGCCCCTTCGGCGGTGGCATGGAAAACATGGGGCGCTTCGGATCTGGGGTGAACATGGGAAGGATCAACGGTAAGGCTCGGGTCTCCCTGCTGGTGCGAGGCCGCACGCAGGCTGACTTGGGGTTCACTGGTTACTTCTGCGCTTCCCTGCCGGCTCCCGGGGTTCTGAATCGCCTTGAACTTGTATCAGTAAAAACTGCAGTGTCTTTGAATTGTATCGTTGACACCATGCAGGTTTTATGGACTTGACTCTTCCAGCCCTGCCAGCCTTTTAGAGAGATTTGCTGATAATGCTAATTACGATGACAGCATGACAGCGTGTTTTGTTTAGGCCTTGCAAAAACAGCATGACCTGTAGGTACCAGAAACCCAGAGGCTCCGGGTGACTTGCCTGAGGCCCATGGCCGGTGCGTGGGGGTGCTTGCCTGGCTCCTGGTCCCGCTCAGTCCTTCCTCTTGGCCTAGCACAGCGGCAGCCGTGCGCCCCCTCTGGGAAGTCCTCCGTGTGCTGGCTAGCTCCGACCCCGACCTGTGGGAAGGCTGCTGCACACGCGCACTCTCCCGGGATGGGACGTCATCGGGCACTTGGGTTGACGGTTTGGGTGTTTTTGTTTTGTTTTGTTTTTTGCTGTTCTGTAATAATGTGCAGTGTGGAAATAGAACAGGCAGAAATCTTAACCAAAAAAAACCAAACTAACTCTCCAACTTGAAAGGCATTTCTTTGTGCTGGTGCCTAGGGAGCAGGCAGACAGTGTGTGTACTGACTTCTTGGTACACCTGACTCCAGAATGCATGGAAAGCCTTTCTGGGGGAGGGGGACAAGTGCCATTTAGATATTTACACCACCGTTTGTGGTCTGTGGGCAGGAGCTGGGCATTCAGCCCAGGATGGCCGTGAAGGGCCATGGGGACTCCCAGGCTTACCTGCAGCTCATGTGTGCTGACGGGTCTTGTCGCTGTCCCGTAGCGATGGACTCGGTGCACGGAGCCCATAATAACACGCGTGGACCCTGTTTATTAGTAGCATCAGACTTTATACACTGAGGGTCATACAGGATTAGGGTAGAGATACTTAGTCCATCAACAAAACCATCAACTGTTTCTATGCCTTTGGAAGTCCTTTTCTCTTATATATTACTTCCCACTCAACTGTTCTTATACAAATGACATCTCATCAGGTATACAAAAGGTAGCCATTCAGTTGTTCTCATGGAAAGGATATCCATTCAGTTGTTTATCATACAAATATTATCCAGTCAGCTGTAATCCTGTGCTCACTGACCTCCTAGGGTCACAATGTCCTCTGGTGAGGATGCTCGCAGAGGGGAGCCAGAGGCAGGCTGAGGTTGCTGTGAGAACTGGCTGAGCTGGGCCACTCAGTCCTTGGGCAGGGATGCGTGTGGGGGCCAGCAGGCTAGGGCTTAGGCCTGACGACAGAGTCAGCCTGCATTCCCCGTGGAGAAGCAGAGTTGGAGTGTGCCTTCCGACTGCCATGTGCTTGCACCTGCTTGGCCAGCGGCTTCCTCCCACCTGAGTGGTGTGCTGGGATCGGGGGTGGGGTGACCTCAGGAGCCCTTGGGTGCCAGGTTCACACTGCAGAGTCTACGAAGCTGACTTTAAACTCTACTAGGCCGAGCTTGAGAGAGTGAGCAAGCTGTCATCCGCTGTCTGACTTCCCGAATGCCCACAGCAGCTAGGAGCCAGGAACTCAATCCCGGTCTCCCCGTGAGAGGCAGGAGGTAGCGGGAAGCTGCAGGTAGAAGCGGAGCTGGCGGTTGAAACTCGGCGCTCGCATACGCATGCCAGCCCGCCAAGCCACTAATGTTGGAAAATGAGATTTACAGAGAGAGAAGGAGCTAGAGAAAGATCTTCCATCTGCTGTCACTCCCCAAGGCCACAACAGCCAGGGGCTGCTTCCAGGTCTCCCACCCCGGTGCAGGGTCCCAAGGCTTTGAGCCGTCCTCTGCTGCTTCCCCAGGCTAGGGAAGTGGAGCACTCAGGATAAGAACTGGCATCCACATGGGATCCCAGTACTTGGGACGCGAGGATTTAGCCACTGAGCCATTGTGCTGGGCCCAGCCACAGGCTCTTATGACAGTTGGCTGTCCTAAAGTGTCTGTTGGAGTCGGAGGTGCAAACGCTAGGTTGGCTCTTTACGTATGAAGAGTTCATTGTTTTTATTTGAAAGGCAGAGTGGTGGAGAGGTCTTTTATCCTCTGACCTACTCCAGATAACTGCAATGGCCAGAGTCTGGCTGGTCTGGAGCCAGGAGCCAGGAGCTGTATCCATGTCTCCCATGTGGGTGCAGGGGCCCCCACGCTTGCACCATCTGCTGCTGCTTTCCCAGGATTGGCAGGGGGTTCAAGTGGAAGTAGAACAGCTGGCTCTCAAACTGCTGTCCACACGGGCTGCTGATGGAGGCTCCGCCTGAGCGGGCACAGTGCCAGCCCCTGCGTGTTTATTCCTTTTGAAAGGGTTACTAGAGAGAAGTAGAGACAGATCCTCCGTCCTTTGGTTGGTCACGCTGAATCCAGAAGCTTCATGGGTCTCCCATGCGGCGGCAGAGTTCCAAGCACTGGGCTATCCCTTGCTGCTTTTGCTAGGCCCCAAGTGGGAGCTGGATTGGAAGTGGAACAGCCAGCAAACAAGCTCACCCCTTTGGGATGCTGGTTATTGGTTGGAGAGAGGCCGGACTTGCACTCATGCATTGCTTCTCTGCAGATGGCTGCAGCGAGCGGGGCTGCCAGGAGGCAGGGCTGCTTGTCATTTCCTCTGCGTGCAGGGTCCCGAGGGCTTGGGCCGCCCTCTTCTGCTTTCCCAGAGCAGTAGCAGGGGAGCGGGATTGGAAGTGGAGCAGCAGCTGGGACTTGAACTTGCAGCCGTCTGGATGCCAGTAGTACAGAGCCCTAACTCTCTGCCACAGTGCCGGCCCAGTAAACTGATTTTAAATCAGAGTGTCTGGCCGACTTGGTTATAAAATGTAATCTTGACTGTGGAGATGCGCGCACACAGCCCCTTCTGTGAGGAGCGTGGGGTCTCCCGATTCTCGCTCAGGTAGATGAGCTCCGAGGCTTTGGGCCCCTCGGTTCTGTTGTAGCCCCTCGAGCCGGGGACCCCTGCCGCCCCCGTTCAGGCTTGCACAGGTGTGAGTCCAACAGCTGGCGCTCTGCCCACCTGAGTCCTCCAGGACTGCTCACCACCATCGCCAGAGCTCCTGGTAGTTGGGGATGCCCTCTTGCCCTCCCCTCCGTGGACCTGGCCCTCGTGGCACGGCTGCCCACGCTGTCTGGCCTCTCAGGACATGAGAGGAGGGGTCCCGGGGATCCCCTGTGCTGTGGTGCCAGCCCTGGTCTCTGGTCTCCTAGTTTAATTTCAGGTTGTTTTAGAGTTCGGGGGTGTTACATGCCTGTGTGTAACTAAATTGTTGCAAGTCTCCTATCGCCAGGACTGGCTTCATTGTTGTGTCACAAATACTAGTTTGTGGGTGTCTGATGAACACGTGTGTGTTTGGGAGGTGTTCATCTCACACCTTTGATGGCCCACCCACCTTGTCCGCGGAGCAGGATGTGGGCTTCCCACCTGTGAGAGCAGCTGCTGTGGCCACGGGGGACTGTGTGCCCTGGCCTGCAGGTGCCGTGGATTGTTCCCACGGCAGGTCGGTCCCCCTGCCGGGATCTGGGATCTCTGTCCTGGCTCCCTGTGCTGCCTGAGGTCAGATGGAGGTAGCAGAATGCGCTGCCTCCCAGTGTCACGGTTGGGTTTGCAGGGGCTGCCTGGAGTGTTTGAAGACTTAGGCGGAGTGACAGACATGTCTTCCATCGGCCGGGGCAGGTGGCAGCCAGGAACCAAGAGCTCTCCGGGTCTCCCCACGTGGGCAGCCACTGGGGGTAGTACAGTGGGGAGCTGCGGCTGGGTCTGTGAGCGCCTCCCCCGCCGTGGTGGGCCGTCTCTCGGGCCCAGAGCCGTGCAGTGCCCGAGGTAGCACAGCCATAGCACAGGCTGAGTCAGCACAGCCGTGTTTTGTGCTTCAGGGACGAGGGGAGATCTGCCGTCCATGACCTTGAGGGACCTGGTGTGTCCCAGAAGACAGTCCTGAGAGAGGCCCAGGATGGCACCCCGGGGAGGTGGCGCGTCTCAGGCCCATACCACAGCCTGGTGGACATGTGTGTGCCAGTGGGACTGGCTGTTCCCCAGTGCACTGGGCCAGCTGGCGGGTCGGGGGTGGCCAAGGTGGGCCCGCTAGGTGGGCCTCAGCGCTGCGCTCTCTGCTTGCTCTGGCTTGGACTGACATGCCGCGTGGGGCCTCCAGCACCTGCTGTCGCAGCTGACCTGCCAGCCTGGGCCCCAGGCCCTGGAGCTACGTGGGACCCTAACCTGCTGTGCCCCCACGTCAAGGAAAAACCACCTTGTCTCTGCATCTCTCCAGCCTTTTTTCCCTGCTGTAAATGATTGATCAGTAGTATTGCTACTCTGGAATCTGTGATGAGCGTTTTCTGTTACCATAGCAAAGTTGGCTAATTTTTGTTTTCTCCTGATTTCCTTAGAAATCCTAAGTAATGCTCTGAAGAGAGGAGAGATCATTGCAAAGCAGGGAGGAGGTAGGAACCCTAGCCTGCCTGTGAGGCAGGCTGCCCCTGCTGTGCACCTGCTCCGGGACCCCACCTGCCCCCAGCTGTGTGGCCTGTGGCACGCTGGTGAACCTCTCTGTGCCCACGCTGCTCTGAACAGTGGGCTGGACCAGCACCTGCCTCACAGGGCTGTTGGTGAAGAGGCAGGGAGCTGCCGCTGACAGCTTGATTGCGTGCGAGTGTTGGCTGCTGGGGCTGCGAGACACGTGTGACTGGGGGTCCCGGGGGTCCCAAAGGCAGATTCCGCGTTGTTCCCTTGTGGGGGAGCTGGAAGCACGCCACCCGGTTCCCAGCAGGTGCTCCTCCAGATGGCGCCCAGTCCACATTGTAAACTTCGGGGAAAGCACAAAGCCAGTGCCCGCTGCCTGGGGCTTCCTGCTGCAAAGCTCTGTGCCACAAGCCCCTTTGTGGGCACTCATGGTCCTTTGGCCTCCTGGCCAAGTGCCCCAGCCTTTCCCTGGGGCACATTGGCTCTATTGCTGTGGTGGGCGGCTGCAAGAGCCCACAGAGACCTCGGCACGTGTCTCTGGTGCAGTTGGACGGGCCGCCGCCCTTGTCCTCGTTGTATGCTGAAGGCGTATGTGGAGTGTCCAGTGCCTAGACACTCGTCCTCGCAGGGCTGTCCTTGAAGTTGGGTACATTTTTGCCATTTGGCCTGCTGCTCTTCAGCTGAGAATTTGGCCCGGCGGAGTCCCGTGGCTAGGGAAAGGTCACCCGGCTGGGCTGCTCAGAGGCGGCCGGTGGCACTCTGTATGTGGGCGATGCTGGGTGTGGAGTGGCCGCCAGGCACCGAGGACAGGGCTATGCGTGCTGCCAGCTGGCCCCAGGCTGCTGTCCCAACCTGCCCTGAGGGCCTTCTGGAGCCAGTTAGGTTGTGTGCAGGTGGCTGGCGGGGAGTCGGGCCCCGGAAGTGGCTGGCAGTGTGTTGGCGATTGTGTGCTTCCTGCATCTGTGTCTCATCACGTGGCTTGCAAACTCTCTTGGCTGTGCCTGGGGCTGCTGAGGAGAGGCAGGCCCATTTGTCTCCTCACAGTGCTGTCCCTGATGCTGGATGGCCATTGAGCGTGGGCGTCTCTATGGTTTCCATCCCTAGAGCTGGAAAGGCCACAGAGGTCTCAGATCTGGGCGTGATGAACATGTCAGCCGGGCTGTGGGCAGAGTGTGGCAAGGCCCCTGTGCCTGCGTCGCCTGCCCCGCTTTGACAGCAGCCAGCGTTGGAGGGCTGTTGGCGGTGAATTGAAGGGTGTGCTCAGTGCTCTGTGGATGCTGTGTGCTGCGGTGCCTGAGTGCAGGGTTGGTGTGCACATCGCTGCCCAGTCCCTGACACCTGCTTCCATTTTGTGTCTGTTCTAGGTGGAGGTGGAGGCAGTGTCCCGGGCATCGAAAGAATGGGCCCCGGCATTGACCGCATCGGGGGTGCTGGCATGGAGCGCATGGGCGCAGGCCTGGGCCACGGCATGGATCGTGTGGGCTCCGAGATTGAGCGCATGGGCCTAGTCATGGACCGCATGGGCTCCGTGGACCGCATGGGCTCCGGCATCGAACGCATGGGCCCCTTGGGCCTCGATCACATGGCCTCCAGCATCGAACGCATGGGCCAGACCATGGAGCGCATCGGCTCTGGCGTGGAGCGCATGGGCGCCGGCATGGGCTTCGGCCTGGAGCGCATGGCCGCACCCATTGACCGTGTGGGCCAGACCATTGAGCGTATGGGCTCAGGCGTGGAGCGCATGGGCCTGAGCATGGAGCGCATGGTGCCCGCGGGCATGGGGGCCGGTCTGGAGCGCATGGGCCCCGTGATGGATCGCATGGCCACCGGCCTGGAGCGCATGGGCACCAACAGCCTGGAGCGCATGGGCCTGGAGCGCATGGGCGCCAACAGCCTGGAGCGCATGGGCCTGGAGCGCATGGGCGCCAACAGCCTGGAGCGCATGGGCCCAGCCCTGGGCGCTGGCATCGAGCGCATGGGCCTGGCCATGGGTGGCGGTGGCGGTGCCAGTTTTGACCGCGCCATTGAGATGGAGCGTGGCAACTTTGGCGGAAGCTTCGCAGGCTCCTTTGGCGCTGGAGGCCACGCCCCTGGGGTGGCCAGGAAGGCCTGCCAGATCTTTGTCAGAAATGTGAGTCGCTTTGAGGGGCTCGTCGGGGGTGAGCGGTGCAGGCCCAGGGACGGAGTGTTGGGATTCGAGGGTGGATGCTGCCCCCCGGAAGGGGAGTGGGTGATGAGGAGAGCTGGCCTCGTCGCTGGAGATGGGGACGTGGGGGAGGAGTGTGGGAGCGCAGGGCACTCAGCAGCTGACTGGGTCCTGGTGCTGGACTTCTCCGGGGAGCTGCCCAGGCACTTCCTGCTTGGCTGCCCTGCAAGGTGCCTGT